>NW_024412430.1:3594096-3644866 GCF_014898765.1 Herpailurus yagouaroundi
TCTTTCTTTCTTTCTTTCTTTCTTTCTTTCTTTCTTTCTTTCTTTCTTTCTTTCTTTCTGAGAGAGGGAGAGTGCAAATGGGAGAGAGGAGCAGCAGAAGAGACAGAGACAGAGAATCTTAAGCAGGCTCCATGCCCTGTGCAGAGCCCAGCACAGGATTCGATCTCAGGACCATGAGATCATGACCTGAACTGAAATCAGGAGTGGGAAGCTTAACTGACTGAACCACCCAGGTGCCCCAGGGATATACATTCTGTTGAGTAAATGTGTTGTAAGTTATCTTCTCCACTTCTTGGCTTGCTTTTTATTTCCTCTTGGTTCCTTCACTGGACAGAAGTTCTTATCATTTCCCCCCCCACCCCAACCCTTCTGATTAGTGCTTTTTGAATCATTTTTAAGAAACTTCTGGCTACTTTAAAGTCTTGTAGATAATCTCCTGGTTTGTCTTCTAAATTGTTTGCTGTTTTTCACTGTTTACATTCAGCTCTAAACTGCATTCAGATGGACTGTAGAGTATGATGTGAGGCAGGGGTAAGTTTTCTTTTTTTTTTTTAATGTTTGTTTATTTGTTTATTTATTTTTATTTTTTGAGAGAGAGAGCAAGCCAGGGAGAGGCAGAGAGAGAGAGGGAGAGAGAAATCCTATGCAGGCTCCATGCTATCAGCACACAGCTATGGGGCTTGAACTCACAAACTGAGATCATGACCTGAGTTGAAACCAAGAGTTGGAAGCTTAACCGACTGAGCCACCTAGGTGCCCCAAACTTTATTTTCTTTATATGGATATTTAATTAACCCAACTCATTTTGAAAAGACCATCCTTTACCAAGTGCAATATAGTTTCTATCACTCAGTTACAGATCAAGTGAATGTGTATATGAGTTTGTTTCTGAATTGTCCATTCTGATTCATTAGTTTATTTGTGTCAATACTGTCTTAAAGACTAATCTTAGCATTGAGTTTAATATCAGACAGATTAAGTCATTCAGCTTTGGTTTTCTTCTGGAGGTTGTACAAGTGCTGAATGTATTTGCTTGTAATTAAAGGTACCTTTAAGAACATTTCTTTAACTAATGGTAGGTTTCCCAGGATGAATCCGAATATTATGATTATTCTCTGTAATACAAGTGACTTCCCCTTCCTCGAAACCTCAGTTCATTTTCTCATTTAACCTGTAGTTGACTGCATAGCTCAGTAGGAGGACATCTATTTTTCTCAGATTAATAATGTGACATTTTTATTATCAATCAGTCCATTTACAAAGGGTGATGGAGCTGCTGTGTGGTTTTGTCCCTCTTCACTTGGGTCTTGTTCTTTCTCACTTCAGCATTTCCTTCAACCAGAGTGGAGACTGGCCTGTGAAGGCGGGGGGGGGGGGGGGTTCTACCAAGTTCCCCTCTCACCCCTTTTCAGGCAGCACTGCTCCCCACCACGTAGATTTGGAAGATTTGGCACTAATCCCTTATGTCATATCTTCACCCTCCAAGGCCTGTTGGAAGGCTTGACTAGGCTTACCTGGACTTTCTTTTTGTTGTTGTTGTGTAGTCTCCAGCTGTTGTGGAAATTGACCATCTTCTGTGGGTCAATGTGAGAGCTGTAGGTAGGTTAGAGGGTAATAATGCAAACTGGTTTTGCCCTTTTGTTAACTGCAGTACTTTAATCCTATTATGTAAAAGTTTTATTCATTTATGTCTTAATGAAGATACTGGGAAGCAACTCATTTTGGTGAAGCAGAGTATTAAGCACAGGCAGAGCTGTAGACATTCCGTATCCACACACACATACGTGTGCACACACCGGTGTGTAATTGATAGCTGGTGCATTAGAGATGACCTTTGCAGGGAGCTTGGGTGGCTTAGTCGGTTAAGCGTCCAACTTCAGCTGAGGTCATGGTCTCACAGTTTGTGAGTTCGAGCCCCCCATCGGGCTCTGTGCTGACAGCTCAGAGCCTGGAGCCTGCTTTGGATTCTGTGTTTCTCTCTCTGCCCCTCCTCCCCCATTCTCTCTCTCTCTCTCTCTCTCTCTCTCTCTCTCTCAAAAATAAATAAATATTAAAAAATTTTTAAAAAAGAAATGAGCTTTGGACACTATTTATATATGTGGGTAAAACTGATGGAATAGCAGTGCCCTGTCCGTATTGTCTGCCTGTAATGACTGTCTGTATATAACGCTTCCTCGGCTTAGTAATGCCCAGTCCGCTTTGCGTGGCCCACCTCATCTGGAAGTAGCTGATCTCATGTGTCTGTCTTCAGCTAATCCATATTGTTTAAAATTGGATGGGGGCGCCTGGGTGGCTCAGTCGGTAGAGCGGCCGACTTCGGCTCAGGTCATGATCTCGCGGTCCATGGGTTCGAGCCCCGCGTCGGGCTCTGTGCTGACAGCTCAGGGCCTGGAGCCTGTTTCGGATTTTGTGTCTCCCTCTCTCTGACCCTCCCCTGTTCATGCTCTGTCTCTCCCTGTCTCAAAAATAAATAAAAGGTTAAAAAAAATTAAAATTGGATGAAAGGAAGAAAATTGACACTTGAGGTTGGAGATAGGGCTTTAATCATTCACATGTAGCACAGTATTTGGCATGAGGTTCTACTCTGTTGAATGAATGGACAAGTGATTGTTTACTGTATGATGATGGGTTTTTATGTGCAGGGTGGTACGCCGTCATATTGCTGGGGCCTCACACCACGAGGCTTGAAATCCAGCTCTGTAACACCATTGCTGTATGATTGAGTAAATTAATCTCTCTGAATTCCAGTTTCCTTATTTGTAAAATTACAGTGATGATGATGCTTACTATGCTTACTTCACAATGTATTGCAAGAATTAAATTATAATAGTCTACGAAAAGCCGAAAAGTTGTCCATTGTTTTATTTTTTTATGTTTATTTATTTAATTTTTGAGAGAGAGAGAGAGAGAGAGAGAGAGAGAGAGAGAGTGAGGGAGGGGCTCAGAGAGAGGGAGAGAGAATCTGAAGCAGGTTCCATGCTGTCAGCACACAGCTGGATGTGGGACTTCGTCTCATGAACTGTGAGATCATGACCCGAGCCGAAATCAAGAGTCAGACGCTTAACCGACTGAGCCACCCAGGCCCCCGGAAAAGTTGTCCGTTGTTAAATGGAGATGTTGTTCTTTAATTTAGTCATTCAACATATATTTACTAAGTACCTCCTATGTACTAGTCAACAGAAACCACTTTGGCTGTTTTTGAAAAAGGAAATAAACAGTGAGTGCTCTAAGGAATATTACCAATCTGTCCAAACTGGAGAGAACTCTGGGTAAGCAATCTTCCTCTAAAATCCCTTTCATCTGCTCAGACCTTGGACGTCCAGGGACTGACAGCCACCATATAAAATACATGTGGCATAGTTTAACACATTTTAGTAGGAAGTTGTGAATCTGGTCATTTGGCTGTTCCTACTTAACTCCTGGCAGAGCATCACATAAATACTTTCCTTGTTCTTTTAAACCAAGTAATGCATGATTTTCCCCTTTAATTTTAAAATAATGCATCTATTTTTCAATTAGAGAGGCAGAGTGTGTTTGTTGGGACCAAGGAAAGTGAATGCCTAATGAAGTCTGAAGTGATCTAGGGAGTGAGTGAGAAATGCTAGCACTTTTCTTTGGCATTTTCACCTCACTGAAGAAGTAATTTCAGTTCTGGCTTTACTTTTCAGTATTATAGAAATGTAGGGTAGAGCTTGCTGAGTGTTTTGCAAAGCAACAGTTTTGCTTATCAAAGCCATGTGTATCAAAGCCTAAACTCTTGCTTCTGAGAAGCTATACTCTGTCCTTCTCTACGATACTTTTTTACTCTAAATCACTTAGCACCTGCTACATAACTGGGCTTTTTGTTGTTGTTGTTTTTTGTTGTTTACGTTGTTAATATCCATAAGATTTTCATGAGTTCGTGAGTGTATTTCCAAATAAGGAATGTACTTGAAAAGATAATGTCATGTTATAGTAGGATACTTTCCTCTCAAGGGATTAAAAAAAAAAAAGTCATTCATTAAAAGCTCTGATGACTAGTTTTGGCTTGATACATTGTAAACTTATATTTGGAACACACTTATTTCCCTGATTTTCTGTTTCTTAAGGTAAATTTGCAAAGAAGATATCCTTAAGTTGTTGGCCACGCTGTTTTGTTTTGTTTTTTCTTTTTTTTTTTTCAACGTTTTTTTGTATTTTTATTTTTGGGACAGAGAGAGACAGAGCATGAACGGGGGAGGGGCAGAGAGAGAGGGAGACACAGAATCGGAAACAGGCTCCAGGCTCTGAGCCATCAGCCCAGAGCCTGACGCGGGGCTCGAACTCACGGACCGCGAGATCGTGACCTGGCTGAAGTCGGACGCTTAACAGACTGCGCCACCCAGGCGCCCCAACCCCCGCTGTTTTGTAAGACGACCGTGCAATTCTCTTGCAATGCCGTGTTGTTAGTTTAAAATGAAAAATGGCCTAAGGGGAGCGGCATTCCCGGAATATATCAAGGAGGTGGTATCACTGCAGTCACGAGAGTATTAGATTGGTTTGGCAGGCTGTCTGCTTTTTTCAGCGTTCTTGCATCCTCTGTGGTAGAAAGTATAATGGTTTGGAGCTGATTGTGGTAGACGCTAGCATGTCTGGGAGGGAGAGTGGCTGTGCAGGTGATTGTTTTCTTTGTGCAGTCTTGATGGTACTGGGCCCTCATTTTTACTCTTTTTTTTTTTTTCTTCAAGGTTTATTTATTTTTGAGAAAGAGAGAAAGCAAGAGAGCAGGGGAGGGGCAGAGAGAGAGAGGGCGACAGAGGATCCGAAACGTGCTCTGTGCTGACAACAGAGAGCCCGATGAAGGGCTCGAACTAACGAACGTTGAGATCACGACCTGAGCTGAAGTCGGACACTTAACTGAGCCATCCAGGTGCCCCTCATTTGACCTTTTGTCGCTATTTTGCTGTCTGTTCACAGACTGTGTCCATGGCAACGGGATGAGACTGTGTAGCTGTTTGGTTATAGTACACTGCAGTCAAAGGCTCACTGAAGTGGGGTTTGTTAAAACACTTTTGGATTCATGGGACATCTGGGTGGCCCAGTCAGTTAAGCATCTGACTTCAGCTCAGGTCATGATCTCGCAGTCCGTGGCTTCGAGCCCCGCATCAGGCTCTGTGCTGACAGCTGAAAGTCTGGAGCCTGCTTCAGATTCTTGTCTCTGTCTCTCCCCCTTTCATGCTCTGTCTCTGTCTCTCAAAAATAAATAAATGTTAAAAAAAAAAATTAAAAAAAATTTTTTTGGATTCATTTATTCTTCATTGGTCTTTGGTCCTGTATTCCATATCACAGTAGAAACTTTAGTGTTAGCAATGTTGTGAAAAGTTTTAGGAATTTTGGTCTTAGGCAGGCCAAGTGCAATGTCAGTATACAGATACTTTTTCATTTTAGAGAATATGATAATGGCATCAAAATGGCCAGTGCCATATACTTTGTGGATAGGCTGTATAATGTTGTGCATTTGTGCCTGGCCATGGGTCAAATGGTGGCCCCAGGGGAGACTTGCCTTTTTCCTTGTACAACAAACAGCATCTTTTTGCCAAATGCACCACTCAGTTGGGATGCCTTTTCCTAATTTGCTCAAAAGGTTCCATGTAGTCCTGTGGTAGCTTTGGATCATCCTACCTAAACTTGAGGTTGGAAACTGTGATTTTATATCCTAGAGCAGTGTCTCTCAAACTTTACTGTCTGTACAGATCACATGGGGTCTTGGTAACATGCACATTGTGTTTCAGTGGATCTGAGGTAGACCTGGGTATCTGCTTTCCCAGCAAGCTCCCAGGTGATGTGGAAGTTGCCCGAAATAGAGCCATCTTTGAAATAACTGACTCTCCACCGCCAGGGACAATATGAATTCATGAATGGGCTAAGTAACCTCTGGAGAGAAAGTTCCAGAACTGATACTTTAGTAGGATTTCAGCCAAAGGACATTCAGCAGTTGCTTATACTATCTCAGGTCTGCCTTCCTCCTCTGAAGAGTGAGGTTGATAATGGTACACACCTTGTATAGCCAGTGTGGGCATTCACAAGAGAATGCAGGTGCGGAACTTGTGTAGGACAGGAACTGCAGCTTAGTTAACATCCCCTAAAGGGTTGTTGTCAAATTCTTGCCAGAATGTGCTGGGGCAGGATAAAATGGAGGGAGCTTCAAATAAAGTGCAGAATGCATGAGGAGAAATTGCTGATTGTGTAAAGATAGGGAGGAGGCCATGACCCGAGAATGAGACACAGGTGCCTGTTATCAGGTGCACTAGTGGTTTCCAGGAAACAGTGGCCTGGCCTGTGATAGTACCTAAGACAGCTGGTCTAGAATGTAAATGACAGGGATGGGGGGCCCCTGAAGGGGTTCCTGGATTGTTGTGACTGCTGAGATCAAGGAGCATGACAAGGCATCTTATTATCTTGACCCCAGGGTGTTTTAAGTAAGAGGACAACCACTGCAGTGAGGGAAAAGGAAGGAGCAGGGAAGGAAAGAGAAAAAGAGGAATAACCTTTACCCAGTACTTGTGCATGAGGTAATGTCAGGTATTGTAGTTAATGTGCTCCAAAGTGTGAGGCAGAGGTGGGAGTATTCTAACTAATTAATTAACTATATTTTAAATAAAACAATTTTTAATGTTTATTATTTTTGAGAGACAGAGTACGAGTGGGGGAGAGGCAGAGAGAGAGGGAGACACAGAATCAGAGGCAGGCTCCAGGCTCCGAGCTGTCAGCACAGAGTCGGACGAGGGGCTCAAATTGGCGAACCTCGAGATCGTGACCTGAGCGGAAGTCGAACACTTAACCGACTGAGCCACCCAGGTGCCCCTGGAGTATTCTCATTTTTAAATTGAGGGTCCCAAATCACTCAGTTTGTAAGTTTATAGGGCTAGACTTTAAAACCAGATTTAGGCTTAATGATTCCTAAAAGCCAACTCATGTAGTCGACACAGTAAACACCTTTGACCCCAGGACACATAATCAATTTCCTTATGAGTGAGAGCAGGTGGAGTTCTCCAGGGCCACTTCAGCCAGGGCCTGTGAGACCGCTCTGCTCACTGTTGTGTCCCCAGCGCCTAGCCTAGTGCCTGGTCCACAGTCAGGTGCGGTCAGTCTTCTAGAATGAATGAATCAACATTTAATCAAAGAGAGTTGACTGTGTGATATTGCTACTATTATGGGCCTTTTAAACTCTTTATTCTTACAACCATCCATTTGACTTCTTCCTGACTATACATTCCTTATTTCTTCTTTATATTTTTGATTAATAACATGGCTCTTTGTTTAGTGTCGAGTTAAATAAAAATCTGAGCTAGCTTGCTTTTCCTTCCTTCCTTCCTTCCTTCCTTCCTTCCTTCCTTCCTTCCTTCCAGAGGAAGTATATGATGTGCTTTGCTTGTGGGGTCTCATGAGCTCATTGGTGAGGCAAAATACTCAACAAAATTACTCGGTTCTTCTATTTGCAGGCCAAGCAAAGATTTCTGCTTGAAAGCATATACATTCTTGGTTCCTTTTGTGATTTCCCTTTCTTTGTCCTCCTTCCTGCCATTCTGAGTGGTACAGGTTAGCGATCCATCTGGCACTGCTGGGTGTCTGTTTTCTGGCACTTGTCCATGGAGAGATCTTTGCTGGGAGCCAGGAGGGTATCTGAGCTCCTGCCGCACTCCTGAGCTGCCCTGGGTCGTGATCTGGATTTCTGAACCTTCTGTGACGATGGAACTCCATGGTATAAACTGAGCCACACATCAGAAAAGTGATTGGAAAGTGTATTCAGCAAGAAATTATACTTGTCTGTTAATTGTAAAACACATAGCTGTAATATGTGGATAGAGTTATTTGTGAAATTAAGAAATCTGGTTGGGTGTTGTCCTAAGGACTAGATTCTTTCTTATTTTTTTCCCCCATATGGAAATACATTGATTTTTATAAATATAAAGATAAATGTGCTCATTATAAAAAGAAAATCCAGAAAACATGTAAGCAAAGGAAGAAGGTAAAAATCATTTGCGGTAAAAATCATTTACCGTGTGAGAAAGGTACCATTAACATCATGATGTATGAACATACTGCTATATAACTGTGTGCACGTTCAGGATCTCCTACCCAAAGCTCCCTAGGCCAGATTGTTTTGGAATCCAGAGTTTTTTCTTTCTAGATTTTAGAAACATAAAAAATATACTATATGTCTGACAAAATCCCCACTTAGGTATGGAGTAGTTCCCTACGATCAAATATGTTAACTTGTCAGCAGTAAAATGTATTATATTTGCAACGATTACAATTATTACTCCTTGCAGTGGAGTTAAGGACTGTAAATAGCCTTGCAACAGGTCACATTTTCCCATAAATGAATTACAAAAACATCTTTCAGTTCTTGGAACTTTTAAGATTTCAGATTATAGATAAGGGAGCATGGCCCTGTATATAAATAGTGATGGTTTTTATTGGATATGTACTGCAAGTCCTTTTTTTCTGACTTGCTTTCTCACTTTTTCCCTAACTAATGTCTTTGAACGATAAATTACTAGACATGGAACTATTGGGTAAACATATATACAGACTTCAAGATCTTTTGGTAAAGATTGCTAAATTGCCATCCTGAAAGACCACACCTCTTTCTTTCTTTCTTTCTTTCTTTCTTTCTTTCTTTCTTTCTTTCTTTCAGTTTATTTATTTTGAGAGAGAGAGAGATTGAGCAAGCAAGCAGGAGAGGGGCAGAAAGAGAGGGAAAGAGAGAGATCCCAAGCAGGCTCCGCACCATCAGCATAGAGCCCAATGCAGGGCCTGGACCCACAAACCGTGACATCATGCCCTCAACTGAAACCAAGAGTCGGGTGTTTAGCTGACTGAGCCACCCAGGCACCCCCACACCAGGTTCCATTGTAAAGTCTCAGTATTCTTGTTTTAACACATACTTGCCAATCCTAAGCTTTTTTAATAGCTTAAGTCTTTCCAATTTAATAGGTGAAGAGGGATACTACAATTTACAGTTTTTAATACTAATGATGTAGTTCTTTTCGTAAGTGTCCCATACTTTCTTCTAGATTCATTTCAGAAATCGTACGATTTTCAAATCATTAAATTCAGGTTATTATCTTACGGTGTTTTTGGAGATAGTAATTATGTCAGGTATGATAAGTTGCAATGGTTATTTTATTTCAAGAGTGAGTTGCAAAGAAATATAAATGCCTCTGTAGGTGTCCGCAGACTTTAGGCCAGATGTGTGTTTAATCCCTAGCTGGCCTCTTGTGCTCATGTCAGATGTGGGTCATCGTAGTGTCCCCTTGGTTCTTACAGCATGGACAAATCTAGTAGTGCATACCGTGAGGACTCCTTTAAGGATCATTTGGACAGAAATTTCCTGCATATGAAAGGGGATACTGAATGGCATTCACATCTGAAGGGTTCGGCTTGAAATGTCTGTGATTGCATCATCAGTCTGTAGGTGAGAGCAAGCAAGTCAGTCCCCAGTGGTCTTGTGCAGTGACCTCATACGGTTTTCTGACGACAAAACAGTGTGGCCACAACTGCTTTTTCTAAAAGAGGAATTTTGATGTTTCATCCTTTCGTACTGTGATGTCTACAAAGATTTCCTCTAAGCCTGAGGAGGTGATTCTCAGACCTTGGTAAGGTCTGGAATCACCCAGGGAGCTTAATTACCGTGCAGATACCGGGGCCCAGCTACCAGACAATCCAATCCCGCAGGTTGTGGACTGCCTCCAGAAAGGTAGCCCAGCTGTGATGTAATGAGATTATTATAACAATAGTAAAAATTATAGAAGTGACTTTATATGTGTAAATGTAGGTATTATTATAATAGCAATACAGATAATCATAGAATTCTTATTAACAGTACTGTTATGAATGTTTTAAATATATCTGATAACTCAATGTTCATGTTTCCCATTAAATGAATGAGGAACTTTTGGATTCATCATCTCTAATAGCTGATCAAATTTTATCTCTCGGTAATAAAGAATGAGTACTTGAAATAAGGGACATTCTTAACTTGTGAGGAAGTTAGGAAGACACATGGATGCAGCGTTTTTTTATGATAAAGAAATCATTTGGGGGAAGGAGATGAGTTTTCTTTAGTTGAGCAGTAGAATAAAACTACTGGCAAACTAGAAAATTTCCTACTGACACTATCTCACTATTCTGTATTTTATTACAGTTTGCATTTCATTTCCTTACAGCTTGTATGCACGTCTTTCTTTGTGTGTCTTTTCTGAAATGAGTCTGTATAGAATCTAGCTGCTTCCTTGGAGATCCTATCATAAACATTGTTCTGAACCGTTGATATAAGGAAGCCGAACACACGTGCATCATTTTCAAATATACTAATATTCAACGTTCTGGAGTCACACATAAAAGAATGTTAGCCTACACCAATGTTAATTTGGGTCAGCCCCAAAACCTGCTAATTATTTGACCTAAGCATTAATTATTTTGTGAGCCCTGTTCTTAAAACGTAAGCAAGTGTGAACTTCCATCAGTTTCTTCCACCAGATCCCTTCCTGCTCTGGAAATTGATTACTTACGGTCTTCGCAGCCAGCTGTTTACTGAACTGAAGGCAAAGGTATGCGAAAATGGGACACAAGAGACTAGGCTCTTCGTCCCCGATGGACGCAAGATCTGTATCAGTCTTCTGTGAACTTGCTTCAGCAAGTGTTCAAGCTAGCAGGGAATGGGGCTTGGCTTTGTATTAGATGAGGAAGCCTGCTCTGTCTTGCTAAATTACCCACATAGATAGGGAAAGTCAAAAAGTCTTCCCCTCTCTGTCCTTAGAAGTAGCACTTTGCCTTTGACTTGAACATGACTTGACAGGATTTTTTGTTTTGTTTTAATGTTTCCTTAAACACAAAATATATATATATATATATATATATATATATATATATATACACACACACAGACACACATATATATACACATACATATACATACATACATATATGTATGTATATGTACATATATATGTATGTAAATGTGCATATATGTATGTATATGTGCATATATATACATATATATGTGTATATATATGTATGTATGTATGTATACACACACACACACACACACACACACACACACACACACAGCCTGGCTATCAGGGGACAGCAAACAGACACAGATTTTGAGGTACTTTCCAGAAGGCATACCAACCTGGAGCTGCATTTAGAAGGACAGTTCACCTTTGGACAATTTATGCCTCTCTCCTTTATGATGAGGTATATTGACTTGTGCTTTAATGATACATTGGTGCTGGAAAGGCCCCTGCCAGAGTTCTTTTGCTTTCTACCCTGTTTGTTCCCAGCTACTCCTAGGGTTCTCCCAGCATGAAGCACTTGCCTACCTATCAACCAGATAGAACCTGAGCGTGAGAGTCACCTTTAGTCCCTTAGGAAGGGGAAAGGAATCACCAGTTAAGGAGAGCTTCCCTCTTATTGAGCTGTTTGTCCCAATGAGGTATCACATGTCCTAGGAACTTCTGCTCAGTGTCCCCTTTTATTCGCACACTCCCTGCCCTGCACTGTGCTTCTCCTTCTGTAAATAAGGAAACTGAGGCTTTGCGAGGTGAGATAAAGTTCAGGGCTGCCAGCGGGTGTATGACGTCTCTCTAACCCTCAGGATGCCTGGCTCTACAGCACAGCCTTCTGTCTGGCATCCTTGGCTATCTGTCCAGCTCCAGGCATGCTGCCCAAGTCCTGTGTCTGTGGCCAGGCCTGCTTGGATGGCACTGGAACAGGAGTTCCTCAGACCTTCATCTTTCGAGTCTCGTCTGCTTCCCATCTCTATATGTTGATCCTGCCACCCTGCGTTGACCTCTCTTCTTGTGACCTCTGACCTGCATTGCCCACAGGCCCTTACAGCCCTCTTCTGACCAGCTGAGATACAGGCCACTCCCTCTGGCCTTGCTCATGTCTTCACCTAACAAACCATGGTGCTTGCCTGGAATTTGGTGACAGCTACTGTGTGTCTCAGCTGTGCAGGATGCTAAGTTCTGGGCCAAATTGCAAAACTATGAAAGCAGAATCTCCCAAGTTTGCATGTTGAGGTGGTAAGTGAAGCAAAAGAGTTCATGTGAGTTCACCTTGGTTACCATGGCTCACGGTTCATTCGGGAAGCCGGGCTGGCTAATGGGGAAACATTTGTACACCACCCAGGGCCCCTGCGGGCAAACCTGGGTGCAATGCTGTAGTCTCCATTCAAGTATGTCCTGTTACATCCTGACACAAATCGGTATTCATTTTTCTACTCCAATTTAGATTTTGTAAACTCCATTCTTAAGTCTGAGATCAGAACACATCACCTTTGCGGGTAACTGATTTTTTAAAATACAAAGCAATTCAGATCGCCTTTATTATTTTTACCCTTCTCGCTTTCCTTTTTCTCCTCCTTGCAATTTAAAAGTAAACATTGAGTTGATCTGCCCTGTCAGATGAAGTATCTCATGTGTTAATACCGTAACCTATTAAGGAATTCTGCTCAACGCTGTTTGCACAGAAGAGTTTTTTTTTTTTTTATTTGAATTTGAATTTTTGAGAGCGAGAGTGTACATGAGTGGGGCAGGGGCAGAGGGGGAGAGAAGAGAGAGAATCTTAGGCAGGCTCGATCCTCCGACCCTGAGATCATGACCTAAGCTGAAATCAAGAGATGGCTGCTCAACTGAGCCACGCAGGATGAGTTTCTATCATGAAAGGATGCAACAAAGAAGAGGTTTTATTTAAAGAGGATGCTGATGCCAGCAGCCAAAGTAATATTACTGAAATGCATGCTTGATGAAACTTAGACATGTACCATAAGTACAAAAAAGGGATAGTTTTCATCAGGGGAAGTATGTTATTTGGACATTAATTGCAATGACAAGTAGAAAGCAAATAGTCCTTAAAGGTATTTTCTCTGTATTTGGATCTTGCTTTATAAGCATATAAGAAAATTCTGAGTTTCACTTTGCTTCACCCAATGAGTTGTAATCTCTCTAACCCTAAAAGGTGGCATCATCGGCCCAACTTAGTGATAAATACACTGTGTTAAGAAAAGCTAGGTAACTAGGCTTAAATTACAAGAGTCCAGGGAAGATGTATTCCAAGCCAGGGTTTCTTTTTAAAAAAAATTTTTTTTAAATGTTTATTTTTGAGACAGAGAGAGAGAACATGAACAGGGTGAGTTAGAGAGAGAGGGAGACACAGAGTCTGAAACAGGCTCCAGGCTCTGAGCTGTCAGCACAGAGCCCGACGCGGGGCTCGAACCCACGAACTGTGAGATCGTGACCTCAGCTGAAGTCGGACGCTTAGCCGACTAAGCCACCCAGGCGCCCCTAAGCCAGGGTTTCTAGACCAGCTGTGTGAGGAGTGCAGGGGTGAGTAAGGGATAGTCTCTGCCTCCAGCAGGTGCCATTTGGGGAGGGACACAGATGTTTTTGCGAGATAGTGAGGGAGTGAGGAGGAAGGGCAGCTCCCCCAGGGAGGAAGAGAGCAGAAAGGCTCTGCCAGCTGAGGTCTGCCCTGGGTCCTGAACTGGAAGGTTCTGACCCGTGAGTGGAAGCAGGTAGGGGAAGGGGGTGGGCAACGTAAAAAAGCTCTAGCCCCAGGCTGTTCTCAGGAAAGTTGAGTACTTTGAGGCAGCAAGGAGAGCAGGTTTCATGGTGGGAGGTCAGGCGGAAAGGCACAGGGCGATCAGATTGTGAGGTGCCTCAAATTCCACATTCTCACGATTGAGTCCCGCCGCCTTGGGGGTGCCCAGAGCCAAGGGCAGGAGAAGAAGGCGATGCGAGTCTGTTTTCAGAGTCCAGGTGAGGCCAGGGTGCGACAGATGGTGCGTCCAGAGGCAGGAGGGCCGCCTGGGAAATGAGGTGATGAGAATCATAGCCAGGGCTGAGGGAATGGATGTGGGCAGAAACGGCAGCTGGAGGGGGAAGCCAGCAGCAGGATTCAAACGAGTTTCTTGCCTTGTTTGGTTTTGTTAGCTTAGGAAGAGACCTGAATATGTGTGTGGGTCAGTGGACATTAGCTGGTGAAGCAAGCACCTGTGGACAGTAGGGAGCACACAGGAGAAAACGCAGTTCTGGAGAAGCAGGATGCCCGTTGCTCTGACACCGTTGGAAGCAGAGGGAGAATGGGCAACGTTCCAGGTTTCAAAGTAGGGAAGAAGTCAGCTTCTAACAGAGAGGCTTAATCGGTTTCGTCTGAGCTGGTCCACAGGCTCATCGGAGGAAGAGGGGAGTGAGGGAAGCGAAGGGTCAGGACTGTGGGAGAAAATGAAGGGCGGATTGCTTGGGGTGCCGATGATGGGGAATTAGCGAAGGAGGGAGTCTCAGATGCATTGCTCTGAATTGCTGGGCGGGGGGCTGTGCACCCCGTATCTAACCACAGACGGATGTTACCGGGTAGCCAGATTCCACACAGCCATCGCTCAATTTTCCACGAGAAGCGAGAACAAGCATAACATGAATAATTTACATCTCCAGAGAGGGCTCAGATCTCATTTAGCAATAAGCAGCTTTTGCAGGAAAATATCTTTGTGTCCCCTGATGGCGGGTCAGCAGCGACCTTCTTGACCATGATATTTGTACCTGTGGTTCTGTCAGAGTGTGGCACGCCTCTGGCCCGAGACAGCTCTACGACCCCAGAACCGCTGCTTGACTTAGTAAAGAACGATGTTGAGGCAAGGAGCCTGATTTGGGCAAGAAAGCTTTGAGGAGTCTGCTAGCCCAGTGCACAAGCCGTTCCTGGAAGGGCTGAACAAACCCCAAAGTGGACAGTCCAGCGGCAGGTAACAAAGTTGAAACTGTAGAGTCTAGTTCAGCTAGCGGTTCCTCTCTGCAGAATTTGTTCCAGTGAAAGCTTTGGGAGAGCAGGGGTAGTATCTGTTTTGTGCCTGTAAGATCTGTAGCGCCTGGCATAGTTTCCGTGCATGGACCCTGTGCCCAGTACACATCTGTGAGATGTGTGACTGGAAGGCTCATAAGTGCAAGCACGCTGTTCTGCACTGGTGACCTCTGAGGTCCAGCCAGATAGTCCCTCACTTGTGCACTTCTGTTGTTGTCCCTCCTGCCCTGGGCCTTTGCTCGTGCGGCCTACCTCCACATTCTTCCAGATGCTTTTATGAGATGCTTTCTTATGATCGTGTTCCTCTTTTCTGAGCATTTATCCCCTTTTGCGATTATATATTTGTTAGTGTGAGAGCAGGATAGCAACTGCTTACTGTGATATCCCTGGGGCCTAGCTAGTACAGATAGGTATCATGTGTGACACATTCATCATGTTTTTTTTTTTTTAGTTCATTTATTTATTTTTGAGAGAGAGAGAGAAAATCCCAAGCAGGCTCTGTACAGTCAACGCAGAAACTGACGTGGGGCTCTATCCCACGAACCGTGAGATCATGACCTGAGCTGAAATCAGAAGTCACAGTCTCAACCGACTGAGCCACCCGAGGCGCCCCAATAATCCCATCTTAAATGGAGAAGATCGGTATATCACTAACAGAGGAGCTGCTCTTGAGCTGCTGTATACTGCTAGCTGGGGCCCAGCTCACAATGCGGTACAGTAAGTGTTAGAGTGGGGAAAACTGCAGTGCACCCTGGGTAGGCAGTAGCCTGGATGAGATGAGGGACGGGGGCAGAAAGGCTCCCTAGGGCTTTTCTGCTAACGCTGTCATTTATTGAGCGCCTACTATGTGTAAACCTCTGGGCTGATTTAAGCACGTTCCCTGCCGTCCAGGAGCCCAGAAGCTGTTGGGGGGTGGGGCGGGGGGGGTGATAGCAAGTGCGTAATGTATTGTGCCTGTCTTTACCGCTATATGACAAAATGCACAGCATGCCAGATAATAGCCTCCAGTTGGAGAGAAAGAGGGACAGTGGCCTGGATTATCCAGTGATGGAACAGTTAGCCTCTAGGTAATTAAAAGTAAGCTGCATTTTATTCCCTCCAAAGATGTCACTTTCCCATAGATTTAAGGTACTTGATAATTTTGAATACTTTTTCCCGTCTCACTTTATTGGCCCTTCTTAGCATTCACTCGCTTTATTATTTATTTTGAGAGAGGGAGAGCGAGCGAGCGCACGCACAAGTAGAGGAAGAACAGAGAGAGAGGGAGGGAGAGAGAATCCCAAGCAGGCTCTGCACTGTCAGCACAGAGCCCGATGTGGGGCTCGAACTCAGCAAACTGTGAGATCATGACTTGAGCCAAAATCAAGAGTTGGCCGCTTAACCAACTGAGCCACCTAGGCCCCCCTCACTTGCTTTATTCTAAATGGAGCAGGTCTTTATTTTTTTGTCCCCCCCCCCCAGAGGAAGTCTTTTAAATTGTTCACTATTTTTTTCTTTAAATCATGGTAGTCTTTAAAATAAAATAATGGGTTTGAATGAGTCACTCTGGAGTGCCAGAGAGCCAGAGGAAGGAGGCCCCAGTACCTTGTGGCCTCATATGGTGGGCCCAGTAGTCGTGGGCACTTATATCCGTGGCCTAGATTCTGAGTGGCCTCACTTCATTCACATATACAATTTTTGGTGTTTCCGTTCATGGAGTATAAACCAGGAGTGTAAAAAGGCGATCTTAATGAGACTCTCGAGGGACATACCCACAGGAAGCTTTGCCCGGCGCCACGGCTGGGGCTCATCAACCCTTGGCAAAAGCCCAGTGCTGAAGGGCAAGTCAAGTGAGGGCAGAGCAGGAAGAGCTGTGGCTGAGGAGAACAGAAGGTCCAGCCTCAGAGCTGTCTTCCCACTGGTGGCTTTCCTGACAGAATTGGATTTACCATTCAGAGTTGGCCAGTTCTCCCTTTTTTTTTTTTTGTCCGTCTGTCGACCTGACCATCACTACCGGTTCGATGCCCTGTCTCCCTTGCCCTGCTCTCAGCAAAGATTTAATAGCTGTGCCCTGCTGCACTCAGGTTTCACGTTACTAAGACTTCATTATTATTACAAAACATGCAACAGCGCTTCATCATAAATAATTAAAAACCCCTGACAAAGAGAATGAGTTGAGCACATTCTGTGATACAGCAAACTGATTTTCCCCTGCATCACAGCCGTCTGTTAGCCTCCTAATTCCCCCAGCTCCATAATTAACAATGGGCGGCTCTGTTCTTGAGCGAATTACCCAGGTTGGGCGCTGGTGCCTCCTTTGTGATGGTACAAAGGGGGGGGGGGTGTGGGGGGTGGGTAGGGTTGGCTCGGTTCCTACCAGTCTCTCAAATAGGGCTTCCATGTGCTTCCCATTATAATGAAGTATCATTGTGATGACAGACATGTTTGGTCCTTAGTAATGTCGATAACTTCTGGAAGACAAAACACGGCTGCCTGTATATAGTTGTTTTCCTTTTCGAGGATGTACAAGTAGGGGAACAGAGAAACGGACGGGGAGGCTAGCAGGTATCAGTGGGCTCCAGGATGATATGCATAGTAAACAGTTGGGGGCATGAAATGAATAAAAATGGTTCTACTTGAGCTGGTTTCTTAAGTTGATGGCACAATAAAAAGGGGAAGTTGAGGAGGGGCTGAATTAGATTAAAAGGAACTAAAGAGACAAACTGCAATGTGTGTTGATTGTTTGGAGCCTGTTTCAAACAAAACAAGCAAAAAAAGAAAGGGGCGCCTGGGTGCCTCACTCCATTGAGCTTCTGACTCTTGATTTCGGCTCAGGTCGTGATCTCATGGTTGTGAGATTGAGCCCGGAGTCGGTCTCCACACTGAGCCTGGAGCCTGCTTGGAATTCTCTTTCTCTCTCCCTCTCCCCCTCCCTGCATCCCCAAATAAGTAAACTTTAAAAAAAAAAAAAAAAAGAGAGAGAAAAGAAGGAAAAATTTTAGATAATTTGTGAAATCTCAATATGGACCAGGTACGATACCAAGAAATTATTTTTAGTTTTGTCACGTTTGATAGTAACATTGTAGTTTGCTAGAAAATGTCCATTTTTTAGAGATGCATATTAAAGCCTGTAAGGATGAATGGCAGCTTTAGGACAAATGGGATTTGCCCTGACCATGCTGGACCAGAAAAGTTTTAAAGGGAACATAAATGAAGCATACAGTATGGCAACATCGTCATTTGCCTTTAACAGAGGAGAAAACTAAAGCACAGACAAGGTAACTTCTTCGCCGAAGATCACAGCCGGTACGGGTTAGTGCCAATGTGCCGGTCTGTGATGATTGTTGAAGGATTTATGAGAGTACGTTTTGCCATTCTCCAGACTTTTATGTGTGTTTGAAATTTTTCATAGTGGTTATTTTAAGCTGACCGAGCTCTAAGTTCTTTGAAGGAGATAGCTCCCAAGTTTTGCTCAGTAATTTACAAACGTTTCAAAATCTGCTTCTTTGGTTGTAATTTCTTATGTTTTAAAATGGGGATGACGGTGCTCGCTTTGGTAGCACATATTCTAAAATTGTTAACGATAAAATAGGGATAATGGATTAACTGAATAAACGCTAAGTAGCTCGTACCCCCGCTCCCACCCCCAATCGTTTTGTTTTTGTTTTTTTTTTGTATATAAAGCTGTACGCAGGTTCCTATTCAGGATGCCACACTGCCTCATCATACCTCCTGCCATCCTGTGATGAGTTGTACACGGTGAGGTCTTGTCTAACCTACGAGTTTTCTGTATATGCTCCTTGCCCAGTCCTCTCCATTCCTTGCCCTCTCTCACAAGGAGGAAGAGAGGGTATTGAGCTCTCCTCTTGGCAAATGGCTGTGCTGGCCTGTCCCCACGCTTCTGAGGGCATAGGACTCAGAGCCCAAGGGACAGGTCTCTTGTGGCCAGGGGGAGGGGGAGTGTCTTCATCTCTCCTCTCAACTCTGACACATTTCTCCCTGTGGTCCGTGTAATCAGGGTCACTTCCCTGCGTCAGGTCCTGGCAGGACGTCCCAGTGGTTAGATTCCTTATCACCAGGGTTTGCATATCAGCACTGCCCCGTACCGGCTGTGATCTTGGGCAAAAATTTACCTTCGCTGTGCTTTAGTTTTCTCCTCTGTTAAAGGCAAATGATGATAATAAATAGCTAACACACAGAACGAAGATTAAACGAAATAATACACGTGAGGCATTCACCAGAGTGCCTTGTCCAGAGTAAGCAGTCATAAATGTTTGCTAAAATTCTTAAGTTTATTATCTAAATAAACATTTCTGGAAAATAACGCTTACGACCGATGAAAAAGTAATTATTATGTTTTCTTCCCATCTTGTCACAAAATACAGATCCATTCAGAATGATTCCATTTAATCAATGTGTTACTAGCAAAACTTGCTTTGTACTGTTTGTTTTTAAATGAAACCTTTAGAGTTTCGCTGATATTTTAAGGGAGTGGTAACCCCCTCAGCTGGGTGGTACAGTTAACATAGAGAAATGGCAGGAATGGTGCGGCACTCTGGAAGCAACCAGAGTGAAGAAACTGGACACACCCGGATTGGAATGCTAGCTTTGTTCCTTGCTGTTGGATGATTTCCCTGGGCCACATTGTCCTCCCCTCTGAGATGGGAAAAGACACCCCCCTCAGCCGGGCTGTGACGAGGATGAGGAGCGCCGCGAGGCCCTCACTCGGTCCCTGTATGTGGGAGGCGCCCCGTGGATGTGTCTGAGTTTAGCACAGTGCAATGTGGTGAGAGGGAGCAGCGGAAGGTACCAGACAGGCGCAGAGCCCCTGTGGGGAGACCATGCTTCACAAACTCTGCTGAATGCTGGCCAGGGCTGTGAAACCCAATGACTCAAATGCCGAAACCTGATTTCCTTGAATTCTCCTCAAGGTACCGAGTAGACAGGAACCTATACGTTATTTACTTAAAGTTCGTGCTCTGAAGTGGTTGTGTGGCCTCGGAGTTCGCCTCTCGCCTCATGACCCAGCCGGGGGGCAGACCGAAGTTGCCAGGCCTCACAGGTTATCTATAGAGCCGGCAGCTTACCCTCTGATGATTAAGAGTTGGATGCAACAAAAAGACTAGCATTTCAGTGGAATTTCCTTGTAATTACATAAAATATGCTCATATGGTAGCCACGTCTCCATAATGTTTCTCCTAGTTGGGAGGTTATGTTTTTTTAACGTTAATTGTTCATTTTGAGAGAGAGAGAGAGAGAGAGAGAGCGCGTGCCAGCACCAGCAGGGGAGGGACAGAGAGAGTGAGAGCCTCTCAAGCAGGCTTCACTCTGTCAGCACAGAGCCTGATGCAGGGCTCAGTCTCACAGACTGTGAGATCACGACCTGAGCCGAAATAAAAAGTTTGTTACTTAACCGACTGAGCCACCCAGGTGCCCCTCAAAATTTGTATTATTAACTAAATAACTGTGTCATTTCTAAGAGGGATCATTCAGTGTCTTTAATCCCCTCGTATATTATCCGTGTCCCATAAATGAAGCGTTATTCAAGTAAGAATGGCTAGCATATGTCTGATTTCCACACCAGTAATGCTACAGAATGAAACCCAGGTCATGTTGATATTCAGTAATGGTTTTGAGCTTTGGTTTTTCACAAAATGTTCATGACCATTGTTCAAAAGCACTCTTTGCAACACTGAGGGACTTCCTTTCACTGAATGGGCTGTGATTACAAAATTCACTGTTGTAAGATAAAACATAGTATCACTCTGCACGCTGCCCATGAAAAGGCGCATTGACCTAGAAGAAACCAGCGTGGACGTAATAGAAACCAGCATTGCGCCTGTGACTCTAAGATTTCTTTCTGTTCCTTTTGCCTTTGATGAGCAGTTTAAGTGGGTGTGAGAAGAGCCTTGAGCTTGCTTAATATATTTACGGGACAGACAGAGAGGTGGAAGGTTTGTGTGCTGGGCAGAGGGTGGCAGGAGGCTGGGGGGAGAGAGGAGGGTGGGGGGGCTGACCATAGGCTAGAAGACCTGACAGTAAAAATGAGGTGAGGACAGAGGCCTCACTTGTGATGGCACATCTTAGAGAGCTCTGGCCTTGGAATCTGTTTACAAGGCTGGATTTAAGATTCTCTAGATGCCAAAGAAGGACAAGTGAAACCAGAATCCAGTAAGTTTTGAAATTCCAAATTCGATGCTCCAGACCTATTAGAAAGCAAACAAAAGGGCGGAGAGGTTTTTAGGGTACAGAATCCTGGCTTCTGAGAAAAGGCAGAGTTTGGTGGCATTAGCAAGGAACGGCTTATTTCTCCTCTATTTTCATGCCTGCGGTGATGACCTGGCTTCAAACTCTACATCAGAGGTGTTTGTCCACGAGGACCAGTTGCTCTTATTCCAAAATGTGCTTGAAGGGAAAAAACAAAAAGCCGAGAAATGAGAGGTAAGGGACTTTTTGGAAGAGGCTCTAACCAGATCATGCTAGAAGAGTTGCGGACGTCGGCTTGGGCTCCATTGCTGCAGCCCCCGTTGGAAGAACTGGGCTTTTCCACGCTGCGACCTCATGACCTCACATATCTAGGAGGGCAAGCAAAGTGGAAGGAGAAGGGCTGTTTTTTCCTTTCCTTGGGAGCAGTGAGTGGCCCCGCAGAAATGGCCAAGGCAGGGCCCCGAGGCTGTAGCCCTGATGAAGGCACACAGGCTCCATTCACATAAAAAGAGCCATGAGCGGAGTAAGATTCAGCACCCGCTTTGCTCTGAATGTATGTTCTGGGCAAGGTGAGTATGGGGCTAGACTGTTTAAGATTGAAAGTTAAAAGGACCACTCCCCTATCTCCTTGCTCTCCTACTACCCCCAGGGCAAAACAAAACCAAAAACCTATTTTGGGCAAGGAAAGGAATCCAACAAAAATACACAGAAACTATTTAAACTTTCAGAGAAAAGATAAGAATTACTGGTACAAAGGATAGCAGGGAATAGAGAGAGAGGGGCAGAGTGTGATGGGGTGAGCCAAGGAGGTTGGGCAAGATGAGTGCTTAGTGGGGAATATGTATGAGGATTTAAAAAAATGGCAAATGGTTACTGTAAAAAAATCAAAATAAGGAGAAGTGAAGCTGCCTTCTGTACAGTTTTTATCTTTTATTTTAAAAATGTGGATTTATTTCGAGAGACAGAGAGCATGAGTGGGTAAGAGGGGCGGAGGGAGAGAGAAAAGTTCCCAAGCAGTCTCCACCCTGTCTGTGAAGAGCCTGCTGTGGGGCTTGAACTCACGAACCACGAGATCATGGCCTAAGCTGAAATCAGGAGTCACATGCTTAACTAACTGAGCCACCCAGGGCTCCTGTGCAGTTTATCTTTGAACATCATGTTAATGCATTAGAAAGTTAGAGAATCTGAAACAAGGACAAATAAAGACAACAGACGATGGAAATTAAAGCATTTTCTTTTGTCATGACTGCTGAAGGACATATTCTCATTTGCCCAGCCTCTGGGTAGATGAGTTCAGCACAGAGATATTGGCTGTTTCGAAAATGGAGTACACCGTTCCTGGTCACCTTTCCTCAATGCATTCTTGTCATCGTTAAAATTTTTATTTCTATCACAGTGCTGTTTTATGATGCTTTTCTAATTTGCGTACTTCTCTGCCCCCTCCATTTTCAGGATGTTCTAAGAGCGGTTAGGAAATGATTGGGACTAAAGCTTTCTGAGGCACAGCACATAGGTGATGCTGGATGGCTTGGCCAATGGGATGAAGTTGTCCCCATCATACCACAAGTTTCCCCAGGGGTCTGGCAGAGGGACTGTGGGGGCACTCTATTGGGAGAGTGGTGATCGGCCCACCCACCCAAATAACCAGTGCAAAGATAAGAACAAATAACAGAATTAAGATACGGTATTTCCATGAGAGTATTGTATGCATTGGAAAGAAACCTTTTGGATAAAAATTTTAGCAAAAAACTCAAGAGTAAAGTATAAACCATGTCAAGCAAACGCACCAGCATCTGTGTGGAGGATTCGCGTTTATGTGTTTTGTAAGTAAGCCGAGAAAAGGAACAACTGATTTGTAGGTTTGCTTGTTTTAGTTCCGAACGTATGATTTGTTGTGTTATGGGATTTCTGCATGTAAAATTAATACAAATGGATTTTGACGGAAACATTATCTCATGAATAGAAAGTTATCTTTAAAGATCGAGACAGAAGTTCCAAAATGGGATGAGATGGCAATTTGTTAAAAATTTCTAGGCTATGGTTAACTTAAGATACTGGGGGAAAAAAATAAAGAATAGATATGCAGATAGTAGTGCACTGGGTAAGAAGTAAATGGATTTTGAGAAAGAAAAGCAAACTGATTTAATGCCACAAGCAGAACTCGTTAGAGACTCTGATAATAAAGGGAAGAGAGGAAAAAAAGCAAGAAACATTTCTGCCTGTCAGGGGTCTAATGTATGGAAATGATCTTGGAGCGGGGCATGGGATCTGGTCAGAAAGACCAACATTCTGTTCATAAGCATGGGGTAGTGATCCATGTTTGAAAATATCTTGCAGATGCCCAGAGTGCCATATTTGCAGACAAAGGCAAGATGGTAGAAACAGATCAGAAATGAGTAAACAGCCTTATACAAGCTTTCCTAGGATTAAGTACATTCTTGAAATGTATAATTTAGGTCTACTTTGACTAAGTCAAGTGGGGAATCAGAAGTTGTTTTGAGGCGTTTAGTTGAAGAGTTGCTGCTATGTGGTGTTTTAAAGGAAACTGAGCAGAAAGGACACAGAGTGGCAAAGGAGAGTTGAGGTTAGGGGCAGAATATCCAGTTTTTCTTGTTTTCTCATTTGATGTTGGAAACAATTCTTCTACATACTCTTCTCTCTGAGGGAGCGAATGGCCTCAGTGCTCTGATGCATCAGACTCTTCAGGGACTTTGCTGGGCTAACTGTTAGCGAATAATCTGGAGGTTCTCACCTCTGTTCTGATTTACAGGAATATTTGCCTTGTCTTTCTCATAAACCCACGCCAAAGACTTCTTTCCAAAAGCTGGCATTCTTCTCAACCAGGCTCTATGTCAATTTTTTAAGATTCAGGTACTGTTTTCTCTAAGGCAGGCAGAACCCCAACCACAAAATAACCCTAAGTAAGTATTTTTAGGTTTAAATGATAAAGAGTCATCTTATACTGAGGCATTAGGGGACTGGTGACATTTAATAGACATTTAAACTGTTTCCACTCTCGGAGCTAACCATGTGTCTCCTTCCTGCCTCTGCCTACCGCACCCAGCACGGTCGTTTTAGCTGAGCTATTATTGCCCTACGGTCTTAATGAGGTATCTTCTCTGAGAACACTAATTGTGAAGAATAGGAGGAGTTCCAGACGTCACCCAAGAATTAGCATTTTGAAATCTGTATTCAGCGGGAGGATTTATTGCTAGCTAGCTAGCTAGAGTGGATATTCTCAAACTTTGCAGTCTCACTGCCTCTTTACATTCTTAAAAGTTTTGTGGACTCCAGTGTGGGCTTTTGTTTATATGGGCCGGGTCCACTGATGTGTACGTTATTACAAATTGAAATTGAGCCATTCACTGTCAGAACGGAAGCGTATACAAGCCTGTGTCCCCTCAGCTGGCAGAGCAATGGCACCAAGCACGTGCCTTGTAGCCTCTGGGAACCTCCATTGCACAGTCATGAGCGCACGTGAGCAATATGGACCCAACGTGCCCTAGCGTCACCGTGCATGGCATTCGGTCTCCCCCACCTTCTTCACGGGTTGGCAATTCCCGGAGGGGGCGCGGGCCCAGATCAGACTTTGAAAACTACTGATCTGGAGTACAGTTGATCCTTAAACAGCACGACTATGAACTGCACACATCTGCTTATACACAGGTTTTTTTTTTTTTTTTTTCGGTAAATACAGCACAGCGCTGTAAGTGGGTTTTCTCTTCCTTACGATTTTCTTAATAACATTTTTTTCTCTCTAGTTTACTTTATTATAAGAATACAGTATGTAATACATATACAAAATATGTGCTAATCAACTGTTTTGTTTTCAGTAAGGCTCCTGGTCACTAGTAGGCTATTAGTAATTAAGTTTTGGGGAGTCAAAAATTATAGGCAGATTTTTTTACTGCGCTAGGTTGCGGCACCCCTAACCCTGTAATTGACTATATGTAGTATATTCTAATAACTCTGTTTTATACTAATATAACATGTATCGTTTATATCATATATTAATGTCATATATATTATTACAAAAATATATAATATTGAGAAGAATAAGAAGAACATTCTACTTCATCTGGCAGGATTATATATATTTAGAGCTACTCTGCATCTCTAGCTCTGATGGCTAGAAAGAAGAGAGGGCAGTGCACCCCAGCACGTGCCCCCAGTGTAGCTGGCATTCCTGATCTGTGTGCATGAGCACAGAACTACAAGGAAAGCTGCAAAACTCATCTTTGGAGCAGATAGAAGTTTAGAGAGTGAAGCAAGAACCAACAAACAGTCTGATGATATATTTCTAGCCTTTTAATCAATCTGTGACTGAGCCCTAAAAACGACTTACTTTCTTTGATAAAGGCAAAAAAAATAAGATATTAAGTCCATATGGGTTTAAAATTATAGACTGCAAGAAGAAGTAAATTTGCTTTAAGATCTTTACATTGGAATGTAGGAAATGCGTCTTCAGTTTTTAGTAACACTGCATTTATCTGCTAGTACTCAGGAATTGGGATTTATTTATTTGTTGTATCATCAGTCAAAGCAAGCTTTAGGCTCTTTTCCAAACGTGGGAGATGACACTCAGTTTTTCTGTGCAACTGCCTCTTTATTTTTTGGGGTGGTTTAGGTGGTGGCTTTAGCTAAAGCTTCATCCATAGCTTCAGTTAGGCAGATACTCATCAGGAAGTAACTTCTCTACGACACCTTCTTTGTTATTGACTGTATAGCTACAGACAATATTCGTTTCTCGGTAAAGCTTATTTTATATCATTTGCTCTCTCATTTGTCTTGTAAACACCCTAGTATCAGGCGATAAAAATCTGAGTGTCCCACCAACCGAAATCTTTCCTCTTAACCAGCCAGACCCCTTTGCTTTAAGCCAACAGAATCCATTTTTAAAAAGAACTCAGAATTCATTCTATGAATGAATTCTATGGGACATTTTCTCTGCACCAACTGATAATGCTTTGACTTGCTGAGAGAAATGGTTGGAATATTAGAAGTTAGCTACTAAGGTGCTTCCTTTTTCCTCAAAAACATGTCACTGCTAAAAAATTCAATTTAATTAAGTTGTGTAAATATATTTTCTGACAGGTTTATCCAGATTTATTTAATTTTAAAAATAAAAAAAAAAGGCACTGCCTTTCTTTTTAAGTGTTGAGGATGGTATATTAGAGCATTTTAGTAGGTCAGTAAATCATATTAAAAGTTTAAACCTTAAGGGGAAGATTTTTATGTTCTTTTAATATCCACGTTTATTGAATGTGAGTCTAGTTTCAACAAAAGACATATTGTCAAGATAATAACACTTTTTTTCTTTATCCTTAAAGGAAAAACTCCTATTTTTCTTCTTTATATTCTGCTTGGTACTTCTCACCACCAAATAGGAGGGGTTCCCCCCGCTCCCCGTACTGAGCAATTCTGTGGCACCAGCTGGATGTCCTACAGTCCAGTCTAATTATGACACTGTTGGGGTGCCGGGGTGGTTCAGTCGGTTGAGCATCTGACTCTTGATTTTGGCTCAGGTCATGATCCCAAGGTCGTGGGATCGAGTCCTGCATCAGTCTCCATGCTGAGCTTGGAGCCTGCTTAACATTCTCTCACTCCATCTACCTGCACGTACGTGCTCTCTCTCTTTTTCTAAAATAAAAAATGGGGGGGGGGGAAGAAATATTTAAAAAAAAAGTTGTGACACGGTCTACCTGTAGTTAATGTCAGGCCCGTGCAGGTGAAGGTTCAGTCTCACAAGACCGCCCTTCCATACCCCACTTCAGATACCAGTCACAAATCTGGGTGGTTCTTTGGGCTTCTGCCCCACTGGCTATAAAGCAGAGGTTTTCACAACCCCTTCCTCTGGTTTGACATATTGCTAGAGTGGCTCAAAGAACACAGAGAAAAGTTTGCTTATGAGATTACTGGCTTATTTTAAAAGGATGTAAGTCAGGAAGAGCCGGATCGAAGGGATGCATATGGCAGGGATGTGGAAGGACACAGTGTTCCCATGCTCTGTCCGGGGATGCTACTCCCCTGGCACCTCCATGTGCTCCCCCGTCTGGAAGCTCCTTAAAGCCTCTACTCGAGAGATTTTTGTGGAGGCTTCATTTTGTAGGCACAGTGGATTAAATTATTGGCCATTGATGATTGATTAAGTTGGGGGGCTGGAAGTTCCAGTCCTTTAAACATATGGTTGGTTTCCTTAGCAACCAGCCCCCATCCTGTGATTATCTGGGGGTTTTCCAAAAATCACTCATTCACATAAACTCTGGTGTGCTTGAAAGGGGCTTGTTATGAGTAACAAAAGACTCTCACCTTTACTGTTCTTATCGTTTAGGAAATTCCAAGAGTTTTAAGAGCTGTATGCCAGGAATCGAGAAGGCCAAATATATATTATAAATCACAGTATTACAATCCTCAACTTTTCTTTTTCTCTCCCTTCCTAGATGGTGTCTCTTTTTAAAAAATCAGTTTTAGGGAAATGTAAGTTGTCCAAAATCATGAATGATTTTAGTGAGTCTGAAAACAAGGCATCTCTTTTCTATCCCTAGTGAGACAATAACCTTACATTTGAGGACTAGTATTTTCAGTATCCTAAAGGCAAAGGGCAGTCTATGTGGGCCATAAACAGAATATCACAGTTCCTAGGAAAATTAAAAAATCTAATTTTCACTTTTTGTGTTTTTTTCTGTCTTTCCAAACTCAGTTACTAAAACACAGCTTAACCCTCAAGGAAGTTATGTGGAGGAGGGGAGACCCTGTTGCTTGTTTCTTTTCTCTTCTTTTCCTCTAAAATAAGAAAAATAATTTATTAAAATTAAGAAAATAGTTTATTAAACGTACCAAGAATCCTTTTCAGCAGTGCTCCCTTGGAATTCCAGTTGGTTCTTGGGATTTTGTTTTCTTTCTTCTGTATCTTAATTTTGCCATGTGCCTGGCTTATTTGGCGTTCCTGCTTCTGTGAGCATGCTGCCTTCCTGAGAATGAGCGGAACTGGAGTTGTGTCAGTGTGCTCATGGGTGTGAACCCTGGCAGGTTCGAAAAGGCCAAGACCATGGGCACATCCATTCATTTCCCTGAGCTCCAGTTTTCTTAGTTGTAAAAAGATGTGCGGCTAAAAATACCTCTAAAGTCCATGCCAACCCTTCCATTATCGTAACAGTAATAACCCTTAACTTGTAATGGGCCAGGAGTCTCTGTAGTCTGATTTAGTCTTTAGAAATCCAACAGGTAGGTACCACTATTTTCTTCATCTTACAGTTCAGGCTTTGAGAAGTTCATAGGTTTTCCCAAGATCAGATAACTCATGAGTACTGGAGCTCTACTTCCATTTCAGTCCAGGGTTGTCTGGTATCCGTGCTTTTCTCCATCATGCCTGCTGCTTCCACAAAAAGGAAAAGTCAAATGGCCTCCATCATCACTGCAGGCTTGACATATGCCAAGACAAGTGCTAGGTACTTTGCACAGAGTCCCAGGATATAAATATCATTAGCTCACTGTTGTAGATATGGAAATTGAGGCTCAGAGGTAATAAACTTGTCCAAGAATTAACCACTGATAATGATTAGGAAAGATTTGAATCAAAATCTGTTAGAAAGCTTTGACTCTTTTTTCTTAATAGTTTCTTTTTTTAATGTTTATTTATATTGGAGTGAGAAGACAGTGCGTGAGTTGGGGAGGGGCAGAAAGAGACGGAAAGAGAATCTGATGGAAGTTCCAGGCTCTGAGCTGTCAGCACAGAGCCCAACGCAGGGCTCGAACCCATGAGCTGTTATCGTGACCTGTGCTGAAGTCTGATGCTCAATTGACTGAGCTACCCAGGCGCCCCAAGCTTTTACCTTATGTGTCCTGAGAGATCCAAAGCTATGAAGCCTTGGTTGAGGAAAGAGGATGAGGAATGGGAGGGACGTACTCCTCCCATCAGCTTCTGTGATTCCAGGCTGTATCTCCCCCTAAAACATCTGTGTGCTTCTGGCTCAGAAGTTGCATGTAGGAAGGAAGTGGTGGACAATAATGAAACTTTACTTAATGTCAGTACTGGAATTCAGTGACCAAATGTATCTCTGGGTGGAGTGAGGAGCAGGTGCTTGAGTGTATTTCTTGCCAAGACCACTTGGATGGCACATGGGTAAGTTAGATGGACCCAACGTTTTTTAAAATTGCACCAGAGTAGGGGTGCTTGGGTGGCTCAGTCGGTTAGGTGTCTGACTTCGGCTCAAGTCATAATTTCACAGCTTGTGGGTTCGAGCCCCGCGTCAGGCTCTGTGCTGACAGCTCAGAGCCTGGAGCCTGCTTCAGATTCTGTGTTTGCCTCTCTCTCTGCCCCTCCCCTGCTAACTTGTTCTCTCTCTCTCTCTCTCTCTCTCTCTCTCTCTCTCTCTCTCTCTCAAAAATAAATAAACATTAAAATTTTTTTTTAAAATTGTACCAGAGTAGTGGTTCTGAAATCAGGGTCCCAGGACCATAAGCATCAGCATCACTTTATTAGGAATGCAAATTCTCAGGCCCCATTGAGGATGGAACTGGGTCAGGAACATTGGGAGTGGGGCCCAGGAATCTGTTTTTTCACAAGCCCTTCAGGTGATTCTGATGTAAGCAGGCTCAGAGTCCAGAGACACTGCACCCAGAGAACAGGGACCGTCTCCTGTCAGCAGTGTGGTTAGCTACATGACAAGAAGGTGGGGAGAGGGCCAAATCTTCAAAATTCAGGGTTTTGGAAATGTTGCTTTTATCTTTCACTGTGGAACACAACAGCATCTCATTGTTGTCAGTAAACACCCTGATTGTAAAACGCCTGCCACTCCTCCGTGACAAGGTCCACCTCAGTGTGGTATTAAAGTGTACATCCTTCAGAGGGCTGAGTCAAGAGTAAGAAACCTTGACAGATGGGTGTATTGAATTCCTCCCATTTAAAAACCTTTCTCCCTTCCTGGGAGCGGCTGCCATGTTTTTTGTTCTCTGAACAGCTTAGAAAATCGAAATGAACTGCATCTTCTGCCTTTAAAGAAAACAGAACCAGGGTTAGGGCATAAATTGTAGCCAGTATTACAGTGACCATTCCTGGCTTCCTTTTTGAAGAATTTTCATGGTTGTTGTTCGGTTCATTCAAGAACTGTAGTGCAAAGGTTCAAGAGAATAGTACTTCCTCCTCAAAATTTCCCTCTCTGAACCCTGACCCCTGCTAGGGATTGCTGATTTCTGACAAGTTTCTTAACTCATAGTGCCCTCAGGGTAGTGGCCCTTCCCTAGTTACAGGAGACTTTGACAGTTCAGGGAATGCTGACAGAAATTTGGGGTGTATTAGCGGGAGACCAGTGTGCCCGCCAACCTGCCCCAACTGGGAAAGGATGAGCTTCCCTAAGAGCACCAACTGACAGCAGGAGGTATAGGCTAGAGTTTTAGCCACAGTTTGGGGGTTCACAGTAGGGTTAGGGCAGAGAACATATCCTCCAGACAGTTCTAGGCTTTGCAACCAGGCAGAACTGAGATTCCTACCTCCTTATTCAGCATTCTGGAGAACTTCACTTTTGTTGGAGCTTGCTTCATTCATGGTTTCCTTTGGTGCTTTATGCCTCCCCCTGCTTCAAATAAGCCCCCTTTTGGTTGCATAATTGCTTGCCTTTTCTCTTCCTCTGAAATAACAGCAGAATGGAGACACTGAGCAAAATGGCCAGCACATTGATTAGAGGCTGCTAGCTCTCAGGCAGATGGAGGAGAAGAAGGCTTCACACCCCCGTAGGAACTTGCCAGAAGCAAGTGCAAGAGGAATCACCTACACAACTTAACAGAGGGAAGAAAAAAAAAAAAAATATATATATATATATATATTTTTTTTTTTTTTTTCTCCCGCAGTTCTACCCAGAGAGTGTTTCTGAAGCTACAGAAGTGTTAGTAGCTTGGAGCATGTTCTTGGGCTGCTGTCTCTGTGGCCATTTGGTGCACGGATTCATTTCTCATCAAGAGCAGCCGTCCATTCAGAGATTTTTATCTGTCTTCCGGGAAGTCTTCCTCCACGTTTGAAAGCATGTTGGTAGATCAAAGACATCATGTTATCTTCAGCTAAACCCATTTTCCTGAGACACCAAAGTCTTGAGAATTTGAGAGCCCGTGACAGTGTTAAGCTTCGTCGTTTCTAGTCAGAAATGATCATAATTATTACGGCGGGGAGTAGTCAGGGAGCAGGAATTTGAGCAGTTTGGGACTGGTGTAAGTTGAGGTGGCAGAGGTATGGGTATGACAGCATGGAAGGGTGTGACTTTTCCTCAGAGACTAAAGACTCTTCAGAACCAGGTTCACGGGTGATCCAGAAACGCTAGGCAGAATCAAGTGTATTAAAACCCAAACATGGGGAAGAACCAGCACTTTCTTTGTCTCTGTGGCAAGGAGCCACCTTTCCCCCACCTACCCGGAGGAGCTTCGCTTCTTCTCTGTGAAGTAGGCAATGAGAGAGAAGTCAGGTGAATGGAATGTCCTGCATGTTTTAGATGCTGCTGAAATGGCCCTGAGGCTCCCTTATATAGCACTGTTTCACTTCCGGCTAGTGGCAGAGGCTGGAGACACACTGTGGAGACAGGGTAAAGACTGCATTGTTTATACTGAGAGGTGGGTGGATGGGGGTATTAAGTACATTTCTGTTAACTGATGGGATTCAGATGGGAAAACCATGTCTCCTTCTGTTTCCCATTGCTATGTTTTCCCAGTCACCTAAACCTCTGAATTGATTTTACTAATCACTTCTGTTCTCAGAAGATAGTTTCTTGGGTTAATAAGCTATGAACTGAAATGTTTACGTTTGGATTTCAAGAATTTGCTTTTTCCTCACAAGGGTGCTAACCCTGTTAAGTGTGCCTTTGATGCATATGTACGAGAGGAACAGCAGACTTACTGGAGTGAACATGGTGAGTTAAATGCTTAGTTTCACTCTGAATCAGTATCCTGTTCTTATGCATTTCATCTGCTCATGGGCACTTTAAAAATAGTTATTCTTTAGTACGAAAATACTTAGAAAATACAAACGGGGGGGAAAAAAAGAAAAATTTCAATCAAGTGTCCCTTCCCATTGGGCTTATCATGCATCTCTGTGGAATATATCGCTCCGAGGCTTTTTCTCTTAATGCTTTTCCCTTTCCTTTCTCTTACAAAGAGATCTCAGTACATTATTGGATTTCAGTACATTATTTTCAGTAACCTCGTTGTGAATGCCTGTCCATGTCATTTGACCATCTTTTGTAGCTCTTTATTAGTGGCTGTGCAGTTTCCCATTGTATAGCTATAAACAGCTTGTGTAATCAACTCAGACTGCTAGACATTTGACTGTTTTTTTAGTCGTTCACTAATACAAGCAACACGGTGATGAATTTTTTGAAAACCTTTCACTCTTGCTTGATTGTAGCCTTTAACGTTTATTTATTTTTGGGACAGAGAGAGACAGAGCATGAACGGGGGAGGGGCAGACAGAGAGGGAGACACAGAATCGGAAACAGGCTCCAGGCTCTGAGCCATCAGCCCAGAGCCTGACACGGGGCTCGAACTCACGGACCGCGAGATCGTGACCTGGCTGAAGTTGGACGCTTAACCGACTGCACCACCCAGGCGCCCCTGATTGTAGCCTTTAGATAAATTCCTAGGAATGATTTTTATTTGCTAGGTCAGAATTTTGTCATTTTGCTCTCCAGGATGGCTTACTTCTTTTAGGATGCTGGATTCAGTTTAGATCACTTAAATACATAGATCTGGAACAGCATTTTTCCTTCCCCATTTTGTATATCACTTTTCCGTTTTGTGTAGCACTTGGGGAAAGGGAAAACAACCTCAGATCGACACATGTCTCAGCAAGTTCTTTTTGGCATGAAAGTATGTGTAAAGACATGGCGATACGTTCCTAACTATTTACAGTAATTTTGGTAGCCGATCGACTCAGCAGCCATTCTCAGAGTATGAATTCTCTGTACATCCTTGGTTAGTGTCCATAAAAGCTCGATGGAAGACAATAAATTGGCAGAAAACAGGCTGTGACTGAAAGGGTCAGCCAACTATTCCATCTGTTAAAAAATAATCAGCTGAAGGGACACAGGTTATTCACCGAAGAGATTTTGAGCCCCTCCCATGTGGCATGTAGTGTTCTGGGTGCTTGGGCTACCTCAGGGAACAAACCAGATAGCCCTTCCTGCTCTTCCTTGCACAGCTGATATGGTAGCGTGAGTAGGTGTAGGTGTGTGGCAGGGGCAGAAAATAAACGATGTAATAATTTATAGCATGTTCGAAGATGACCAGCGTTATGGGAACAGAATGGGGTAATGGGGATGGGACATGCTGTACAGAATCAAGGAAGGCGTTGGCTTCACTGGGACACTGACATACAGGCGAAGACCTTTGCAGGAGGGAGGGATCCGGCACATGCTGACCCAGGGCCTGGTGGGGAGCTGTTATTACACCCAAATATACAAACCCCGAATGCGTTTAGCCTCCCATTCCTACCTTGTTTGTGGTCCTCTAGAGCACTGTCTTGAGCTGCGGGCCTGTCATGCGGACTCTGGGAAGCATGTGCTTTTCATGCAATGAAAAATATAAAGCACTTTCAGTGCATACCTGGGTCCATAGGGGTCACTGAATGGAAAATGCATTGATTCCAGAAGGCACAAAAAACTCTCCGTGATGAATGCCAATTCTTTTTCACAGTCAGTGAAATAGAATTTAGGATACCATGAAATTAATGGAGTAGATTTTCTAAAGTGAAAAAATATGGCACAGTGAAATGTCTTGGCCTGACGGTGGCAATCAAAACGATGTGAGAAACCATAGAAATGGGTCCGTTTGGAGTTCAGTGGAACATGAAAACGAGTATGAATCCCTGTGTACAAAAGGAGCAGCCAGGACATCTTTCTCAACTCTCCCATTTTACAGTGGAGGCAACTGAGGCACAGGCCGTTCCAGGACAAGCTTGTGTGAAGTAGCCACCGGTGTTGCTGTGAGCCCGGTCCGTGGAGGTGTGGTCTGTCTTTCCCACGGCAGGCCTCTTCCAGGGCCCCTGTGCTTCCATCCAGCTTCCTTGTTCATTAGAAGGACTGACTGATAAACACACTTCCAAATACCATCAATTACGAGATAATTTCTTCTCACCTTTCCTTGAGGTGCCAGTCAATTTTCTGCTTGTTAATATGCTGGGGGGCATGCTTGGGCGCTACTCGAATTACAAAACCGTGTATTGTCCTTGGAAGAAAATGCAGTGCATGCATCACAACAACCAGATGTGGCCAGGAATACACATCTCACTGGAATCTTTGAAGCCCAGGAGGATTCAGCTGAAACCAAAGTACAGAATTTGAGCTCAGCCTCAGTGAAATGGTCAGATGAGATTTTTCAGATCTGGCCTGATTTGTTTATAGACACAACCTGAATCTTTCTGTTAAATCTCCCTATCAGATTTGCCTTTCTGTGGCTACTTTGCAAGAAGACTTTTTTTTTTTTAAATCAATGAAGGCATTATGTATAATTTAAAAAAAATATTTGAGGCCTTGTCCACAAATAGATACTGAGTGGTTGTCAAGAAAATAATCGTCAGTGCTAGAATTTGCCCTTCCACTTAGTCAGAGCAGATAATACCCAGAGGCATATGTCCAGTAAGCACAATCCAACATTCTTACTGTTCCAGTAAGAACAGTGTAAGGATAACTTGACACAGAAAAAAGGAAAAGTACGCATTTTAGAATTTCAGTTAAAACTGTGATCTTGTCCTCATTTTTCAGATGCTCTTCATTTGTCACTACTTTTCAGACTCATCACTTTGTTCATCTCGAAAAGATTATTCAAATTCTCTTATAAAACTTTATAATTTCCGTCTTTCAAATGTTTTGCTTAATAGCACCGTAATAGATTTTAGTTTTTATATACCCTCTCCTTCCACACCGCCACCCCCCCCCCCCCGCCGCCCCCCAACTGCCCTGGGAGCTTGTTTATCACGATTTCTTTAACTCAGATAATTAGAAGTTGAAAAGTGGCCCTAGGAAGGCCAAGGAAGCCAACATATTCGGTGCATTTCATGGCCCGGTATGTGTGCCATACATTTAAATCCCCCAAATCATCTGTAGTAGTTACTATGATCCCCATTCTAGAGACAAAGAGCCCAGCGCATGAAGATTGCATTGGCCGAGCCACATAGCCTTGTAAGGCACAAGGGTGACATCCAGGCCTTGCCTGTCCTGAGTGAAAAGGTTGTAGCTTTTCCCAGCCTCTCTTTCTCCCCCACTTTCGGCTATTACCCTGCCATCTTCCCTAGATCGAATTTAAACATTTTGAGTTGAACTGTGTTTTTTTATATTTGGAAGGGTTTCTAAAAAAAGTAATGATAATTCCTCCACTGCTTCCTGTAATTCCCACCAGAGAGTCAGAACTTGGTTCACGTAACACTCCTGGGAACTGGCAAACAAGGTAGGGACCAAACAAAAGCAGTCATTCGTTCAGCAAATACTCATTGATCTTAGCACCATGTTCTGAAAATGGGCGAGGTACTGAGGTGAGAGGGAAAAATGAGGCCTCTGCTTATGTCTTGATGGGGCACCCAGGCTCGTGGCAAAGAAGGACACGTCCATTAAATGGGTGATGTACAGGTCAAGTGGGGAAGCACTAGTAAGTGGGAGAGGGTTTGAAAGTTCCGTTTTCCTTGGTAGAATGGACTGAAAATGCCGCAGACCTTCAGGGAGGGGAGTGCTCAGAGCACGATATTGGAGGTCATAGACGGGGAACTACAGCACAGTGAATAAGAATGGTTATGACAGCAAGAAGTCGCAGCCCAGAGGGGGCTGCATTGTTTGCAGGGTGGTGTGAGCTCGTTTTCCGCCCCGTCTCAAGGAAAATGTGTACTCCTGTTTGATTGTTTTAAGTACAAAATGGGATCCTAATAGTTTTATATGAAAATGTTTCATTAAAGCACGTTACTTTAATCGTATCACCCCTCTCCTCAAATCACAAGCTTCATTTGAGGAGGACAAACGTGTATTATCCACCTGTGATTCTTTCCACTTGGCCGAGTCCCATAACTGAAAAAAACAATCCCAGGGTCCCAACAAACGTACAGAATCTAGACTTGAACATATATTCATTTGTCAGCTAGCAGTTCAGCTCCAAATCTCAGGTGTCCCTTGAAAAGAACCGATGGGCTTGTACGAACACTCATTGTCACACGGGATGCTGGAGGAGCTTTTTCCTGTTACTGAGATTGTCATACTTGGTATTCATCAGGCTAAAACATATTTCATGAAAAAATGGTGACAATAATAACTCTCATAACGGCAGTCTCTATAAAATGGAATAGGGAATATAAACCAATTATATGACAGTACAGAATATTTGAATAGCTACCACATAATATTCTTTGGAGAGAGCTGGCCTGCAAGACCAAAATTAGAAGCAGTATTAGAAAAATGTTACGGGGTCATTGCATCTACCTGTCCATTTATAGGACTTTCTCATCATTCTTGGGAGCGTCACTATTGAAAATGGTTAGTTGCAAGTGCTTCCCAAGTGTGAGTTTCTTGGCTAGTATCTCGAAAACACATTTTGTTCAAAGGATTTATTACACTTAATTTAATCATGCAATAGACATAAAAATCTACTGTGATTGATTTTTCCTCAGTAACTCTACTTGGCCTTTTAAGGTTCTCTTTTGTGGTTAAGAGGTCGTGAAAGTCAAGCTGAGGGTATTGCTGTTGTAGTGTCTTCCAGTTTTTAGTGCTTTCACGGAGGTTAGAGTGGAAGCTAGCGCACTGATTTATTACTGAATGACCTAGGGCAAGTCCCACTTTCTTCTGTAAAATAGGGATTCTAATAATACTTACCTTACAGAGTTATTGGAAGACTCAAAAGAGATGAGGATCAGGTGAGAATTAACGTTCAGTGCTTAGAATAATGCCTGGCACCTAGTAAGCAAATCCCTTAATAATCATTAGCTGAAGGGGCGCCTGGGTGGCTCAGACAGTTAAGCATCCAACTTCGGCTCAGGTCAGGATCTCTCGGTTCGTGGGTTTGAGCTTCTCTTCGGGCTCTGTGCTGACAGCCCAGAGCCTGGAGCCTGCTTTTGATTCTATGTCCGTCTCTCTGTCTGTCTGTCTGTCTCTCTCTCTCTGTCCTTCGCATACTCACACTCTGTCTCTCTCTCAAAAATAAAATAAACATTAAAAATTTTTTTAAAAAACATCATTAAGCAGGGAGCAGTGGGTTTCAGGCAATCCTTACTAGGAGCTGTGTTTGCTTATCCTCATTTCGGAGTTAAAACAACAGCAGCAACAACTACAGCAGGTACCTTTTATTGAGCCGAAGAACTAAGTGCTCTAGTATTTTATTTGCTCACTACAACCACTGTGAAAGAGAGGTTTGTGGCCCCTCCGGAACATAGTGATGAAGTAACTCACCTAAGGTCACCCAGATGGTCCTGAGGTTGATGCTTCGAAGTTAACCACCGGCCTGCCTGAGAAGCCCACCTCTGCGGTGGGCGGTTCCTGTGGCTGCCCTTAGGAACACCAGCTCTGTCTGCATCCGTCCTGGCATTTGCTGGGGGCCGGCCCCCCCCCCACTCTGACCGCTGTGCCTGTGCTCTCCAAGGTCCCCTCTGGGGTCCCGTGTCCGTCCTCTTTACGTTTCGGGGGCTATGAAAAAAATCACTAGGGGCGCCTGGGTGGCTCAGTCGGTCGAGCGGCCGACTTCGGCTCAGGTCACAATCTCGCGGTCCGTGAGTTCGAGCCCCGCGTCGGGCTCTGTGCTGACAGCTCGGAGCCGGGAGCCTGTTTCGGATTCTGTGTCCCCCTCTCTCTGACCCTCCCCTGCTCATGCTCTGTCTCTCCCTGTCTCTAAATGAAAAACAACGTTAAAAAATAATAGTAAAAATAAAAAAATCACTAGTTCTACTTTATGTTTATTGAAAGGTGTATATGGCCTGTGGGATTTGATTTTCGTGGGCAAGGTGTCTTAAAAATAAGTGAATAATAATCCTGGTGGTATGCAGGTATGGTGGGAAATCGTTTGGATGGTATGTAGTGGCTGTTTTGGGAAATTCTGCATACCTGCCACCTCTTCGTGCGTAGGTTTCTTTCTCTCTTCTCTTTCTCTCTCTTTTCAGCCACTCCCTCCTTCCCCCCTTCCCTACCCCCACCCCCCTGCCCAAACTACACATGAAAAATAGCGATGGCAAGCTAAACTAGTTGGTCTGATTATGGTGTGGACAGCGGGTGGGTAGATGGGGGGTGGGGTTCTTACTTTATATTCTTGGGCTTCCATGAGCTCCGCTCTCTGTCGAGCGTGGCCTTCCTGTTCTGTCACTCACCCTGAGAGGTTCCCGTTGTCTGCGTGATTGAAGTGTAAAGTGACACCTTCAGCATTGTGGCTTCTGTGATTCTCCTTCTAATTACCAAGGAAAGGGTCACTGGTTTATGAGCTCATCTTCTGAGGCTCTTTATTGGCATTAAACTTGGCTCTGATCTGTGAAAGTGGCCATTTTCCAAGGCATTTCCCCATCCCCGAGAGCTCCGTGGAGATCCTGTTTGCGGGAAGCATATCCATAAAGTAATTAGTAGATGAGTAGATGGACTGGCCTCCAGCGAATGCTCAGGCTCTCAACCCAATAGCTTGTCTGCCTGGCTGTCGGCTCCTGCCTTGTTTGGGGATAGTTAGCATAGCTGATTGTTTCTGAGCCTGGTAAAAAGTTAAATTATATTTGCATTTATACTTATTCTAACAGCAAGATGTGGGCTAACATAACCCCTTGCCCTCTTGACTGAAGATGTTCACGGAGACCGTGCAGAGGATTTAATTTCCAACACAAATGGAGGTGGGTCTAGGATATTAGGTAACCAGCTGACCTTTTTCAAATTTGAGCGGTATGACCGGCATTAGTTATCGGAAGCAACGATAACACTTTCTTGGTTTTTTTCCCCCCTTTGCTGTTTACTCGAGCCTAAGCAGAGAATTTGGTTTTCAGTAAGCTTGGGTCAAATAAATCACACTGCACTTTAAACTTCAGATGGGTTGCTTCGTCTAGCCACCCTTGCATGTAAAGTAGAAATGGTGGTTACCAAAGTTCATGGGCTTGGGGGACGTGGCGAAAGCCCCCCGCCCCAGAGACTATCTCGACTCCTTAAAATGACCATTTCCTTTCTTTTGAAGGTCCTGGTATCTAGTTTTATCTGCACATCCCTGGGCTAGTGGGTTAAGGTTGGAAGAGATTGAGATGGGATTGGTGATAGGAGGGGGGATGGAAGATAGAGTACCTTGGATCCAGGGTAACTTCCCTGAGTTCAAGCCCAGGCCAGAAGCAGTAGAAGGTTCCAGAGAAGGGAAGTAGGTCCAGGAAGACAGACTCGTTTAATCTTTATAGACATACCCAAGGCAAGTCTGGGCCCAGTACACTGTGTGAGGTACCTGTTGCAGCCTGGCTGTTGCCTGTGAACTTCAGGAAGATGAATGCTCGAAGGCTTTAGTCCATACATTAATGAGAACCACCTCTGGTCATGAAATCTGAACACAAACATCGTAGATGTTTTATGTCCTTAATTTGTTGAACACCTCGGCACACAGCTGCTTTGGGACACATAGCGTCTTCCTTACCACCTGAGCTCAGAAACAGTATTTGTCGCTGCCTCTCATTGTCTTCCTCCAGACATCATTTCATCTTCCCCGGCTCCGTCCTCCTGGCCCTTCTCACCCCTTCCTTATTGTTATGGCTCAGGAAATGCCACCGACACAAAACCACCGGCCAATAAATTGCTAAATGCATTATGTGCAGTGGGAGAAGAGCAGCTCAGTGATTTGGTTCCTGCATATGCTTTCATTTGGGGGGAAATTTTCAAGTCATGAGAGCACTGCAAATACATGTAAAATAAATAGACCTCTCTGCCATTAGCCCTGTTAGAGAATACATAAGGATTTATTTCCCTTGGAGGTAAAGTCAAGTCTCAAAAAAGGATAACAAATACAATAAGGTTCATTTCCTTTTAGTACCCAAGCACAAGTAGGTATCAGCTGTTGTATCTTGCATGTGAAATACACAGATACTGCATTGTGCTGCAAATATCTGCTTACCACTGTCACGGTACTTCTGTTTCTCTTCTTCAGCCACCTTCAGCTATATGGGTGTTTGAGTGTTGTAACATCCTCAGGCTTAGACCCCAAGAGAGGAATACAAAGCCATATTCTACTGTGCTCTCCAGTACGTGCCTCCTTCCAGCGAGGCAAATTTGCTTGCTGTTCCTTCCCTCTGGTACCTTTGTGGGAACATTCTCATGACCTGGAATTATCCTCTTACTTTCCTCTAAGCCAGATCTTTCTTCTGCCAGATTCCACCTTGGATTTTCTGTTCTTCTTTTCTCATTAGTCCTTACCCCTGGGAGAGAGAGCTGTCAGGTTGTGCAACCTTTGGGTGGATTGTGTTGTTTTCTGTGTACACATAAGCCCCTTTTCTGTGTCTGGGTGGTACATATATAAAGACTGGTATACTATAGAAAGCACGGGACCAGGATCAGAAATGCTGACAGCCTTGATGTGTGTGACCTTGGATTTTGTCTCCATTTCTCTGGGCTTCGGTGTCCCCATCGGTGAGATGGAGGGTAATTTCTTCCACGCCCTTCACACAACTTTGTGGTCAAGAACTTAATTTGCTAAAGTGTGTTAAAATGTGCTTTGTAATCTGTAACACATGTGAAATACATGTTTGTAGTATGAGCCGTTTCTTACACAACAGAGCTGTGTCGCGTGCACATTTAGCCTGTGGGGAATTGAGCTCACACCTAGTGCCTCTTCTGAAGCTAAACCTTGCCTTCCATTGCTCTAGGGAAGGGAAAGACACAGCTGATGTGGTAAGAGAAACAAAAGAAATTACTGTTTTGGCTTTTTTAAAAAAAACTATTTTTTATTTTAGAGCACAAGAAGCGGGGAGAGGGAGAGAGTGAGAGAGAAAAAACTTAAGCAGGCTCCACGTTCGGTGCAGAGCTCAGCGCGAGGCTCAATTGCACAGCCCTGGGATTGTGACCTGGGCCGAAATCAAGAGTCGGATGCTCATCCAGCTGAGCCACCCATGCGCCCCTATTGTTTCGGCTTTTAAAAGCTTCTGAGAACTCAGAGCATAGTAGTTTAAGGGTAACGGGATGGTGACTTTAGGAATTTTCACAAGTAATTTTAATCACATGATCTTTATCGTCAGTACGGACTTTATAACCAAACCATGTTGCATTTGCACTATATTTCATGTAGTTCTGATTGCCTAGCTCAGTGTTGAGTGGATGCTCAAGAAATACTGAGTAATATATAATATAGTAGGAAGTTATAAGAATTTGATAAATAAGTAATAATTTGACCTTCAGAAAATTTTGGGACGCTCATGATGTCTATTTGCTTTAGAGGAACCTACTAAAATGCATTCTTTATCAGCCCTGGAATAAAATAAAACTTAAAATTCAGCACATATGAGATAATAATGTAGAGCACACATCATTTTATCCACACTTTCGTTCTTCTCTCTGGCCCCTTGCATGTGCCCCCTGCACAAACACACACACACACACACACACACACACACACACACACACATCCTGGAGAAATTCACCGTTGGCGCAGATCATCAGAAAATCTCATACTGTCCTATCAGAGTACTTTTTCTCTTATGGCTTCTGGTTTCTGATGTTAAAGAATCCTAGGTTTCACTTTTGTCCACTCAGGTAGTAAAACTCTGCAGTTCTGTTATAGATCAGAAAAGAGCGATATTTTTATACTACACTTTAAACAAGTGACACATCTTTATCACTCCATCTGGGGACTTGAGAGTGATGCAGAGTGAGGATCAGAGAGGCGACGCCACCAAGAAGCATCATTTCTCTACCTTGCCTTTGAAGAAAACAGAAGGGATCAGAATAACCCACCATAGGAAGACTTGTCTGATTTCAGAACACATCCCCTTCCCCATATATACCCCTCCACTGCCAGAGAAAACCCCAAAAGCCCCATTTATGCTTTAGAGAAGCAAGGAGAAATTTAAGCCACTCTGGGTGTTTTGGGAGTAACTTTTCTGATCTCTACATTTAACCCATGTCATCTGAACATCAGGTCACTGGGCTGGCTTCTCTCATCTCTAAGCATAATCCCGGGAGTGAGTCATGGTTGCAATTTAGGAAGAGGCCAGTTCTGGGTAAAAGGTTGTAATTCTTTTCTGGAGAACCTACAGGGCATATCTTAAGAAAATAGAAGGGCATCACAAGGAAAAAGAAAACTGAATTGTCAGACTACTTTTTGGTTTTTTAGGTACCATATAGAACATATAGTGTAGTATATGTCGTAAGGAGTGAAAACTAAGCTTTAAGAAATTCTGTTAAAACTTGACTTTGAGTTATAATTTACATTTAATAAAATGTGCCCATTTGAGGGGCAACTGGGTGGCTCAGTTAAGCAGCCAACTTCAGCTCAGAGCCTAGATCCTGCTTCGGATTCTGTGTCTCCTTCTTGCCGTCTCTGCCCCTCCCCCACTTGCACTTGCGTGCTTGCTCTCTCTCTCTCTCTCTCTCTCTCTCTCTCTCTCTCTCTCAAAAATAGACATTAAAAAGTATTTTAAAAAATGTGCCCATTTGAAGTGTACAGCTTGAGGTAAGGTTGGGTAAAGCCTATGGCTTTGGTAGGTAGAAAGGTAGCGATTAAAACAGGCATCAGATTTTCTCTGATGTTCTAAATATACGTTTCAGACTGCTGCCTCTAACCCTATCTGTATGTAACATATGTGTTTGTCAATATCACATACCTATACTATCCCCAAAGGAAACTGTGCAGAAATTCTCCATTAGCTGATTAAGCTCTCCATTAGCCTTCTTGACCCAGAAGATCATTTTTTACCCTAGTCTTAAAAGCTGTCATATCAGCATGCTACCTTCAAAAGTTACTGAAAAGACCCAAGTGATGAATGGGAGCAATTATTTATCCTGTCCTAGCTGTGACTGCAGGGGATTCAGAGATCTCAAAGGCAAAGTCTCTACTATCAGGACCCTACTTAGAACAGGATCTATCTTTATATACATAGAAATAATAAAATTATATATTTTTTTGCTCTCTATCTAACTAGAAAGTCAATTAGGAGTAAATAAAGCCTTTCAAACATCCCATCGCCATTAAGCCCCTGCAGAAGGATTCACGTAGGCGATGGGTACATGTCACTATCAACTGGGACCGATAATTTAGTTTTGTGATGCCAATCTACGTAAAATCTACCAGCCCTGGTGGCAGAGGGGGACTTTGTGTCAGCCCTTGAGTGGTGGGGAATAGAGAGGGCATCCCAGAAAGGGGGTAGGTGTGAGCACAGGCAGGGCAGTAAGACCCCTCAGAGGAGGGTGAATGGCGGCCCTGGTGAGGGGTAGTGGTTCATAAAATTATATAGGTAGGAAGTAGCCAAATTAAGGAGCATTTTATAGGCTGTCCGGTGAAGTTTGGGTCTTATCCTAGAAGCATTTGAGAGCAGATAGGAATTTTTCAGCAAGGTAATGATGTCCATATTTAACAAGTATTTAACAAGATTTAATTCCTGCCCCATTCTCTACAGTTATATGTAACAGATACAGTTGTTTAACAATTCCGGTAACTAAATTATTCCAAGAGGGGGTAATGCAAAATTCCTCATAAGTTGATTACACTTATTTAGGCTTCTTGACCCAAGTAATTAGGCTTCTATACATCCAGTCATCTTTCACACATATTTTATATGTCCCCGAAATGCTGTGATAAACCCTGGCGACTATGATCTGTTAATTTTATCATTCTTCCTCTGATGTTTTTTCCTGAAGCACTTACGGTTGGAACTCGTTCTTTCCACTGTGACAGAAAATGGCTTAACATTGAAGAGTAGAAAATATAATATTCTGACTTCATTAAATCAGGCTTGTCCTACAAATTACACAACTGAATTTCCTCTCCTGAATGTCAATTCTTTGTGTTGTTTTTCTACCAGAATGATGATAGAATGACTACTTACATGATTAGTTTATTAAAAAATAAAATTTTATGTCAATAAATACTGACAAGGACAGTGGGGAGACAGTTGGAAACAGTATTGTTTATAATATGAAATATATAGACTAGGTCAGTAAATACAGCTTGTCTCCTGGTATTTAGCATTCATATTTCTCATAGTTAAATTGTATATTTAAAGCTGATTATGGGAGATATCATTTAAGAAGAAACTTAATAAACTCTTCCTTATTAAAGGTAGGTCTGTTAATCAAACTGGGCCACGAATCATTAAGTAGCCTCAGATTCATAATTCATAAAGTTTGGTTTATTCCAATGAGGGTTGACTATTTGCAAAGCATTATTGCAGGTGTAAAAAAATAGGTGACCCATGAACATCATAAATATTTGGTTTGGATGGAGTTTGGAGTTATTTTGAAAACTATAACCATAGAACTGTCCTGATATTGAATTGGTTTAGTAATATAATTTGCTGCTGTTTTTATTATTAAGTGATATTCATAGATATTGTATATTCATATATTATGTACTATGATATATAATTAAAAGAAGTACATAATAAGATACGCTAATGATTCTCCTTGTTGCATCCCTGACAAGAGAATAGGTCAGGGCATGGTAACCCATGAGACTTGACTTCCCTCAAGCAAAATTGCCTGTATCAAGATCTGAGAGCACTGATATTTATGTTTGAGGGTTGGTACATCTTACGTAGATTGGCATCACAAAACTAAATTATCGGTCCCAGTTGATAGTGACATGTACCCATCGCCTACTTGAATCCTTCTGCAGGGGCTTAATGGCGATGAGATGTTTGAAAGGCTTTATTTATTCCTGCATGTTCCTGTAGACCTGTGTCTGGTCATCTTCCATAATATCATGTTTAGGAATAAGACGGACTGGATGAGCCAGTTCTCACAGGGATGCAACTATAATTCGTAGAAAAGACTGCAGTTTAGAATCAGGATTAGTTACCTCAATGCATATTCTTGCATGTGCTGCTTCCATACCCAGTTATTGTCACTTTCCCTCACTTTCACAAAGGAAAACTGCTTCTGTCCTCAGGAGGGCCACCTGGAGATGGACTCACACCATGGGTTTGAGCCCAAAGATGCCCTTCTGCTGCTTGACTTCACTCTGCTCACACACTTTGGGGTTTGTTTCAGATGAGTATACAATTTCAACATATGTTGACTTGATTGCAGTATATTTTTAAGTTTACTTATTTATTTTGAGAGTGGGGGGTGCGGGGAGAGGCAGTGAGAGGGGGAGAGGGAGAGAGAATCCCAAGCAGGCGCCACACTGTTAGCGCAGAGCCTGATGTGGGGCTGGAACTCACGAACCATGAGATCATAACCTGAGCCAAAATCCAGAGTTGGACGCTTAACTGACCCACCCAGGTGCCCCTGATTGCAACATTTTAAATCAGTCATTCACTTAATAATGTTTTATTAAGACCTTGTGTCCTTATCAGGGATTCTTTATTTCTTTATACTTGGCCTTGATCCAAGGAGGATTTTAATTCTTTCTGTCTTGTTTTATGTTTATTTATTTATTTTGAGAGAGCAAGCACAAGCAGAGTAGGGGCAGAGAGAGAGAGGGAGAGAGCGAGAATCCCAAGCAGGCCCCTCGCTGTCAGTGCAGAGCCTGACATGGGGCTCAGTCCCAGGAAACATGAGATCATGACCTGAGTCAAAATCAAAAGTCAGATGCTCAACCAACTGAGCCACTCAGGCACACCCCCAAGGAGGATTTTAAACGGTTTACAAGGAGCAAAATAACATACATTGGAAGTAGTTTAGACAAGCACAACAGGGGTTCGTGATGCAAGGAATTTTGGAATCTCGTGTTTTGGCATCTCTGAGATTTTCAGTTGAGTTGAGAGAATACAAATGTGTAGTTTAACCAGCAACCAGAAAAAGCCGTTGCTTGTTGAGAGGCCCCTCTGAGTGACGGAGACCATCACTGTTGAGTGTATGGCTCCTAGTCACCTGGGATGCTCAGACAAGGTTTTACGGAAAAGGTCCGTTTTGAGCTGGGCCTTGAAATGGGGTCTGCGGACAGTGATAAAGGCTGATGTCTAGACAGCTGAGGGGTTAAGAAAGGTTTTCAGAGGACACTGTGTCTTCCCAGGGGAGCTTTGTTTTCAACTGGGAGGTGTTTTCGAGCTCAGTAGCTATCTGTTTCAAAATCCAATGTGGAGACATCTTTTAATTTGCATCTTTGAGATGCAAAGCATGAATATATTTTGTCGAGGCCTGTGTATTCATTAACTTCAGACGATAATAAATTCTGGACTGCCCATCTTTTAATAAAAAGAGATAACCTTATACGCCTCTATTTAAAAAGTTTTTGTTTTAATATAGGCAAACTCTGGACCCAATTTTGTGTTCTCAAATTGCTGAGCTTATATTCCTAACTCAAAAAAGGGATGCTTAATTTCCATTTTAGAACACTCACTTTTCATTTTTATACTCCTTTTATACTTCATTTGCTGTGTACAACCAAGAAGCCACTGTGTGAAATTTCTTTTTTTTAATTTCTAGAGAAGTACTGTGGATTGGATTATTTTGTTCATGGATACAGTTAGTATATACAACTGATCATTTGACAGTTTGCTCAGCCATGGCAACCAGTAAAGATCGATAAAATATCACAGCTAACCATTTTGTCTGTGATGATCTGGTTTTATTTTATTTTTGTTTCTAACCACCATACTTTGTTTCGCTGGCTACTGGCAAATAATTATTAAGAAAGCAGAATTGATCAAGCCTCTCTGTCCAGGAATATTAGAATCAAAAGCCCTGATCTGTGACCCCGTCAAACCCCATGTAAACTTCTAATATAGCAACTTTAATAATTTAATAAATATTGCCCTTCAAAATAATTAAGTTCTTCAGGGGCAGGGGTAGGTATCTTATGCGTCCTTTTATTCCTGGCACCTAAAATAGTACTTGACACAGAGCTCTCTTCAGTACTGTTGTCTGAAGGAATTAATGGATGAGCGTTGCTAAGGTTGGTTACAATCATCTTACCTAACTTTGGAATAGCATCTTGTAGCACTTTCAAACCCTGTATTTCATAGACTCCTAGAACATGAGGGCTGGAGTGTTATTAAAAGTGATCCAGTTTTATAATGGATGGGAGAAAGCTGATGTCCAGAGAAAAAGCTGATTTGCCAAGAGAACACGGAGCCAGTGACTGGCAGAGCTTAGCTTAGAACTCAGGGTACCTTGTGGTTGGGCTTTGTTCCCAGGATACCCCTTGCGCCTGCCCATTGACCACCCAGCCATCTGTCAACCTCCATCTTCCATGTTTTACGTGGTTGGCAATGCTGCCTTCTACACATAGAGCTCCAAGGACTTAGCTGCTTGGTATTTACAATGTCTAATTGGGCTATCCTGAAATAACAATTTCCTAACCAAGGCTGACATCTGATGTAGTCAGAAAGTGCCTGAAGTTTGAGCCACAGATTATATGAAGCAAATAGCTTTCTTATATATAAGTTTAGTAGCTTCACAAAAAAATGCACGGGTAAGAAAAGGAGAAGGACCCTTTGATTCTTGTAATATTTTAAACTATAGGCAGTTTCTTGAAATGATATTTTTTAAAAAGTGTGTGCCATGGGGCGCCTGGGTGGCGCAGTCGGTTAAGCGTCCGACTTCAGCCAGGTCACGATCTCGCGGTTCGCGAGTTTGAGCCCCGCGTCGGGCTCTGGGCTGATGGCTCAGAGCCTGGAGCCTGTTTCCGATTCTGTGTCTCCCTCTCTCTCTGCCCCTCCCCCGTTCATGCTCTGTCTCTCTCTGTCCCAAAAATAAATAAACGTTGAAAAAAAAAAAAAAAAGTGTGTGCCAGACGTCATCATTTTGGACCGACTTGATACTGACTTGTGACCTGCTGGTTGGCCCAGTGACACTTTAGGCAGAGGAACAATTACAGCACAGCAAAGTGAGCCGTTTGCCAAGAGAAATAAATTCATAGATCACTGAAAAGGGAGAAGAGTTCTGGGTTTTAATAAATTTGGCTCCATTTGGAGCTAAGAGTGAAAAGGGACTGACTTTCTTTTAGCAGGAGAAAAGGCAGGAATAGAGGCCTCCGGGTTCCAACAAGGGCACAGTCAAAATGGGTGGAGTTGGGTGTATTCATGAAAAGGCTGTCTGCAAAGGTGTGGATAGGCACCACCCAGGAGATTCAGTGATCTCTGCCTGAGCGGAGAATGCATGGTTACCAGAACCTGAAAGGAGGGCATTAGTTTCCAGTTGCTGCTAAAACAAAGCACCACTAAACCAGTGGCTTCAAACAACACAAGGCTTCTGGAGGTGAGAAGTCTGAAATGGGTTTTATGGGCCAAAGTCAAGGTGCCGGCAGGGCTGCTCTCCTTTCTGGCACTTCTAGGGGAAATCTTTTCTCGCCTTTCCCAGCTTCAGAAGCTCCTGCATTCCTTGGCTTGTGGCCCCTTCCTCCACCTCCAGAGCCAGCAGCAACGAGTTAGGTCCTTCTCACATGACATCATTGTGACGTCTTCTTTCTCCCTCTTTCACTTTTAAGGACCCTTATAATTCCGTTAGGCCCACCCAGATAATCCAGGATAATCTCCGTATTTTAGGGTCAACTGCTTAGCAACCTTAATAATTTCATTTGCAAGCTTACTTTCCTTTTGCCTTGTGTGGTAACACAGTCACGGGTTCGGGGGAGTAGGACATCGATATCTTTGTGTGTCGGCGGGGGGGGGGGGAGCGGGCATTCTTCTGCCTGGTACACAAGAGTAAATCATGCGATTCATTACCTTCAGCAGAGCCATGGACATCAGTTTGGAGCACATCTAGGTCGAGGTAACCGCACATGGAAGTCTCCTGCCAGGGTCCCCCATTGACTGAACCTGCTGAAAGCCAGAGGGCACAGGGACGCTGTTGACGTGGTGTGATGTGTACGGGGAGCAGGGGAGAAGGGACGAGAGGGGACCAAAAGGGGCACGCTGAAGCCATCCCACATAAGAACTGCAGGTTTCCTAGGCCCTGACTTCCAGAAGATTGTCTTGGTGTGGTTTTTTGAGCCACAGTGATGGAGACCAGAAGCTGGGTTTGCAGAAGCTGTACAGTTTGGTTTCAGGTTTCAACCGCGCTCTATTTCCCTTTTATCCTCAAGTATTTAGTTAAGTCTTTAAACGGGTCCATCTTTTGTCAGCGACATGGTGTTTGTTAAGAAAAGGCTCATGGACGTTCACTTAGACACCAGTGTTCCTGGAAGTTTTGGCCTCAGGCTGACACTCATGGGTGAGAAACCGTCTCGAGGCGGTTTCTGTCTTCAAAGTCCAGTGGCGTCGTGGTGCAGCATTCTTGGTGGGGCACTCTTGCACATGGGCCAGGACGACGCTTCCTTAGGTGAGGACTGTCCAGTGTGTTACAGAACATTAAACAGTTCTGGTCCCCCCTCCCCCCCCCCCACTCGGTTACAGTAGCACCCACAATCATTGGAGCAGCCAGAGTACCTCCTGGGGGAGCCGTCGCATTGTCTCTCCATTGAGAACCCTGGCCATGACAAGGCAGTCTTTATTCCCTGGTCTTGGGCGCATTGCTTACCTTCTCCCAGACTTTGTTTCCCTGTCTGTAGATCGGGGAGAGTTACACCTGCTTTTCCAGGTTGTTGGCCGTATTAGTGATAACACCTATGAGCCACCTCCCTCGCCCACTGCCTGCCAGGAAACCAGTCAGAGAGGTGGGCTATCTGAACACGAGGATTGAGGGAGTGCTTAGAGAGCAGATAACCAGCAAAGTTCCCTTCGCTCCCAAACCAGCTGTGAGGCCGGGCTAACCCTCCCACAGCCGGCTGGCAGGTGCCTGCGGGCCATGGGCTGTGCTGCTGACGAATGCCGATTCCGCTCCCAGGCCACCTAGATATGAAATCACTGTCTAGGAATATGTTACGGCTCCTTTTTAACTGTGGAACAACAGCAAGTCAGCCTCCTTTGAAATTTCTTGCATGCGACCACACTTAACTGAATCATTCTTCTTGCAGCCCTCCTAATATAGAGGATAAAGTATAGCTTTGATTTTGGTAGGGATTTTTTTTTTCTTTGCTCAAGCAGATTTGTTTTGTTTTGGTTTGGTTTTTTACCACTACACACTTCAATACATGCAGCATAGAAAGTTATAATTTTGGGGTGCCTGGGTGGCTCAGTTGGTCAAGCGTCCGGCTTCAGCTCAGGTCATGATCTTGTGGCTTGTGAGTTGGAGCTCCACGTCGGGCTCTATGCTGACAGCTCGGAGCCTGGAGCCTGCTTCTGATTCTGTCTCCCTATCTCTCTGCTCCTCCCCTGTTCATGCTCTGTCTCTTCCTCTCTCTCAAAAACAAACAAGCATTAAAACAATATTTTTAAGAAAGTTATAATGTTGCTAGCTCACAAGTGGTATGTCGAGGCCCCATGAGAGCCTCACTCTTTAAAGACCCAGAATAGCTGCAAGGTAGGTTCATGTGGTTACTCTTCATCCTACACAGAAGGTCTCATACTTCATTGCATTCTGTATGGCCACTGCCTGCCTGATGGTCCCTTCAAATAACTCTTAAAAATCTTGCCTCTCATTGAAAAAGTGCCCAAATCTACAAACACATGAACATCCTGAATGGAGCTAATTTTCTTGACCTTCAAATGTTATTATAACTCTAGAACTTACAGTTGATGAGGTTTCAAGTTGATATCTTTTTTTATTTTAATTTTTTAAATGTTTACTTATATTTGAGAGAGAGAGAGAGAGAGAGAGAGAGAGAGAGAGAGAGAGAGAGA
>NW_024412430.1:3644876-3708516 GCF_014898765.1 Herpailurus yagouaroundi
GAGAGAGAGAGAGAGAGAGAGAGAGAGAGAGAGAGAGAGAGAGAGACAGTGTGCGAGCAGGGCAGAGAGGGAGACACCGAATCTGAAGCAGGCTCCTGGCTCCAAGCTGTCAGCACAGAGCCCGACACAGGGCTTGAACCCATGAACTGCGAGATCATGACCTGAGCCCAAGTCGGACGCTTAACCAACTGAGCCACCCAGGTGCCCCTTGAGTTGATATCTTTAAGTTGAAGGGCAACTATTGCTTCCTTAAGACAAAGATTTCAAATCACTCAAATGGAGGTGATTTTTGAAATCATGTTTTCAAGTTGCATACTAATGACTTAGTGAGCTCGATTTTTTTTTTATTAAATACAATGTAGCCAAACAGATAAATGGATTGAAATGTGGATTGATTTAATGAAATTATTAAATTTATTATTAATTCACATCCACCTTCTTCTATAGGGAAAGCAAAGCAACCAGATCTATGACGGGAATGATTAGGATAATTCTCCTGCATATACTATAAGTTTTTACCTTCTTTAGCTCTTAGTTTCTGAATTTCATTTTGTTGTTGTTCACAAGGAATATGTCAAATGTCACAGTTGTGTTACAGAATACTAATGGCAAGAAGAGAGGCCTTGTGTTCAAAGAGGACTGGAGAAGACGTCTTCTGAGAGCTGGTATTTTAGCAGGGGTGGGCACTTACACAGGTGCCATGAAACTACGGATGTCCACACAGGGAGACTTTTGGAAGAAACAGGCAGAACTCTGCTACTGTGGTTGGCATTCAGAGCAAAGGAGCAAGAGCAGTCCAAGAAGCTGAGATTTATAGCTGGAATGGTGATGCCCAAAGTGGAATGGAAGTCACAGAAACAGGAAAGTCAGGAGGCCAGTTCATTGACTTGAGGTCCTCACAGCCCTTACGGGGTTGGAGGAGTAAAAATGCTCCGTGGGTCATTATAGGGTAGGCTCAGGAGTTTTGCAGAGGGTGTGGGCTGGAGAAGTGAGATGCCTGCCTTCCCTACATGCACGTGATAGCCACGTCTCCCGTGGTCGCGATGGTGAAGGGTGAAGAAAAGAATAGTGGGCTAGGCATAGAGTTCTGGGGGAATGATTGTCCACAGGGCTCAGCCAAAGGAGAGGGTGTGGTCAAAGAGGTATGGGTAGACGGTGTGGCAGAGAACCAGCCAGCAGTTTTGAGAAGGAAGAGGTGACTAATGGTGTCAGAGACTATACAGGAGGATGAACAGAGATAAGGCCCACAAGTAGGCCTTGGAGGTCTCTCAAATAGCCATGGCGGCTGCCCAGTGAGAGGAGAAGATTGAGAGAGGAGGATTAGGGAGCGGTGAGAAGTGAGGACACCTACCTTTGGTTTAGTGGTGAAAAGAAGGCGGAGGCAGTCCATCCACGTGGCCAAGGGGGACTGATTTGGAATAGCCCAACAGCCTAGCTGCTTTTATTTCTTCATTCCTGTGGACTTCAGCCATGGTCCTCAAGTGGAGCAGGCTGTGTTACGGTGTGGAAAAGGCCTCCCAGGTCGCACGGCCCAGGTTATGTGTCTCTGGAATGAGAATCCCAGTGCTGGAGAATGAAACACAGAGTCCACGTGACTCTTGGGCCTGGGGCCTAAGTTCCATGATTGGACCAGAGCTGAAAACCATCCCTCCCCCCAAATCTCAGTTGACCCCGTGTGCCACTTGCCAGAATTGGGGCGGGGGGGGGGGGGAAGGAGAGAGAAATTCTGGAAAACAGGAAGGGCAGGTTCCTACTCATGGGTTCAAAAGGATTGCAGTGGAAATGCTGCAGCAACTTTTCAGACGTGGTACTTGTTCTCATCCATGGGCTCTTTGTAAATCAGACACTGGAACAAACAGAGCTGACAGCTCTGTTTAAAAAAGCTTTGGGGGAGTTTGTAAGGAAATCAAAAGAAGTCTAATACTATGTGAAACATGTAACCTAAATTCAAAATTGGAAAAAAGAAAAAACCCTTTATTGCCTTCTCAACATGCTTTACCTATAAATTGCTTTTTTTTTTTCATGAAGTGAAACATCAGAAAATAATATGGCCTTAAAAAAAAAAGTATAAAGTTCTTTCCTTGTGTTATTACCAGACATTAGCTTTCAGGACAGGAATTTAGGTAGGTCCCTCCAGCCACCTCCCTTCCTCCCTCCCTCCCTCCCTCCCTTCCAGTCCTTGGGTTGGAATATAGTGTGTGCTACACAGGATCTGGATCCCTGCAGGTTAAACAAAGATCTGGATAAGGAGTGTGATATGGTTAAAAATGGTATTTCGGGGACCTGTACACCACTAATCTCACAAAGCTACAAGATGTAGGTCAAGTTCTAGATGCCTGTGGGAAGGGATTGGATTTCACAACACAGACTTCCATGTTTGGTAAAGAAAGTGCCAACAGTGATGAAGAGAACCCAGCCAATTCCGTGTTTGGGTTTTCCACCCCCCTTGAACCTGGAAGGGCCTGAATTTCACTTTACTGCCTTGCTTAGCTGCCCTGCTTAAGTCCTCAGCTTTTCTGTGGTTTTAGAAGTGGAAGTGATCACATTACTAGGAAGATGGGCTCTGGTTTTCCATGATGCTGGAGGAGAAAGCTTAGAACCATAGGGAATTTGGAAGAGGGGTGGACCACCGAGATGGTACCATCATCTCTTGATTGCAAGATTATTTCCACCCTCTTCACAAAGTCCCCTCTCAACATGAACAAATATGTACAAGCACTGCTGGCTAAGAGGCCATGTTTCAATCCCTTGTTTATTTCATGTTATTGGTTTTGAAGGTAAAAGCATGAAAAAGTAACAAAGGCTTAAACGTGACACAGCCTGGCTATTCCAGGAATAATTTTTAATTGCCTGCTGAGCAGACCCACTTAGAAAGTACTGAGTATATATCATAAAAATAATTTTAAAGTGGTTATATAAAGAAGTCCTCTTAATTTTGACAATCTTTCTTTGCCCTTTCCATCCTTGCCATAATCATATTGAAAGTTTAATTCGTGTTTCTGATCTTCACCTATCATCTCAGTGGAGGTCCAGGGTAAAGTCCAGCTTCCTTAAGGTGTTCTCCATCAGAAAATAATCACTTAGATGTGATATGTTGCCAACTGTAAATTATTTGTGTATGGACTACTGACAGTATTCACTCACTCCAGAGAAAATCCTAGTTTCCAGTTTGTTAAAAGATTGTGCTAATCCAGTTAATTACTTGTTAGTAGTAGTTCACACACACACACACACACACACACACACTTCTTACAGAAATATATGTATTTCTAAATTCCCCAGTTTTTTTGGTTTTGTTCTGTTTTGTTTTGTTTTTTGAGAGAGAGTGCATGAGCAAGGCAGAGGGGCAGAGGGAGAGGGGAAGGGAGAAAATCTTAAGCAGGTTCCACAGTGAGCATGGAGCCTAATGCAGCACTTGATCTCAAGATCTCGAGATCATGACCTGAGCCCAAATCAAGAGTCAGACACATAACCACCGAGGTGCCCCTCCCCAAGTTCCCCAATTCTTTCTGTGTGCAACACCGATCATTTATATATGAAAGGTTCATCTCCCCTCCTCTGGGTGTGGCACTGGTTGGCTTTCATAGGGAGAGGCTGAGTCTGAAGTCCCAAAGCTAAGACTCTAGACACCCCTTTGATTTCTCCAGAGGTGGAGGTTTCACTCTAGGGTAAACCCTATTTGTAAATCCTAGCTTTGGCCCACACGAGACAGAAAACGAAAATACTTGAGCGGGCCCAGAAATGCCTTTCGCTGAGAAGCTGACATGACACACATGCCAAAATACAAAGCGAATTCAAATCACATTTAGATTGTTTATTCATTCAACAGCTATTTGGTGAGCAAAGCCCATGAGCCAGGACCTATGCCAGAATTTAGTGACAGCTTGTGTTACGTTCTCATTCCTTTGACCAGAAGGTTTACCTATGTGTATTTGGACCAAAGCAGGTGTTAAATATAAGAATTGAAGTAAATGTTTTCCTGTGTTTAATGCATTCATCAAATGTCAGTAGAGGCATCTGATCGTTTCACGTTTTTTTCTTTTCTTTCTTTTTCTTTCTTTTTTTTTTTTAGTTCTTGTATCATAGCCAGTCATGACATTTACAGCAAGTGACACAAGACTTCTCGTTAGAGTTCATTTCATTGCGTTTTTATTGATAGGTAGTGGAACTGACTTTGATTAGGAAATTAAATCTCAGTGTCTTTGCCCTTAAAGTGTTTTAATAGATTAACATTACCAGTGATGACATTTGTTTGCCTGCTGTGGGTAATCTTATTTTTTTCTGCATATTTAACTGTGGGCTTTTTATTCTAATGATGGATATATTCTATGTTTGCATACAAAATAAGCTTCATTTCAGCCAACAAAGAGGAAACAAAGGTAAGATAATGAGCTAGTTTTGTAGGTACACCAGTATCCTCAAAATATAAACCTAGAAAATCATTCTTTGGGGACTTTGATTTAAATTTTTTTAAGTTTATTTATTTTGAGAGACACAGAGAGCTGAGGAGGGGCAGAGAGAGAGAGAGAGGGAGAGAGAGTATCCCAGGCAGGCTCCATGCTGTCAGCGCAGAGCCTGATGTGGGGCCAGAACTCAGGAACCATGAGATCATGACCTGAGCCGAAACCAAGAGTCAGATGCTTAACCGACTGAGCCACTCAGGTGCCCCTTTGGGGACTTTGATTTAAAACATAGCTTATTGGGGCGCCTGGGTGGCTCAGTTGGTTGAGCGACCGACTTCAGCTCAGGTCATGATCTCGCGGTTTGTGAGTTCGAGCCCCACGTCGGGCTCTATGCTGACAGCTCGGAGCCTGGAGCCTGTTTCGGATTCTGTGTCTCCCTCTCTCTCTAACCCTCCCCCGTTCATGCTCTGTCTCTCTCTGTCTCAAAAATAAATAAAACATTTAAAAAAATAAATAAATAAAACATAGCTTATTACATCTCAGCCAAGAAGATACAGATGCTTTAGTTCACTTTTATTGATTTTTATTTCTCATGAAAGGGAAATTTTTACAAAAAAAAAAAAAGCACCTATTCATTAAACTTTAACAAGGTTCCCTATTCTTTAATCCTCTGATTACTTTTGCTTTCTTGCCTAATTTTTCCTGCCCCTCCCATTGTACCCATTTTCATATCTCTTCTTGTTTTCCTTCTACATTTCCATTTATGTTTTCAGATAAATTTCAGGTAAATCACTAAGATGCCATCTGACCATTCTTAGGATACAAGTCTGTGTAATTTCTTTGGGGCTGGGATAGGGACAAAATGGTCCTTTCATATCATGTCACTGAAGCAATTTCTGGGACAGAGAGAGTAACCAGTAAACTTGTTTGAAGAGCTTTAGCAAACACTCTCTTTTCCTGTTTTTTTCAAGCATCTATTTCCCAGAAAGACTGGTTATTTGCTCTTTGAAAATATGTTGTTGTTTTTTTTAAATAAACTAAACTTATCTGTTCCACACAGAATACTGAACTTCTAAGTGAGCAACTCTTACCCATTATAATTAATAGTCTCCTAACAGAAAAGCAGGATCAATACCATTACCTGCATACTGTGCCAACCTATAAATTAGCCCCTACGGATTGTATTACATGCACTGCTCCAAAAGAACTCTGATCATATGATTGCATGAATTCTTGCCTTGGTCTTGTCTCCTTAAAAGGCATTCAGATATTTGTTCATGAATGAATAGGACAGTCCAGGGCAGAGAAAAACAGGACATTTTCCTGTCTTGCTGATTTGTTTCTGGCTTCAGGGGCCATTTAAAAAGAAAGAGTAAGCATGAGCAAACCAAACCTGAAGCACTGAATGAACAGATAACTCCTCGAGCATGCACATCACTGACACTTAACCTCTGTTTAGTCTGGCCACATGATGGATCCTCCCTGATTTCATTTCTTTTGAACATTTCCTGGCAGTTTCCATAGCACACATCAAAGCTGATGTGACTTACCTTTCCTAAGAGGTAAGTGAGGGTGGTCAGTTGTATTATATCTAACCTTGAACTTGATCAGTTCTTACTTCGCCTGAGACCGTGTTCTTTGGCCATTGCCTCTTTAATAGTCTTTTAAGTTCATTAATCTGTGGGCTAAAAAAACAAACTGAAAACTTTTGCAAATGCTAACTCAACAGTCCCCTATACTGTGTACTTATGGGTCCACATTTTAGAGTTATAAAAATATACAGGATGCAAGGGAAACATGTGACCCATATGAAATAGTTGCTCTATATTTGGGTTGTAGGATAAAAGTCAGAAAGAGATTTTTCTAATTTAGGTCCAAAAATAGTTTGAACCCCCTACCTCATTTTTTTCCTACAGCAATGACCTGTCATTATCATATCAAGAGATTTTATCAAGCTCTGTCCTTTTGCCTGAAGGCATTCTGAAATTCATTAAGGTGGTTTACGTAATAGTGGAAAGAGTCTTAGAAATGGGACAGGGTGGATGTAAGGTAATTGCTTTTTTCTAATGAAAGAGAGCCTTTGGTTTTTTGGTCGTAATTTCATGAAGATCTTAAACTGAAATTTAACGGAATAATAGGACACTCAGGAGTAGCCTGTGTGTGCTGTTCTGTATTATGCCCGGCATGTCTCTGTCTGTGACTCATGGTTGTGTGTACGATAGGTTTGGTTTTCAAACTGCCAGTTCATGAAGACTTGCTAGGGCTTGATGCAAAATCTAGGATTACTGTGTCTCTTTGGGTCCATCTGTACTTCCAGAACGACCGTCAAGGTCTTGGTCAAGAGAATGGTGTCCTGGGTAGCTCTCATGGTAAATGATTTTGTAAATAAAATGTCATGCCCACAGTCGCTGAAGACAGGATCTGCTCTTCGTCCAGTGGGGTAAACAACAGCAACAACAACGGCTAACCTTGCTAACCATGTGCCTTGTGCTCTGTTGTTACCATTTATGCCCATTTTCCACACACAGTTCTCATAGCGTCCCTTTGAGGTAACCACCCCCGGCCTCATTTTCACATAAGGAACAAAGAAGTTTAAAATACGCTCAGAGTCACACTGTAGGATAACTCCAGCTCACGTCTGACTTCGGACTGCTACCACGAATGTTCTGTGTTTCTCCACTGAAGCAGAGAAGTGATACGCAGTATAGCCTTCTAAAGACTTTCTTCCTGTTGGCAGAGTTCGGTTGTTAACAATTCTTACACACGTTCATCTCTCTCTTTTCCTTCTCTAAAACATCCTTAGTGCTTAGAGAAAGAGAAAAGGGAAAATACACGGCCTGCCGGCAAGTCGTCTTTATATCTGTGCATGCTGAAAGGTGGGGGCGGCAGGAGCCACGGTTTTGAGAGCATGACCGCTGACTGCCACCATATAAATTCTTCAACCTTTCGTGTCACTCTCCCCACTCTGCCTTGCCATCAAAGCACTGACAAGTGATTGAGGCAAGCAAGCTCTTTCCGCTCCTTAGAGAAAGAATAATTTGTAAATACAAGGCCAGGGGTGTGATTGCAAACGTAAAACTGTGAGTTTTCCTCATCAGATATTGAGCTACCTGAGCAGCAATGCTGTGTTTGGAGGGACAGAGTGAAAGAACCCCGTGCAGGGAGCCGCGTCACAACCCCCTGGAGATGACACGTGCGCATGGGAGGGAAGGTGCAAATTCCCATCGCAGGGAAGGGCTGGAAGAGGCAGCTGTTTGACTCCTGCTACTGGCGTTGGGTGTGAGGGCTGGGGGTAGCGCGCCCTGTTCCGTGAGCACGGGGTTCCCGGGCCTCCCCGGGCAGCATGGGGTGGCAAATCGCACTTGCCAGGGTTCTTCTAGCCCTGGCACGTTTCGCTTCGTCCGCTCTCCTTCCCGCTCTGCCAAAGCACTTGTGCCAAGGCTGAGCCCGGGCAAGGGAGGCACTGCCTAAAGTGGGCAAAGTGGTGCGGTGGCCCAGTGGACGCTGGGAATCCCTGCAAATGTGGGCGAAGCGGGGTGGTGGCGCAGTGGATGCTGGGAATCCCTGGAAATCCGGGCGGGACTGAGTGGAACGTTTTCTTCTCTGTGCATCCAGACCGGGGCATTCTTCCCTTGAGCGGAGGAAGCAGCCCCGTTAACCAAGAACGCAGACCTTACCTGACCACCTTGGAGCCGGCAAACCAGCCCTGCCCCCCCTTGTGAAGTTCTGGCCCCTGCCCCTTTCACAGTGTGAATTCCTGATTCTCAGTCAGCAGTAGAGCCCCATTGCAAATAATCTTCAGCAAAATTTCATTTTCCATATCCTATTGACTCTGGCACCTACTCTGTTTACTTAAGCACTCGGTTGATAAGAACAGGAATCTTTGCTGATTTGCACCCAGAGCTGGAAGAGAAAGGCTCCTAAGCCAAAAAAAATAACGTTCCTCCGCAACAATACATTGAGGGGGAGATGTCGGTTCAGTTTACAGGGGTAGATGTTGCCTGGAGCTGAAAAGTCATGGAGTGGAGAGTAAGTGTAGCAGGCAGAAGGAGGGGCCCAATTAAAGTGGGCAGAGCAAGCTTCCCACTGTATGTGTCTACCAGCATTTGTACTAACCTCCTGGGTGGGACAGGACCGCAGAGGGTGGGGGTTATCAAGTTGGAGACTGACAGGAGGGGAACCACACAGGAACACGGCTATTAGGGCAAGAGGAACATAATAAACTTCGGAGAATGAAACAAAAGCAGAATAATGAGAACAGTAATGTTAAGACTGGCTTGACGTTCTCTACCTGTCCCTCTGAATTTGGGTCCCTTTTAATGACCTCTGTAAGGGTAAGAATGACCTAAGTCCAGTACGCTTTCTTAGGGAATCACAGATGTTGGCTCTGCGTACAAAAAGACCGACCATACCCAAGTAATGATACAATCAGAAGACTTATCATTGAGCATTTAAAATTACGGAGTGGGAGGAGGAAACATGACCTATACCATATGCATCCTGTTTTGAGGGAGGTTTCATTATAGAGACTTTTTAATTAACGGAGGGAAAAACAAGTCTATTACCTAAAAGCCCGAACCTCTGAATCTTTGCCTCTTAGATTTTAGGCAAGCTGTACAACTGTGCCCCTCGTTCCCCACCTTAGAAATGCCCTTGTTGGGTGAAATAAATACATAATGTGTGTGTTTCCCAAGCGAAGGTTTGCGTGGGATGAAGGGATTTCCCGTCAAGGTCTAGGAAAGAGTGACTTCTTCTGTTGTTTTCCAGTAAGCACTCATTGATCGTTTCTAAGGCGCTGAGCCCTTTGGTTGGGAGCTTTGGAGGAGGAGAAAAAGGAAAGGTGGTGGTCTCTGTTGCCAGGATACACTTAGACGCTGTGTGTGATAGACGGGGATGGAGACGCACATTTGCTCAGAGGGGAAAGAGACAAGACTGACTGCCTGAAAGTGGCCACGGAGAGCGTCAGGAGAGGCCTCAGAGCAAAGGAGGCGTTTAAGTTATATCGCGAAGGACAAGTCACAGCTTTTAAGAATGGATCCATGGCATGCAAGGCAAGGAGAACCCAGAGGAGGAGAGAGGGAGAAGGAGAGACAGGTGGGGGGTGGGGAGAAGGCATGGCAACATTAAGCTGTCTAGGCTTGGGGAGCTGAAAGGAGACCCCCTCGGCCAAGATTAAAGGTGTAGAACGGGAGGTGAGGAGACCAGGAAGTTCTACGGGATTCACTTTGCAAATGCTCTGTCCTGTAGAACGTGGGGAGCCACTGGGGAATTTTAAGCAGGTGAGTAATATGACTGGATTCGTGTTCAGGAGGGATCATCTGATAGCAATGTAGGGAACGGATTCAAAAGAGAGCTTTCCCGAATACGGGAAGATGGGTTTAAAAGCTGTTGCTGTGGTCCAGGTAGGAGAGAATGAGGCCCAGACCCAAGGCAGTGAAAGTGGAGATTGGAGAGGAGAGAGACACTTTGAGAGATGGGTAAGAGTAGGCTGAATAATACTAATAATACTGATTAGATGTGGGGGATTCAGGAGGCAGGGAGGAGCCGAGGTTGTCCAGTTTCTGGCTTAGGTGACTTGGTAAATGGAGTGCCATTAACTGACAGAGAAACAGGAGGAAGACCGGCTTTGGGAGTTTGGGGAAGCAGATGAGGTGTTGCCTGGAACATTTGGGGATAGAACATGCCTGTAGGCATCAGGTGAAGTGTCCAGCAGACATATTTGGAAGTACTGACCCGGGACTCAGGTGACCAGGTTAGTGGCAAGGTTGGGCACTACTGCTATTATAAAAAAGAAGAGAGTAGTATCAGAAAATCAGAGAAGAGCACAATTTTGGACAGAGTGGTTAAGTATGAGCAAACACTGAAAAAGGCCCATTGGATTTGATATCTTGACCAGCACACTTTCATTGGAGCAGTGGAGGTAGCAGGTAAATCCTAACAGGCTGAGAACTCAGAGGCCAGGGGAATAGGTGGAAAAGCCAGCATGGATGACTATCGTAGTTCAGTCTGGCTGGGAAAGGAAACTGGAAGAACCGGCAGGTAGGGAATCCCTGGGGTCGAAGTTCAACCAGGGTTTGTTTTAGACTACGTGGCCACTGACAGAAACCCCACCACAGGGTCAAGGCTTCACCTGTAGCTTAGGAACCATGGAACACTTAGAAGCGTACATTTACATCTTCTGTAAATGATTATGCATTATTTCCAAATAATTCTTTACAGCTAGTTTTAGGATGCTTGTTTTGGGAGTCCTGTTTTAATTCACCCATCCCTGCAATGAGATCTTATGCTCCTTTCTGGGAAGCCCTTGAGAGTCATCCGTGATCCTCTCCTACAGCTAAATAAATGATGTCCTTTGCTGTCAGCTCGAGTCAGAGGGGTGCTATCCTGTGACTCATGCGTTCTCACTCACAGCATGTTGAGCAATGCGCTTGGGACGAGTGCCTAATAAAGCCTGCTGAGGATGTTGTCACTAAGCTCAGATTTTCCTCAATGGGGCTGGATTCCTTGTCACCACACATTCTTCTTCATGCCACACTCTGAGGCACTTCTCAATGAAACACTTGTCCTTTTTGCCTTTATTTTGTCTGGAATGCTGTGTCCTCTAACACATCATTGTGTTTCCCTGCTGGATATTTATCTCCGGTTCTGAGTTGGATGTTTAATGTTACCAGTATTCTTTCCTTTTCCTTTTTCCCCCCACCAAAGACGTCCTCGCAACGCCTTCAATGGGTCCCCGCTCGACGGTCTTCAGGGGGTGAGGGGTGGTGAGAGCCATCCCCAGTGGAACGTATGATGCAGACACTGGCTCTGCTCAGAAGGGCAAAGGCTCAGCTCCCTGGATAGGCCGCCCCTTGTTCCCACCGCGCTAATTAATTGTCATCTCAGAAGGCAACAGGACCAATTGTTCCGGCGTCGCCCTGGCCAAGCCAACGCTGGAAGAGGTATCGGGCCGCCAGCTCTTCTGCTCTTGGCCGGGAATCCGTACCCCAGCAGTCTGGCAGGGGAAGTGAGCCAATGTGGGGTTTGATTCGCTGCCTCAGAGAAGCCAGCAATGGAGCTGCTTAACGGAAGGGAGGCGCACCACAAGACACTGGGGAAGTGACCAGAAGGTGCGTGAGGGCGGTTGGAACCGAGGCACACGAAAGCGTGCGATCTGCCTGGGAAATGGAAGCCGTCCCATTAAAGTGGACCTGTGGTCCTTCGTCCCTTAGCACATCATTGAACTTGGATTCTTTACGCCTTCCTTTACCTTGAACCTAAAAGAAGAGGAAGACTGTGACATTGAGAGAAGGGTCGCTCTGGGGAAGACGTTCTTGGGCACGTTGAAGAAAGAAACATGATGAGATTCTGGCCGGGGCTTCATAGCAGCGATAAGGAGACAGGGACAGGCGTAGCTGTTCTCATTGTCCCCACTGGAGAAAGTAAAGCAACAAATCACTTAGAAGCTTGTGTAAGGCTCTGCCCAGCAGGTACTCAAATCCAGGACATCCAACATAACTACGTTGCCTGATGTGTAAAATGGCGTGGGTCTGAAGGGCAAAGGTGAACCGGGCAAACCTTGGTCTCGGCACGGGGCAGCGGCTAGCACCGGGAGTAGCTCCGTGCAACTGAAAACGGGCATCCAGTTGCAAAAAGGTGCTTCCTCCTCGCTGAATAAGGCGCAGAGCTTGGTGAGCAGAGTGCCGACTGGCTTGCCGGCCCCGGGTGGACCCTGCTGGGTGCACCTTTGCACAGGGCATCAAATGCACGACCAAGAAGGACCTCGACGGGCCTCTGACTTGACAAAGGGCTAGTTGTTCACAAGTCATTGGCAACCAGTGGAGCAAACTCTTGGTCTCCCACTCACTTCATTCCCAACCTGGAAACTAGAAAGTTCATCCATTACAGAGTTCTTAAGTGCCCTACCCTAACAACCTTCTTAAGGAACTCCGTTTTTGAAAAGCATTTTTTTTTTCCTCCTGCCTGAAAATTCTGCTGCCCGCCCTTCCTTTCTGATATCTGCTATAGCAAACGGTAGGGCCGCAGTCTGCCCACAGGACGTGGTCTTTAAAGGAGTCATTTCCTCTTTCATCTCCTCCAGGCCATTCCCGGCGTGTTTTTCGTGGCAGGGGCAACAGGAAGGCGTATTGAATAGCTGCGCTGAAAAGGCACTTTGTTGTTGATGTTATTACTGTGGGTTTGTCTCTGCCTAATAATTAGCGTTTCCGGCTTTCTGAATTTATTTGCCAAAATATTTGCAGGACTTTCATGAACAAATAAGGGATGTTTCTAGACATGACTGACCACTGCCTTGCAGGCTGAGCTAACTCCTGGCTGTCTGAGCTTTAGGGGATGGATTCATTCGGGGAAAGATGATCTGAGTAAGGGAAAAGCCTCCTAAACCCTAGCCAGCCTTGGTGGCGTCTGAGCCACCGCAGTCCCAGGCAGCTTGAAGTAGCCCAGTGTTCCCTGCGATATTGGGCGGGCCATTGCCAAGAAGTGGTGAGCCCGTGGGTTGTAGTAACAGAAGTCGTGTCCGAATCCCATCCCGGCCAAGTTCCTGAGCCTTGGTTTCCTCATCTGGAGTATGCATTCGTACCCTTTGCCCAGCGTAGTTCACAAAATTGTGGTTGAGGAGTATATGAAAGAAAATGTATGTAAAATGGACTTGCTAATAACTCTAGAGCATTATAAAAATGTTATCTATATTAGGCTCTAAGGATCCCATCGTCCACGGGAGAATTAACCAAGGAGAGAGCCTTATTCCCCGTATTTAGGTTAAAAGGGACATGTGCTCTACTCTGCCACATTTCTCCTCATATAAAGGAGAACATAGTAAGCTGATAAATATCCAGCCATCTCTCTGCTCCTTAGATATGTTACCTTGCCCTTCAAGCGAGGTCTCTGACTGCCTCATACTTTGGAAGAGGTCTTCTTGGTCCACCCAGGGTTGCCCTTTGGAGCCATTGCACCCCCACAAGGACCCCACTCCCAACCGTTTTCTCTCTGTCTGTCATGGTCTGCCTCTCTCCACCACCTTGTTATTCCAGCTGGGTGAAAACAACTCGAATCCCTGCACATCTGCAGGTGAATTAAGTGGATGGAGTACTGGCGGAGGCCGGGTAGGGGGTGACAGTATGGCAGCAGGTTGGCGAGCACACATCCACGTCCATTGGAAGTACCTCAGCCTGAGGGAGCTCTTACTTTGCGGGATCGCAGGCCCTGATTTCTCAAGTCAAGGTAGTGATTATGATTTTTATGTGAAATTTCCCATGTTTTTAAAAGTTTATTTATTCTGATAGAGACAGAGTACACATTGGGGAGGGGCAGAGAGAGAAGGTGAGAGAGAATCCCAGGCAGGCTCCAGGCTCTGAGCTGTCAGCACAGAGCCCAGCACGGGGCTCGAACCCACAAACCATGAGATCATGAACTGAACCGAAACCAAGAGTCGGACACTTAACCGACTGTGCCCGTCAGACCCCCCCCCCCGAAATTTGCCAATTTTTAATATTGGGGGGTACTCCATTATGTTTTTAATAATAATATGCAAATCAACGGAGTGTAGACACATAGCAGCACACTTGTGACCTGTGCTTCCCCGAAGAACTCCTGGTCTCTGAGCCCATGTGATGTGTACCTCACTTCCTAAAAGGTGACATCTCTCGACACAGTGTTCTGCTGGAGCATGGGCCTCCTTTCCCGCCTCTGCCCGTCCATAGTTTAACGTAGCCATGCTTCTCTGATCTGCTCTAACGTGGCTCACACTGCAGACAAGCAGCTCATTCTCTAGTGGACGGCGGGTGACCATTCTTTTAGGAACTTCTTGTCTACAGTAGCCTAGACCCTTCTGCTCCCAGATCTCCCTGTGTAGGACCTCGTAAGATACTGTGTTTTCAAGTAGGGCGATTTCTCACGTCTTTCACTGTTGTTGTACTACAGATGGCTTCTGACTTGTGTGTGGTAAGCTTATTTGCTTCTTTCAGTGTTTCTGGATGAGGAGATGATCTTTATGATTATAAAGAAATGGAGGGAAGAACGGACATAAGCCCTAATTATGTGGTGATCTTGGAATTGTTTTCCTTTAGTAACTTTGGGGGGGGTTCGTGTGAGGACACATAGGAGCCCTGCTCCGATGAAACTACTTTTTGCAATCATGTCCACAAAGAAACTCAGTAGGGTTTCTAATGTGTTCTGTGCACTTACCACCTCTTCCTGATGCCAGGTGAATTATAAGGAATTGCCATGATCCCCTCTCAAGTTTATAATGAAATTATACACCGACAAAGCTCACCAGCAGGGTATTTTGTTTGTAAAAGGAAGGCTCTGGGGTGCCTGGGTGGCTCAATCAGCCCAACTCTTGATTTTTGGCTCAGGACATGATCCCAGGGTCGTGGGATGGAGCCCCGCATTGGGCTCTACGCGTGGAGTCTGCTTAAGATTCTCTCTCTCTCTCTGCCCCTCTCTTCCGTTCGCAGTCTGTCTGTCTGTCTCTCAAATTAAAAAGAAGAAGGAAGGCCCACTTCAACTTAGATTTTACAGTTGCTTCTGACACTCACCACTGGCTTCTTACAGGAAGAGGTAGATGTTAACAAGGGAAAAGTGAAATGCAATGCCATTTTGGATTTTCTAAAAAGAAGCAGAACCAAGAACTAATGCAAAAATGGATTAGTTAAAAATCTTTAGGGTTTTGAGTTATGGTTCCCAACCATCAGTCCTGAAATGCTAGAAGATAATTGCAAGTTAGAGTAACACTTTACAGTTTAGAAACTCCTCCATATATAGTTGTCTCACTTAATCCCCATAGTTTCATGATGAGGTAGGTAAGAGAGTTTTAAAAACATTTCCAATTTTATTTTGTATATTAAATATACGCAGATTCACAGGTGTTACATGGCTTGCCCAAGGACACACAGAGACCAAGTGATATAGTGAAATTCAAACTCTCATCTTCTGTTTTTTTTTTTTTTTTAATGTTTATTTATTTCCGAGACAGAGAGAGACAGAGCATGAGTGGGGGAGGGGCAGAGAGAGAGGGGGACACAGAATCCGAAGCAGGCTCCAGGCTCTGAGCCGTCAGCACAGAGCCCGACGCGGGGCTCGAACTCACAGACTGCGAGATCATGACCTGAGCTGAAGTCGGATGCTCAACCGACTGAGCCACCCAGGCGCCCCTCATCTTCCGTTTTTAATTTCTTCCTACAATTTGTGATTTTCACAATATTAGGGATTCATCCTACACTTTAGCAGCTGAGACCTGAAATCTTCCAATTAGAATTCATGCTGCTGGTGTATATGATTCCTAACGTGTTTCTGGCTTCAACACATAAGTCCCCGGGAAAATAATATAAGGAATAATGTAAACATCCATTCAGTCAGTTGAATGGGTTTTGGGGGGGAGGGGCCGAGATTTTATTTTCATGGGAGAAGGGTGGATGAGGTGGTTGAGGAAGAAAAGGAGGAGCCCCTTCGTTACCTCTGCCAGTTTGCCTTGGTCTTATCCTCTTGCCCAGGAATGAAATCATTATGTTAGAGGCGAAGCCCTTGGTACTTTTCATTGTTTTCTGCCAGGTAGAGGCTTAAGGGGGCCGTGTGTACACCATTACCCACTGGAGAACAAGGTGTCCTGAGAATCTGAGATTGGTGTCCTTTAGGCATTGCCACGATAGGAGTCGTGGGCCAGTGTGGTGCCTCTAACTGTGGCTCTCTTAGCATTGAGATTACACGTAGAATTGTAGGAGCCTCGCAGAATGTGCACATGCCCATAGGAGCCTTGCAAAAGATGCATGTGCTCATCTGAGTATCCCAGGAGCACAAAAGCCAGCTCCCCTTGGTTGGGCCATACACCTACAGGTCCCCGAGGCAGCACAGGGACTGTCCTGCCAAGACTGAGAGAATCCCAAGCCTTAAGAGTCAGCAGCATGTGGAGAACCAGGCAAATATCTCCGTGCCTCGGCATCCCCAGCCTGAGAAAGTCCACCCTAAGCATGATGACATACACCTTTCAACTTCCCTGTCCCTATAGGCAGTCTTCAACAAAACAGCTCCAGGACGTGGCAAAGAGGAGTCACAATGAAGAAAAATCTCTTTTCTCAGAACAAGGTTGTTTTCCATCCCCAAATATTCATCGAACTTCTTCCTACATTCCACCCAATAGCATGTCTAAACTGGTTTTGATGAAAAGCGGATTCATTTGCTTGGCTGAGGAATGTTGTTTGTTGGGTCTGTGCCATTGTGCTCATACTGTACTGTCAGGATTGATCAGGCCGTAAAGAAGGAAGTCATTTGGTGGTTTCAGTCCAGCTTTCCTTGCCACATGGAGAGCACAAGAGTCTGGTTTGTAGCTCCCGTCCTAGTTCAAGGTCAGCAGAAGATACTACCAGCCTCCCTATGTATAGTCGAGGTTTGAGCTGCGGGAAGCCAGGACGGGGCACAGAGGTCCGTCTGCGCAGAGGTCCACAGCTGCTTGTTGAATTGCAGGGACATCTGTCTGTGGGGGGAAGATAGTCAAGGAATTCAACTTAATACCATTTTTTTGTGGCATAGAAGTCCCCGTAAGGGGATTTGACTGACTGAAAATGAAACTCCCGGGTCAAATAGTGATTAAATGATTTCTAAGCTATACACCTGCTGATGGGTAAAAAGGCTATCCTCATTTTTAAGGATTTTGCATAGATCTCACAGAGCTTCCTGAATAACATAACTCAAGCCATGGTTTTGGGCAATAGTGGGCACTAGCCAACCATAAGACAGTAGAGAATTCCTTGACTCAGCTTCTTCTTGTTTTTTAAAAGTAAAATGTGATTGTTAAGGGTGGTGCCTCATCACTCATTCATGCAATGAAGGTCATGTGTCAGAGGACTTCTACCAATGCCAAACTGTGCCTTTTAAAAAGCTGGCATCGTTCATATGTGGTTTGTTTCACTTATTTTATGTATTGTTTAATTATTAATAGCTGGGTGCAACCCCTGACAGATCTAAAACAAATAACAAATAATAATGATTATCATAAATTCCTTTTAAATAAAAATTCTAGAATGCAACTAAGTCAGAGGCAAGGAGGGAAAAAGAACATTGAAATAAAACGTAATGTCTGCCTAAGAAACCTACCTGCAAGGAACATTTATGCCAAATTGCAGTGATTTTGCCCAATTTATTATGTGAAAATTGCAGAACGATGATTGTTCCATTGCCAATCATTTCTCTGTGGCCATGCTGTTTTAAACATATGCTGAAAGCTTTGGGCTTTTCTCCTCCCATTTACCCTTGTAGGAAATGTCAACGCAAAATTTGACTCCAGTGTGAGATGCTGGATAATTTTTTATTTAAATGCTTCCAACGACTCTTTTTAATGCCATTCCCTCACAAAGCAGTTAAGAAAGGTTCTCTAATATATGTGTTATGTGTACAAGGATTTTTTTCTTCTGTGGGTCAGCATAAACTCCCATAGCGGGGGCAGAAAATATTGAAATGTGTGTGTGTGTATGTATGTGTGTGTGTCTGTGTGTTTCTGTGCTCCAGTCCATTTTGGCAAGGCTGAGTTTTTAATATTCATTTATTTTTTTAATGCTTATTTATTTTTGAGAGAGACAGCACGCACGTATAGTGGAGGGGCAGAGAGAGTGGGAGACAGAATCCCAAGCAGCCTCCGTGTTGTCAGCACAGAGCCCGGCGTGGTGGCTTGAACTCACAAACGGAGGTCACGACCGGAGCCAAAATGAAGAGTCAGACGCTTAACCGACTGAGCCACCCAGGCGCCCCAAGGCTGAGTTTTTAAAAAACGTGAATGCATGAGGCATAATATAATGTCTGGGAGTGCAAGTGTAACAGGATGGAGCTCAGAGGCCACTGCAGACGGAATGATACTCCTTCCCTCCATGTCCTATCACCAGAGTGCTGCAGATTCTCCTTCTATAGGGCTGAGAAGTAGCCACGCCTGCCTGCTACCTCGTTCCCTTCTCTCTCTCCAGTGCGATCCCTGAAGGGAAAGGAAGACTTTCGAATTGTGACCTCAGGGTCAGAGATACAGAAACTGCCAGTGCCAAGTGAAGGTTCCAGAGCAAAGCATCTCCCTCTCACCACCCCCAACACTGGCACATTGACATGACCTAGACTCTGACGTTAACAGTGGAAGGCTGATCATCCACCCCTTCGTTTTTTGTTTGTTTTGAAATAATTCAATTCAGGGGCACCTGGGTGGCTCAGTTGTTTGAGCCCCCAAGTCTTGGTGTCGGCTCAGGTCACGATCTCAAGGCTTCGTGGGTTCAAACCCCGCGTCGGGCTCTGCACCGGTGGTCCTGAGTCTGCTTGGGATTCTGCCTCTCTCTCCTCTTGCTCTGCCTCTCCCCAACTCATGCTGTCTCTGTCTCTCTCAGAATAAATAAACTTTAAAAGATAAATATAATATTCAATGCAGACATAAGACTCTACCTGCATAACGTGTATGTTATAAGATGTGATTGAACACGCACCTGTGCACCGAGCAGCCAGTCCAAGAAGGAGAGCAGAGATGGTAACTTGCACTTAGGTACATGCCAGTCCATTCACTTTGTTAAAGGAGGAAGGAAATGCTCTATTTAGAAGTACATGGGTTCTCTTATATTCAGCAGACGAGGTTTTTTTCCAAATCATTATTCAGTCAACTGTTTACTGAGTGTACCATGCATCCAAAACGGCAGAGGAAGAACTGTAACATTTTCTTTAAAAAATGAAACATGTGCTTCTTGAGCATTTGCTGAGAAAAACTTCCAGGTTCCCAGACAGGAAAAATGAATTGAAGATGAATCACTGAGTCATTTGGAAAGGTTATACTCTCCAGTCGCTGGTGAAGAAAATAAAACAGACAGTCAAAAGTTGAATTTGGCCCTCTGAGAGATCCCAGCGGTGCTAAAAAACAAAGTTCTCTGTCATCATGAGCTGAGCACAGGGATGCTAATGTATCAGAGAAGGCATCTTTTGGTTCGTGTTCTAATTAAATACATAGTTCTTGTGTATTCGTTAGCGCTCGTACCTTATCACAAAGGGGAGGATACCGTTCAGGTTTTTAACCCACTGCGTGGCATGGAGGGAGGTCATTGTTTTAAATAAGAGAACTATACCACACCTAAATCTTAGTCAGATGATTCTTCCCAGTGGAGTAGAGGCAACTCTTGCCACCAAAATGGTACCTCCCCACCCTCCTCGTTCTCTTCAGTCCAGGGAGCTTCATCAAGGTTGGGGCTCAGATATATTTCAGCGCGGAAGGCCCCCGGTACCCCCAGTGGTCCCAGGATGATTTCTACAACTATGTGGCAGCACGTGCTGGAAAGTGTGACATGACCTTTTTCGGGAAACCTGTATTTCAAATAAACTCCAATGAGAAGTCCTAACCAAGAGTTTGGCCTGCCTCATGTGAAGGCTATAATTTACAACTGTCAGATTCTTCATTCTTTCTTCAGTATGCTCCGTCAGGACTCTGGATACCTTGTAACTCCTAGTCCTTATGGTTAAAGTTGAGGCGTGATGATTTACAAAGGGCAGATTTCAGTCCATTCAGAAATTATCCTATTAATCCTTCTTTCTTGCTTTATTTATTTTTTTTTTAAGTAGGCTTCATGCCCAGTGTGGAGCCCAATGTGGGGCTCGAACCACAACTGTGAGTACAAATCAAGCTGAGATCGAGACTCAGACGCTTAACCGACTGAGCCACCCTTTTGCCCCCTATTAATCCGTCTTTAATTATTTTAATCCCAAAAGGGGATTGCCTGAAGTAAATCAATGTTTGAATGACCTTCTCATTTTACTGTAAAAATTGAGGCTCTTGAGGTCTTACGGTCTTGATCAATCAGGTCAGACTTCTAGATTGGGTTCACCCAGGGTCCAGAGAGAACTTTGGTTATTCACCTGTTAATAACAGAGTGCTGTCCATCAGGAGGCCTGGGGAGGGAGCGTGTAGAAAGAGCCCGAGAACCACAAGTGGAAGTTTTAGAGCAACAAGGGAAGGAAAAGGGCAGTTTCCACCCCAGCCAGTATGAACCCCAAAGACGGTTGTAAAGAAGGGGCCGTGGAAGTTCAGCCTACATCTCTTAAAAAGAGCTCTCAGTAAAGCTTTTGTTCACAATAGGTTTTTTTTTTTTCTTCTTCTCATTAGCGTCACAAATGTTGTCCAGAAATCTTCTCTTCAGCATTTTCATTAAAAATCTCAGCTGTGCCCCAGTAAAAATTGTCAGGGTTTTATTTTGAATGTGTACATTTATTTATATTAAATATACATAAGCAAAGCTGTTCTTTGAAGACAAATCAGAAAATACTGCTAAACATCAATTTAAAAATTAAACTCGGGATTACACTGGGTATTATCATCCTCTAATCTGTTGTATTTCTTCTGGAGATTTATTTTATATATAAAGATTTAAAAAAAATAAAAATGGCATTTTACTATTTTCCAGTCTTCCTTTTGATGCCAGTATATATTTTTAGCATTGTTTCATGCCAATTAGTGGATTTGAAATCATTTTGATGCTTCTTCTTTTATAATGACAATATTATTTGTTTTTTGAAAACGTGATACGCTGCTTTTTAAGTCGGTTGTTATGAAGAAACAACTTCAAAAAGTCCTTCAGTATCCCACCCCTGAGAAACAGCTGTTGTCAGCATCTGGTGAACACCATTCCCAGTGGATATGGAGAAACGCTGATGAACTTACTATGTTCTTTTATATACAAATATTATATATACATATATATATGATTATTTATACAAATATTATATATACATATATATATATGATTATTTAACTTAATTTTACTTGAACTAAGAACTAGTAGAAAGACTTTAAGACACTGAAAAGAAGTAACTGAATTTCAGATCCTATTTCTTCACTAAGGACATTAATTATTCTTTTTAATGTTTACTTATTTTGGGAGAGAATGAAAACAAGAGCAGGCAACGGGCAGAGGAGAGAGAGAATCCCAAGCAGGCTCCACGCTATCAGCACAGAGCCTGACCTGGGGCTCCGTCTCACGACTATGAGATAATGACCTGAGCTGAAATCAAGAGTCGGACCCTTAACTGATTGAGCCACCCAGGTGCCCCAAGCCCCAGGAAATTAGTTGCCGATAGTTCTTCCTACAACTAAAAGTAGAAGATCATAGGAAACATAATTTTGAAAGCATTCGAGTTTTAAGAACTGGACACTTAAGGTAGGCCTCATCTGTGTACTCACTGCCATGAAAGATTTAGAAATTAGAAAATGAGGTGCCCAGCTGACTCAGTAGGGCATGAGACTCTCGACCTCACAGTCATGAATTCAGGCCCCACATTGGATGTAAAGGTTATTTAAAAAATAAAATAAAGGGGCGCCTGGGTGGCGCAGTCGGTTGAGCGTCCGACTTCAGCCAGGTCACGATCTCGCGGTCCGTGAGTTTGAGCCCCGCGTCAGGCTCTGGGCTGATGGCTCGGAGCCTGGAGCCTGTTTCCGATTCTGTGTCTCCCTCTCTCTCTGCCCCTCCCCCGTTCATGCTCTGTCTCTCTCTGTCCCCAAAATAAATAAACGTTGAAAAAAAAATTAAAAAATAAAATAAAAAACTCACAAAAAATGGGGATTACAGAAAACATTTATATGCTACTTCTCCTTCACCTGCCTTTCAATAGGTGATAGTTTAGCATTATTTTTACATTGTCAAGATGAATACTGTTCATACTCTGTTCTGTAAACATCAAGTTCACAATTCAATTTTAGTTGTCGGCTTAATAGATACAGGATTTCCTGCTAGTTCTTTCCTCAAGTTGACTGCATTTAAACCTCTTAGAGTTCATTGGTTTTGTTATTTCAAGATTGGTCGATGAGTACTGTATTCCCTAGTATTCCCTGCCGTGGTGTGTTGAGAAGCTTTGTTGAATTCTTGCCTTACTTTAGAGACACCACTCTAGTACCTTCTGGCATTGCTGATTATTATGGAGAAGACTAAGAACAAAAAGACTTTCCCCCCTTGAACCTGGCTTGAGGTTCAAACCTGTCTACAGGTTTGGTGTACAATTTAAAAGAAGAAATAGAACTGATTATTTCAAACAGACCAACATTGCCTAAACAGTGGTGGCTGCTCTAAGGAACCTATCTGAGCATATCCATGTTTTTAGACACGGAAGCTCACTGTTAAAAAAAAAAAAAAAAAAAAAAGAGTCCTGCTACTTTCTTATCCCCTCTAATTTCAAGAATTTAACAAAGTAGCTTAGTCATGGAACATCTGAAAAGGCATTGGATTTTCTTGGAGTCAGCTTTGACAGCTCCAGGGGACCTCTGATCAGTCATGGGGGTCATAAAATGAGGCTAACTAAAGGGAAAATATAGGAGGAGATTTGCACGCCTAATTCTTACTCCACCTGATGGAGTAAGGTTCCATCCAATCCCTCATCTTCAATCACAGTTCTTCAAATATAGCTGCTTAGGTTGGTTATTTGGGCCGTGAGTTTACTATACTGAATATTCAGATCTCAGGGTGTTTTCTCCTTTATTTTATTTTATTTTATTTTATTATTTTTTAATTTTTTTAATGTTTATTTTTTGAGAGAAGGGGAGACAGGGAGACAGAGAGACAGAGGATCCGAATCAGGCTGTGTGTGCAGAGAGCCCGATGTGGGTCTCAAACCCAGGATCCCAGCAACCGTGAGATCATGACCTGAACTAAAGTCGGGCGCTTAACTGACTGAGCCACCGAGGTGCCCCTCTTTTATTTCTTAATACCTTAAAATCATGTTATCAGGAAGCCTAGTTTGCAGTCACTTTTGGAACATTCCCACTCTACCAGTAACCTAGAATTACTATCTTCAGCTTCTTTATCTAAATTATATAGACAAGTAACTTTCACTCATGTTTCCATTATTAGTGTATCTATCATTAGGACACCGCCATTCTGGAGCCAGGCTTACTGGGTTGAATCTTAACTTTGCCATTTATAAGCTTGAGTGACTTTGGGCAAGTTAATGACCATTCCCCTCAACACCTCCCAATAAATGTGGCTAAGAATAGTACCTACCTTCTGTGGTTGTAAAGATTAAATGCATACTCTGTATAAACCGTGGAGAACTGTGCCTCCCTAGCACGATAAGTGCTCAGAGATAGCCATTTTTCCATTCTTTATGTGGTTTTATGTAATTTTAGACTACATAAAATTTTTCTCTACTTTAGTTCAGAATGTCCTATACCAGTATTGTAAATCATTACAGTTTAAAGCATTAGATTTTATTTCCTCACTCGTCACTTCTAGTCTGAAGAGTTAGTAAGGAGTATGTAAATATGTTGTTTGTTTATGTTTTTAGTGGAGTTTAATCTTAACGACTGAGAAAGAATTACATCACCGAATAATGTGTTATCTTGGTACTCAAATAAGCAATACCATGACAGAACTTGCCTGTCTAGGTCTGTTAAAACCCATTCAAGGGGCACCTGGGTGGCTGAGTCAGTTAAGCATCCAACATCAGCTCAGGTCATGATCTCACGGTTTGTGGGTTTGAGCCCCGTGTGGGGCTCTGTGCTGACTGCATGGAGCCTGTTTCAGATTGTCTCCCTCGCTCTCTGCCCCTCCTGCTCATGCTGTCTCTCTCAAAAAGAAAGAAATGTTAAAAAAACAAAAAACAAAAAACAAAAAACCTCGATTCAAGGACCTGAAAATACACCTTCATTATTCCCATCCCCCTACTTGATTTAAAAAAAAAAAAAAAAAAAAAGCAGATTGGAGGTTGGGCATGAATTCTTGGCCGTTGCAACCCTGTTCCTAGTACCAAATCTCAGAAGTCACTACCTTTCCAAGACCTGCAGAAGTTTCCTTGTCCTGCCGGCATCACTGCCAGGAATCCAGTTACTTCAGGACATTTTAAACAAATGCGGGCCAGGCTTTCTTCTCAAGGGAAGGCTTGCAATTCTTCCTAAAATCAACCGGAGTTGCAGAATGTGGTGCATTAGATTCGGCTAACAATGTAGATCTCCACAGTGTTCTGTTAAAAAAAAAAAAAAAAAATGGGGTGGAGTCACAGTGTATTTGAAAGGACAGTTCTTAATTTAGAAAATTCTTTGCCCCAAATCCTCCAAGCTCTGGGATCTTAACTGTATTTGGCCTAAAGGTATAAAATCATCTCTGCTAAAAATCACAAACCTTAAACAAATGGATAAAAAAGCCACATCCCACTTTTATTTAGCAGTTCATAAGGTATGTCATAACATCTCAATGGCCAGGGTGTCCCGAAATGGTTGTAAACTACGGGGGCGCAAAGATGAAAAAGTGGGAAATACTGTAACCAAGCTCTGCTCTGCATCGAAGGACAAAGACGAAAATCTCAAACTGCTCTCGCTAGTTCAGCCGCTGAAGAGTACAATAACTGTAGTTACCGGGTGACACTAAGTCAGCCTTGTGCGAGTATTATTACTGATGAATCCTGACGCTCACTTTCAAAACAGTTAATACTCACTGATACCCAGTACCTAAGTTCTAAATGTATTATTGCATATTTTAAAATCTTTTTCCCTATGTGAAAAGAAACACCACAATATTCAACGCCATTGGCCATGTGGTTTTAATTTTCTCTGACTCTAGGAATTTTGGAAACCGTCTTTGCCTAGATGTTGGAAGAAAATATTTTTTCTAGAACAGCCAAGTCTTTCATACTTTAACTATTGGATCAGCTTCTCCTTGCATAGAGCCTATTTCTATAAAAGAAGGAGTGGCAACTGTAGGATTTACATAAAAAGTTTGCGATTTGCCTTATTGAGCAAATTGCCTGCTTAGCAATAAAATGCAGGGTTAAAAATAGGTCTGACCAGACTCTCTGCCTAAAGAGGAAGTGGAGCTTCCTTGGGATTCCTGCTGTCCAGAACCATTGCTAATGTCCCATGAAAGACATTCTCACAAACACTTCTCAATTTCCAGTTTTTCTTCAGGAGCATCTGAGGAAGTGGACACTAATCTTGAAGCCCAGGATATACATTTGTCTTTTCAGGAATGGTTTCATGTCTATTCATGGCCAAGCCCAGAGGTACGAACCAGAAAACCCTAGAAAGCCATGAGCAGTTTTTAACCACATGGCCTGGGGAGTTGTCAACCTGAAGTGGCTGGGTACCACTGCACTAGCTGTTTACTTTGTACTTCTGATCCAGTTGGGCATGTGAAACACAGACATTTCCATCCAACTAACGAAGGCCCATTAGGGAATTGAACCGCCCAAGGGAGAGACATACTGCTACTCCTCAGGGAAAGTCTAGCCAGGGAGATGATATTTAAAATACAAAATAAAGCAAGAATGGCACGAGAGCGTATATAATTAGCTGTTAAATCATGTAGCTAAATTGTGCTGTAAACGCTACTCAGAAGCAAAGAGAAATATCTGTGGGCTGGTACAGTTAGTGCCTTTCCTGCAGGCGTGTGCTATTTGAGCAGGAAGCCTTCCTATGAGGGGACACTGTGCCTGGCCAGTAGCATGTGGGTGGGCTTTTGGTTCCCACTGCTCCCTCGGCTTAGGGTCTTGTGCAGTGAATAACCTGACCAACTGTCCAAGGTGACCGTGCTCACTCAGCTTCCTTTCCTGGTGCGTCACAGACTTCAGTGTGGGGATGGACGTGCTGAACAGCTCCAGAGGATCTGCATGTATTCCCGGCACGTTCATTTGGGAGATGCCTTTCACTGAACCCTTCTTGGTCCCCCTTCTCAGCCCCCAGGTTCTTACCTTTTCTTACTTGTCTTCATAATGATCTCTATAACCATTAGCCTCTATGTGTCTCCTAAAGCACCTGTCACAGTGCTGTACACAGAGTAGGTAATTAGATTTTAAACAGAGTAATTCATACATCATACCATAGGAATGGTGGGAGGAATTAAACGGGAGGAAAAATAGTAGAGAAAGACTGGGAAATAGGATTTCTGTTAACCTGAATAAGGAGGGGGAAACGTGATACCCTTTATCACAGACTGGAGTACTCCCAGGATTAATGTTTCCAGGGATTTCCTTGGTGCTTTTCTAAATATGTATTTCAGTATTAACTTTATGGATATTGTGGTTTCTCACCTACCCAGAGAGCATATTTTGTTACCTTAGCTTCGGATTCCAGGTGCCACCTGCTGAATCCTCTTCCAGGTGAGCCATATGTGTTTCTTTCCATCCCTTGTGCAGCACCCAAGGGAGGCATGGATGGCTCTGCAGAGCTGGATAGCTAGTCTCTATCATAACGTTCAAAACAAATAACTTGGGAACAAGTGAGCCTTGGACACCTGAGTTTAAGGAGACACGTTTTGGTCGGTGAAGCCTAGCCTGGATTTACTTCATTCCTTTTATAGTCCTCTCCATTATGAACTAACAAGCAGGGCACAAAGGACACTTCAATAAAATGAGTAGAACGGTTGTATGTGACGGGCACTGTGTGGAGAACATTAAGAAGCAGGGGATTGATTTTGTCTTACTGCAATTCAAGTTTTTGTATCCCATATTGAAAAATAATCAGTGGAAGGGGGTGGGGGGAATTGCTCTAAATGCTGCCTGGGGGGGGGGGGGTGGGATGGGTTTAAATCTCTGCAAAGGATGTCTTTGACCTACATGTGCTATATCCTCAGTTAGCCAGGGCAGGGGCACCTCAGGTGAGAGAAACACGTGATCCTGAGCCAGGGGAAGATTCTTCTGCGAGTTAATGCATTCTGAGAGGCGAGTGAGTGAGAGCGGTTGCATACAAGTAGTTTAGGTCACTTGAGACCCTGAGACTGTGAGGAAACCAAAGGGGAGGTACATGAATACATCAAAATGTTTATGAAGAAGGATCGCCAATAGCTAATCCATTCTTTAAAGATTAGCTTTTAAGAGTAAGATTTCACAAAAGCATAGACAGTGTTTCTAGGATCATATATGATATGATTTCTATATGCCAGTTTCCCTTACATCACCTGAGCATTTTTACTGTCACCATAATATTAAGATCAGGATATTTAGTGATTCTCCCAACTAAACCAAATATTAATACATGGAGTGTCAAACAGAGGATTCTAACACATTGAAAGTGGGTGTCTTCTGGGCTTAGAACCCTGTCTCGTAGTTTTCCACTGCACTATATTTAGCAGAGGCTTTTTATAATTCACTGATCCTAATTAATAATTTTTCCACTTCCCACTGGCTGACCATTGTAGATATCAGAACACATTATCAATTATAATGATTTTATGTTGCCTTAGTGGCAGCAGATCTTCCTGATAAACTGCAGACCAGTTACAGTTTTTTAACCAAAAAATAACTGGCTTTTGTTCACAGCATCTCTTAAGCATCCCCATATAAAATTATCATATGAGACATTGGGACAATAAAAATATGAAGCTCCCCAGGTTCCCTGAACTGGTGAAATACGCACTTGCCTACTTGGTCTCCAAACCAATCTCTAGCAGAGTTCCAGAAGTTTCTTCACACCTCACTCTTGAGGGACAGAATTCTTCATCTTTTCCCTCACCTTTGTCTTGCACATGACCAACCCACGATAACCACGGTGTGCAGGGCAAGCTTCTTCTCCCCTCACTACACATCTCTGATTTTGGAATGGCCAGTTGAATGCACAGGGTAGTCTGTCAGACAAGAGTATGGTCCAGGGGCGCCTGGGTGGCGCAGTCGGTTAAGCGTCCGACTTCAGCCAGGTCACGATCTCGCGGTCCGTGAGTTCGAGCCCCGCGTCGGGCTCTGGGCTGATGGCTCAGAGCCTGGAGCCTGTTTCCGATTCTGTGTCTCCCTCTCTCTCTGCCCCTCCCCCGTTCATGCTCTGTCTCTCTCTGTCCCAAAAATAAATAAACGTTGAAAAAAAAAAAAAAAAAAGTATGGTCCAGACTTTCTTGTTCATGCTCCCCATCGATAAAAATTATTTTACTTTGCATGACATTATACTTGATAAAATTGTTGAATCCTCTGTGATATAAAACATTTAATGATTTTTTTTAATTTGATTGGTTCTGTGTGACAGTGACTGGGTAGTCTGGTTCTAAATACAGTTTCATTCATTACTTAATTTTAATATCTCACACGAGCTATGTGGCTGTAAATGGAACTGTGTCATGGGTTGTATCTGCTAAATCATCATGCTCATTTCGATCCCACGGACCACCTATACAGAAGTTTCTTATTGAAACTTTGCTAGTAAATTTCCATCTTTGCTGGCATCAGTCAGCTGTTCTTTCAAACTAATCCCAAGGTGTTAAGTTTACATGATTCATTTTTAACAAATGAGTTTAAAACCTCACCTAAACTCTTATCTCTGATATATTTTTTCCCAACTTTTTCAAGCTTATACATAACGGTCTTTTTCTAGTGTCACATCTTACATTGGTGCTGACAGCACAATCCCATCACGATGAAAACATTTCCAAATACCCATTTTCGAAATGCACTTTCCACAGCACACATTTCCTGGCAATTTCTCTCTCATTCGTTGTTAAAATGCTCTTTGGCCTTGAAGAGAGAGATTAAATATGTTTATTTTTATAAAAGTGTCAGCCAAATAGGCTGCTGCTTCAGCCCCTGGTCCTGACAAAAGAAAGGTCAGCGTATTTGGAACGCTTGTCATTCTGTAAAAGAAAAATGTGCAGCTCATCTTTAAGTTTGACAATTTTCTAAGTAGTTTGCCATCACATAATTAGGAAACCTCTCGTGGCTCAAAATGTTTCTGATTATCCCCCGTCTCATTATAAAGTGTTGTCAGGATTCTAATCTTTAAGGTAATAGAATCTGTAAGTTACCTATCTGGAGACACATTAATGGAGATATTTTGCAACACCTAACAGAGTGGGGGCCCCTCAGGACTCCTGGTCACCACATGTGGCTATCTATCTGATAGGTGCAGGTGCCATTGTTATTCCATACATTAAATACAGTAAAAGTGTCTCTCTCTCTCTTTTTTTTAAGATGTAACACATGAGCTTTGAAAGTTTCTTTCTGCCCCCCTCCATGGATGGTTATGTGCCCCTACCTTGGAGAGCATCATTTCCACCATTCTCAACTCTGGCTATGCATTCAACAACGTATGGAGAATTTAAAAACCTTGGCCACATCCCAGGCCAATTAAATCAGAATCTCCAAGGGTGGGACCTAGACTTGAGAGTTTTTTTAAGCTCCACAGGTGATTCTAATGTTCAGCCAAGTGCTAAGTAGAAGGATTATGTCAGCCCTCCCCACTGGTCTCTTTTTCATCCTCCTGGGCTCTTAAGGCTGCTGGCATGCCACAAGCTGCATCTGAGTCCAGAGGGGCCGCAAGCTTCTCGATGGGAGTGTCATTGCTGTCGCATGTCACAGGGAATTTTACTGTGAACAAAAAATAACACTTTCCTAATCCCGTAAAACCAAGGCCGTAGTCAGGTCTGTTCTTGGCCTTTATGCTTTATTTATTGAACAAAGCAAGGAACATAATATGGTTTGGACTCTTCATTGCAAAATGAACTACTGTTACTGTGGAGAAGCCAGGAGTTACATAGAATAGTTACTTCAAAAAAGGTTGGGTTGGAAGTATGGGCGGGAGTGGAATAAAAAAAATACGTTATTGATAGAACCGGTGGTAATTTCTGTGTTTGTGTCTTTTTTGTCAGTTCTGTAAGCCATCCTGCACTATCAGATGAGAATAACTTTTGGAGTAAAATTAATATATTTATGACTCAAAGCTCTTACTTATAGGCTGAGCTGGTATTCAACCCTTACCCATTGATAACACTGTACCAGTGTTAAAATCTTTTAAATTATGTTATAGCTGCTGCCCTAAGTTCTCTGAGTGACCCCAGCAGCCCTGGTCCTACTCTGGGACACTTTTGGCCCCTTTGTGATCCATCAGCCAAAAGGGTGTTATGAGACATGCCAAGGGAAGTTCAGAGTCCAGCTCTTTTCTGTTTGACCAGTGACCCAGGCCATACCACTGGGTAAATATTTTAATTTCACCCAGCTTAGGTCTGAATGTGTAATCATAAGAGCAAGGCATCTCTACCATTCTCGAATCCAAGAGCTTAGTTACAGAAGTCAACACTTCTGTACAGGCTAAGAGTCCAAGATCATACCAGAGGCCCAGCCAGACCTCCCAATGTCCTGGGCAGGACTGCTTTCTCTGTCCAGTACTGGTCATTATTTCTTCTTATCCTCAGTCTTATCAGATTGTATTTCTGGACAGATATACCAGAATGAAGACAGTGCCGTTCCACTGGCAGAATACATACTGACTGGCCCTAGGATCATGCTAGAATGTGGGAAATAGTAGACAGTTCCTGTCCTAAAGTCCTTTGCAACATTTCTGGAAATTCTATGTGCACAAACGTGGAACAGTTCAAAAGAAGTGCCAGGCAGGTAGAGAGCTTGGTGTCCCATGAATGTTTTATGAAGTCTGTAAATGCCCCGAGAAGATAATTGTTAGGAAAGGCTTAAATGAGATGGGTATTGAGGAGGGTACCTTTTGGGATGAGCACTGGGTGTTGTATGGAAACCAATTTGACAATAAATTTCATATATTAAAAAAAAAAAAAAAAAAGGAAAGGCTTAAATGAGAAGATGAATAGGGCTCGTGGAAGACTGAGACCCCACAACATATCCTTTCTTCATCAGATCTGTACGTTAGCTTTTTTACTTAAGGGCTGCTGCTAGGGGTGACTAATGATTTCCTTCCTAAACATCAAGACTCCAGCACTACGTTCACTGGCTACACACTTCAGGATGTTTCTCTTTGAAATGTTGAATATATTGCTTGAAGTTTCCCCTTCACACCCAGTTTTTTTTTTTTTTATTTCTGTATAATCTCATCTGTCCTTCTTAAATCTGATAGTAATGAGTGGAAAATAAAAAGATCAATTACCTGATCATTACCCCAGATAAATGATTTTGATTGATTGATAAATGATTCTGTCTGTATGTGCACCACTGTTTAAACTTCTTTCACCATGCCAACCCCTTTTACTGCTCCTCCTTTTTGTTTTCTCTCCCAGCAGTCTTCTGCCTTAGGCTAAAAGAAATGAACCTCTTCCTTTAACTCCTTTTCTTAGCAAGAGACTTTTTAAACCAAGGATGTTGAAACTCTAGAAAGGTTGCTTGTTCCTACCACCAAGTAAAGGGGATTTTAAAATACTTAAAATCACGGGGCGCCTGGGTGGCGCAGTCGGTTAAGCGTCCGACTTCAGCCAGGTCACGATCTCGCGGTCCGGGAGTTCGAGCCCCGCGTCGGGCTCTGGGCTGACGGCTCAGAGCCAGGAGCCTGTTTCCGATTCTGTGTCTCCCTCTCTCTCTGCCCCTCCCCCGTTCATGCTCTGTCTCTCTCTGTCCCAAAAATAAATAAACGTTGAAAAAAAAATTAAAAAAAATAAAATACTTAAAATCTACATGGGGTGGTGCCCCAGAAACTGTAGACTGGAGGAGGGTGGTCATCTTCTACCCTCCACAAGGACAGAAGAGGTTCGGGGAAGGTTATCCTCCTTGTGAGAGTCCGTCTAAATAGGTTCTTTGCAGTGAGGATCCAAACGTTACCAGAGACGGACGCTAGCTCAGACGGCACAGTAAAAGAGGAAGTAGGTCCTAAACTTAGAAATTACATGAGAGCTTTTCAAAAATAGACATATAGCTAAGAACACATAAGAGAAGCAATATGCATTTTTATCTTCCTGAAAAAGCAAAGCAAATCGTAGAGACTTTTGAGTTACATTAAGATGGATTTGATTTGGTTCTATTTAATGACCCGTGCTATATCACCGACCACTTTAGCTTTTCATGGGAAGCTTACGAGAACTCAATGGGAAGAGTGCATCTGGATATATCTTATTTGGTAAAGTCTTCATGCACGTCTGGGTGTCTGTCTTCAAAAAGGTTTTTTTTGTCAGGTGTGGTCTTTGCTTGTTTTGAAAACTCACACTCAGGTGAATGCAGTATGAGTTTTAGGCTTACCTGTGGAGAAAAACAAATTGTTTATGTTAACTAAAGGCAACATGCTTTAGTTGGAAAAAAATTGTACCTGTACAATAATCACCAGTGGTCACTATAGTTATTGTATATAATCCGTTATTTAAGTGAGAGTACAAAACAGCATGTCCTTAAGATTTAAAGCTGACAGTGCTATATAGCATGTTGGTAGGAACCATAGAAGCGATTTTGAATTTTTGGAGCAGATTCCTCAATTTTGAAACCTCCTAAAGACTTCACTGAGTGCAAAAAAAAAAGGACTGAGGATATGTTGCCATCATTCCCCTTGGATTGTACCAGAAGTACAAACTAAAGGTTTCTTCTGTTTCCTGAACCATTAGTGTGTGCGTGTTACTTTGCTGTTTTATGAAGAGTATTACACTTAAGCTTATGACAGCATCGTGATGACGTTATGACATCCTCACTTTAGGGCTAAGGAAATTGAGCCTTGGACAGGCCCGAAAGCAAGTCACTGGGAACAGGGTGGAAGCTCAGTGTTTGCCCCCAAAGCCACAGGCTCTTGGCCACTGCACATTATACCTTGAGATGGTCATGACTGCCCTAATAACCCAAACCTTGTACTACCATTCCTTTCCTAACACATGCCCTGGTCCCCTCCGTTAGACCTGGGTGGATTGGAACTCAGAACAAGAGCATTCAAAGTTCAGCTCTAGGAAATAAATTAAGGGGCGGGTAAGGGGAAACACGGAAAGAGCCCAGGTGCACAACATTTTTAATGGATCCTGATGAGGAATCTGAGTAAATGCCCACTGGCGGGAGTTGGATTCAGTGTAATTCTTGTTTCCTCTTATGCAGAGTGCACAAGCCTCCTGATCATATGCAGAAGGAGCATCACACAGTTTCTACGGGGGGGTAAGGGGATGGGACCGAAGTCAGATGACTTCAGGGTCACACAGGTAATGTGAAGACAGCCAGGTCTGCTCTTTGTCACAACATAATTAACTTCGGCATTATCGGACATAAACTATTCTTCACTCTTCTGAAGAATTATGCACTCTCCTATTATCGTTGGCAGTAGTGAGTAGTAGATGGTAGCCTACCTGTTTATAGCTTCTTGTCCTCTTGGAAGATGGGCTCAGTGTCGTTCAGTCTCTTCCAGTTTATCAAGAGAAGTAGGAAATCCGTTTGTTTGTTTGTTTAACGGAAGCTTCTCAATTTTAGATGTTGAGCCCTTTACAAAAATTGTGCTAGACAAGTACGTCTGCAGTCCATCAGCTTACCTCTCATCTTCTTGACTCCCCTGGCCTCAGTCTTCTCCATGCATAGCCTGATCCAGAGTCCTGGTTTGCTTGAGATACTTGAAGGTTACACCTGTTGGCCCAGCATCCCTGCAGTTCAGGATTTTTAAGTAAGCATTCTTATTATTGAAATAAACCAGGATGGATTTGATAGATTTTCATTTTGTATTTCCAGATTCTGTTCATGCAGTTGAACAGATTTCTCACTTTAACACTTGGTTAAATCCAAAAGATGTTCCAACTTTGTTCCAAATCCTTCCAGATGCAATGTAACTGCATCTCCCTTTCAAAGACAGCCTGTGGGCACTCGGCGCTAATACGGAGTAAGCTTGGACAAGAATGAGTGGGGACAGCCAACTCCTTCCAGTCTGGAGGGTGCTGTTGCCTTTACCATCTGTTGGTTGTTATTAGCTAATCATGCCGTGTGCTGGTCTATCTGCCATGAGGACACCAGACCTCCAGTGAGCAGGGTCATTGGGAAATTATATTCCATATAATTGAACTATGTGGAAAGTTAAGGCCAAGCATTCTTGCCATGGTGGTCTGAAAGCTTTTGCTTCAATGTTTGTTTGTTTTTTTCTTTCTCATTTATAGTTTGGTGTAAATCTGTTACTCTTAGTTTTATTGTTGGATAATCCTTTTATTTTCAGAATAAATCTTTTTGGCCGTAATCTTAAAAAAAACCGAAAGTGTATGTTTAACACAAAATTAAATACTGAATTTTTGTTTCTCAAGAGGGTTAACAGTAATTTGTAACTTGTACAAAATTGTTTATCAGTACTTAGCATCTACCATGGTGGCCATCATGATGTCATCAACCACACAAAATTCAAAACACACATTTCTGCTGAAAAAGTATCAACATCTACTTCTAAAATCAGCTGTTATTTTCAAAGTATTGTACCCAAAATGACATTTTAGCATGGGCAACTGCAGAAAATGCATTTTTATGTTACTCTGGGAAACATGACTTTTCACTTAGATCAAGTGATCCATGTTAATTTAGCTCCTTTTTTTATTCCAAGTTTTCTTATGTATGTACAAAAAATTTGAAAAAAGGAACTATTCTGTGAAACTCAGCAGAAGAAAATCTTTGCAAATAATTAATGGTTTGATTTTTTTTTCTCCCTTTAATTCAAGGAGGCAACGTGAAGTTTTTGAACATTCATTCTGATAAAGTGAAATATCTTGGCATTATTTGGGATAATATCGTGAATGCTTTTGCCTCTTTAAAAATTGTTGAAAGTAAAAGTATTTAGTGATAAGGAGATGAATATAGTTCTTGATGGAGCACAGTATCATGGTAAAACATTTATTAAATTAAGAAGCCTACGGAGCAGAATGTGTTTGGAATTAGTTATAACTCACAAATAAGTCAATTATGTCCAAACAAGTTGTGATAATCTATTAAGAATGACTTTTGTCTCCCAAAGTATTTGTGATAGGATAATATTCTACACTAATACAAAAAGATAGCTCTATGGAAATATTGGAACTGAAATACTTATGTATTTCGAGTTGAAAAATAAAAGAGTTAACAGGACCTTCCATGTAGCAGAATTTGTTCCGGGCTTACCAGATATTTCAGCCCCGCAAAAAGAGAATATTTCCAAAATAAAAAACGGTCTATAGAGAAGGACCCATTGAAAATGTTAACAATTTCAAATTTATTAACCTGAAACAGCTAGTGCGATTTTGGAAAATATTGTGGGTAATGATATGAAATAGCTTAATATATAATATATCCATATTGAAAAAATATAATCTTCTGAAAAAATGTCAGGGACATGATGTCAGAACAAATATGGCCAAGAACATGACTGAAATACGTGAATGTACCAAGAAAATTCCTTCTCACTTTTTTTTTACTTTAATCTACATGGAAACTTGAAAGTTTTATTTTTTAGAAAGAATTTTATATTTGAAAACATTTTGATAATACTAACGTTAGTCAAACTGATTTCTTGGTCAATAAAAAAATATTTGAAAGCTATATAGCATTACTTTCAGTAGCCCTTTTCATAGTTGAAAGTGTCAGTGCGTAGGCTGTGAACTCTAGCATTATTTCCCACTGGAAGATGACCAGTTTCTCACTACTTGTCCGGGTACCTTTTTACAATTCTTATCCATAATCTTCCTGGAATTTGTGTTTTTTTTAGTTTATTTATTTCTTTTTGAGAGAGACAGAGACCATGAGTGGGGGAAGGGCAGGGAGAGAGAGGGAGAATCCCAAACAGGCTCTATGCTTAGTGCGCAGCTTGACCCTACAACCGCGAGATCACGAACTGAGCCAAAATCAAGAGTCGGATGCTCAACCAACTGAGCCACCCTGGCGCCCCTGAAATTTGGGTTCTTAATCTAAGTGACAAATTATAGAACTTAATATTTAACACCTGCCCCCGTCCCCCCCCCCCCCCACACACACAAATACCTAATGAGATGTGACTTCTCTTATTTCTTCCTACTCAGGTTATAATGTGTCATTACTGTCTTTCATTGGAGGCAATGCTGCTGTCCGTTCATTTTTCCATTCCGAGTGTTGGCACAGTTTCTTGCTGAGTTGAAGAGGTATTGAAACAAGTGTTCTAAAAGACTCCCTCCTTTGCCCAAGATCTTGGGACTGGGAGCCTTTTGCTTTCGGTTCTGAGCACACTTTCTGAAGCCATAAAGGGCAGGTTTCACAGGGAATGTCCCAGAAAGATTACACCCGCTGGGGAGGACTCTGGCATCGCCGGGAACATCTGGGAATGCTTCATTAAGGAGCTTGTTCTTTTAATTTTTTGCAGGTTTGTTCGAAATTCTACCAAGCCAAGCAGGGGAAGCTTCTTTATCTGTTCCTCCTGTTGTGAAACAAAATAAAATCCCAAGCCAGCAGCAGCTTAGTCCTCTGGCTAATAAGATTGTAGGAGCACAGACATTGCAAAGAGCTAAAATGATTAGGTTTCTTCTGAGACATTATATGAGGAAATGAGCCACAGACATAATGTGATCTCAAAAATGAAGATGCTATGAATCCCTAAAGCAAGCATTTACCTATTATGCCAGAATAGGGGAGAATCCATCTGTTGGTTGTTTTGCTTGTATAAAATCAACCCCTGTGTGTTGGAAGTCGCAGTCTCTACGCAGTTCCTCAGAAGGTGATCCCTGAGAACATAGTCCTATCAACTGACCTGAGAAGGGAGAAGCCACCGTGGCCAGGCAGGTCTGGGAGGTGCAGTAGTGTCTCCAACCCTGGCCTGTGCTCGTGGGTTTCTGGCACCGTGACCTTATTAACAGTTCTGAGTTCTGCAGTACAGACATCCGTTTAACTTTTTGTAACCCTCATTCTCCACGGTTATCTGCCTTTGATCTTAGAACCCATTTTTTTCAAATAGCCATTAAAACCCAAAGTACCTAATGCTCCTTGAATATTCTTTGAAAGCAGCCTGAAAAGTTTACCTCATTATTTTTTATAAATATGCACATCTTAAGAATCTCCCTTTCTAATTTCTTCTTTATCACTATTACTTTATGCAAACTCTTGGAAAATAAGCCGGCTTTCACAGTATTCGTGACGTGTAGGTGTGTCACATTCATACTGTGACATTACCATCATAATCATGAAGTGACATTTCAGCTGTGCACAATTTTAATATCGCATCCTAAGATTTTACAGACCTGAGAGCAAAATTCTTTGTAATGGAACCATGTAATTAATCAGTCAACACTCTCTTTGGACTGATTCATATATATTATGTCATGCTGCATCAAGCATCTGACCTACAGTGTCATTGATAATAGTAATTAGGACATGGCAGACAGACATGAAAAAGGAAAATGATAAGCAGAGAACTCAACAGAAGAATATTTATACGGAATTTATGGTGGTAGAGCCAAGAAAGAGATTGAGTCCTTTAAAAGAAAAAAGAATATTTTAAACAAGTATTTCCTCCACCAAGAAGGAATTCATTGTATTTTAGAATAGGCAGATACAGCCATTAGTGAAGCAAAATCAAAGGGAGAAATACATTTCCAGCAAATGTGTTTTAGGAAAGGCAGCATGCCTTATAGTCATTGATTGCCTTGGTGAACACGGTAATAGAGACTAAAAATAAAAATCTGTGATAAAAGAACAAGTTCAATAATGGGATAATAGGGGGGCCGGGGGGCCCAGTCGGCTAAGCATCGGGCTTCGGCTCAGGTCGTGATCTCACGGTTTGTGAGTTCGAGCCCCCACATCCTGCTCTTTGCTGGCAGCACAGAGCCTGCTTCAGATTCTCTCTTGCTCTCTCACTCTGTCTCTCTGCCCCTCTCCCTTTCTCAAAAATAAATAAACATTAAATAATAATAATAATGGGAGAATCAATTTGTAAAGTCTTAATGAAAGAATAATATGTGACAGTCTAATAAACTTTCTTGTTGAGTATTTTATTATTTGGGACATTTAAAAAAATTTTTTTTCAACGTTTATTTATTTTGGGGACAGAGAGAGACAGAGCATGAACGGGGGAGGGGCAGAGAGAGAGGGAGACACAGAATCGGAAACAGGCTCCAGGCTCTGAGCCATCAGCCCAGAGCCTGACGCGGGGCTCGAACTCCCGGACCGCGAGATCGTGACCTGGCTGAAGTCGGACGCTTAACCGACTGCGCCACCCAGGCGCCCCAAGGGACATTTTATTTCACACAGATTCTCTGCTTTGTCAGTGTCCAGTGCATTGCCTGACACATGATAAGTAAATGTTTGTTGAAATAATTACGGATGGCAATTATTTATTTATGGTAATTTTGAGATACCACAATATTTCACAGTAATTATAATTTTTTTTTTTTTTTAGGCATTTTACATTTCCTAACAGTCCTACAATGAGTTATTTTCCCATCTTCTAGATGGGAATACTGAGATTCAGGAAGCGTGAGTGACTGGACTAAAGACACAGGGCTGGTGTGTGAGAATTAAGACTGAAGTCTGGTTTGGTCTCAAAATTAAAATTCTTCCTCCTTCCACTCTGGTTCTCTGGATTACTCAGTGAAAAATTCAATAGTCTCCATATGATACTGGTGCAAAGAGGAACGTGGGTGCTTAGCAAAGGAAAAATCAGTAGATTCCTAGCTCTGAAGGATTCCACACACAGGATGTATAATCTTCGTCAGGGTCCTCAAAAGGCTGTGTCACAGGGGCACCTGGGTGGCCCAGTCGGTTGAGCGTCCGACTCTTGATTTCGGCTCGGGTCACGATCTCATGGTTTGTGGGATCAAACCCCACATTGGGCTCCATGCTGATAGCTCAGGGCCTGTGTGAGATTCTCTCTCTTGCTCTCTCTGCCTCTCCCCCACTTAAGCTTGCTCTTTCTCTCAAAAAAAAAAAAAAACAAGTTTGCATCATGTAGTAATTTGTAATTTTGTTGAGCAACGAGTTGAATCCTAAGTGTGGAGAGGCTCTTCTGTGGGAGTGAGTCATTTGCCACGTGAACCCAGCCGGCAGGAGCTCCGTGTGACTTTGCTGTCCTTTGTCATTTATGCGGTAATGGCCATAAAAAGATTCATCCACCACAACTGTGGCCTGTGTGCAATGCACCTTAATGAAGGTCAGCTCTTTAAGTTGTGATGAAGTCAGAGAAGGCGAAGTGGTCTAAGAAATGATAGCTGTCATCCAAGTTTTCTGTAGGAAATGTTATGCTGAGAGGTATTTACCAATTTGAGGACTCAGAGATCCAGGATTCAGTATGACCTCCAGAATAGAGCAAAGTAAGGCTTGGGTGACTTGCCCAATGTCACAGAAGCTAGTAGGTGCGTGCAGCGTGGTCTATGTGTTCTGTGCTATTTTTCCTTTTCTTTTGCTTTTTCCGTAACTGGTAGCTTTAGGTGTTAGGCTCTGCCTTTACGTATTTTAGGTGCATTCTGCCTCTTAAGCCTTCTAAGGTAAGTTCTATTTCTACCCTCATTTAACAGATTGGGAACCAGAGGTTTAAAAGTGTTAAATAGCGTGCCCAGGGTCCCCTCTGTTCACGCAGGGTGAAGGTGGGCTCACAACACAGCAATCTCATCCCAGGGTCCCTTATTTTACTCTGTGCTTCCTTAGAACAAAGGAAAATAAAACACAAAGCATGGGATGTTTTCCCCCCACACTTTATTTAGGAGTCTGCAGGTTTTTGTTTTGTTTTGTTTTGTTTTGTTTAGTTTTGTTTTTTAGAGTCAAATGTGAAAATGGAAATACGCACCAAGGAAAAACAAAAATGAGATGATTTGAGCCTTGGTTCAGAATTAAAACAGACTCTGACAGTGTTTCAGACTCTAATTCAGAGGTCTTTTGCTTGTGTTGGGCGCCCTTTCAAACAGAGCAGCCCTAATGAGCTGCTCAATGTTGTGTCTGAGAGCGTCCACAAATGTGGAAGTTACCATTTGGTTTTCTACTTCTGGGTTGTAGGAACCGGAATAAGTGCGACATTCTAGCCTAAAGCCACCCCCGAGCTGTTAATGGGTTTTTGAAAATCCTTCCAAAGTGATTATAAGGTCCTTTTTATGTCATCCGAAGGCTTGGCCTTTTGTGGGCAGGGCAAGACCCACGTTGGTGGGGAATCAGTTCCTCCTTCCCTTTGCCGAAGCCACCATGGAAATACCAACACGTCCAAGATTTACCTGAATTTTATGACCACCGAGTCGTGAAAACAAGACATTACCACATTGGCACATCTTGTGGTTTCCATGTGGTCTTTCCCTAGAATTCTGCCACAGTTCCTAAGAGGAGCTACTTCGTCTTCACAGAGTTCCGCTAAGGCTGGCCACCAGCTTGCTAAGAACACTGAAAGCGAGCATTCATCATTAAATATTTCCAGTGTGTTCCACTGTAACTTGGAATGAAATACAATTGTATTTTACATTCTGCTTGATGAACTCATACCTGTTTACTGTGTGCAGAGTTCCAAACGAGCGCAGTAGTCCTCTGTAATTGTTATTTATATTATTAGAAATGAATTCTTTTCTTTTCATCATAGTTAGGCTTTTTCATTTATAATTATTTAATTTTGTGTGATTGCTTGTGATTTTTACTATTATTCATGTTGGACATTTGGACAAATAGAAGAAAACAAATAGAGTTCCTATTCTCACATAGCAAAAGAATATTATTAACGCCTCCAGAATATTTTTTACAAAGGAAATTGAGAGGATTTACTTTCATTGGGGACACTTATAGAAGCAGTTTTAAGATTCTATGTGTATTTTGTAAAATGCTGTCATACTTTTAAATAACTTACGGAACTTCAGAGAAGGTTCTTACATAAATGCAAATTACGGTTGATTATATTTGGATGTCATTTTCCCAAACAGCAAGGGTGGAATTAAACAATGAAGTCTAAGAGACAGTAAAGGTGACTTCGAGATTCTGAAATGGGTCAAAGCCAAGTGGTGACCTGTGTTTTTTGAGAGTGATATTCTTTCATAGATGGTACACGTTGACTTCTGAGTTAGGGTTCATAGTTGAGACTAGTATTGGAACTTTCTCAGAGGGGGAGGTTAGTTTGAATTAAGAGTCAGCATGAAACTTCCTCACTAGACTGGTGTTTTCACAGTTAAGAGAGAGGGCCATGTTGATTTTGTCCTCTGAGCCTTTGTTCATTTCTTCCTCCTCCCTGGAAGCATCGTGCGTCTTTATCTCCACCTGACAGCTAAATCCTGTCTTCTCTCCGACATCGCGTTTGATCTCCTCTGTCGGTGGTGAGTTCTATTTGCTCAGTCCTTATGTAGCATTACTCGTGTACAGACTTACTGTGTTCTGTTCCTGAGGCGCTGGTTGGAAATAGTGAAATGCTGTTTCAGTACATGGTATGACATGCTCCTGGGTGCTGTATGCATCCTAGATGCATGTCCTCTATGTTTGTAGTCATATTACTTGTGGCCGGATGAGTCCTTGATTTGGTCTAGTGGCATCATGTTATAGACAAGGAAAATGAAGTTCTAAAAGAAAGAACTGGGCTTTCTCCTAAGGGTCATGGCCGGTTAGCGTTATGGGTAAAGCCAGGACTGGAAGATAGATGTCCTGGTTGCAAGATGGTGCAGTTTTTACTCTTCCTTCCTTGTATCCTTCATTCAGTAAATTTGTATTGAGCATCTCCCATGTGACAGGCACTCTGCCAGGTCCTGAGCAGTGCTGCGCGTATCTCACAACTTCTTCTGTGAACGGAGAGGAAGATACTAACAAATATCACACAAATAGATGTGCACCAGCCACCCCGATAAGTGTTGCTGAGGATTGTGCCCTTGTATGAGAGTAGTAACGGGTAATAGATTTCCTTGAGAAACTGACTTTGACCTGTAGGACCTGGCATTGTGTTTCTGTGTATTTTTTAAGCGCACTTAAATTAGACACATATTTGTTGTACGGGCCCCCAAAGAAATTAGAACCAATAAGCTACAGCCTGTTCCCTCATTGTATAGTCTAGAAGGGGGATAAGTCAAGACGTAACTATTGACATAAAGCAGAGTATAGAAGTTCTGTGGTGCAAAGGATGCAAAGATAACTTTTTTGGAGGCGAAGCAAATGGAAATAACTTCCGGGGGGAGAGGCAGCATAGGATACAGCCCTGGAACAAGAGCTAAAGAGAGGAAGAGGGAAGGCATTCCAATGGTGAGTGAAAGCAAGCAGAGGTAGCCTGAGATAAGAAATGACAGGTCTGGCAATAGAAAACGGTGTCATTTTACAGCAGCAGGCTCTTGTGGAAAGTCACAACTATACACTGTTGAGAATGTTGTCTTTTTTTTTAATGCCCTGGCAGTCAGCTGAAATTAAGGACGGACATGCAAATATTCCCTCTCGTTCCTACTCCTGGAGCACATAACCCTGTGCTTTGTTGGCCTGCCATCTGTATGAACCATTTCCCCCCACCCCCTGAAAGAATTACATCTGGTTCTCTAATTGCTCTATTACCTAGCTTTCCATTGGGGTCCAGTAAACATTTAATCATAATAGTGAAAAGTGGCTGGTGTGTTGAAGGTCTTTTCTCTGGCAGAAGCTAACTTCTCTAGATGCCAAAACAGAACTTCTTCCAAATGACAAGACTGGCCCAGTATAGTGAGTATCAAGGGCATTGAAGAAATAGTACGTATGCTAACTTGTGTTACCATGTAGCTTTTACCCCATTCAGAGTTTGGTCCCAACCATTTCTCCCTATGGATATATAAACGTTTGTCTAAATATTATTGTAGAAAAATACTGAAAATTACCTACTCATTAGCATGTGTTAACCAGTAACCAGCTACCGTGCTTTAGATTCTGTGCAGGACAGTGTTAGTGGTCAAGCTTATCAGGGAAGCCAATGAAAAAGCATCTTTTTTTTTTAATGCTTATTTATTTTTGAGAGAGAGGAGAGAGAGAGAGAGAGGGAGAGCGAGTCAGAGAGCGTGCAAGTGGGGGAGGGGCATAGAGAGAGGGAGGCACAGAATCCGAAGCACGTTCCAGGCTCTGAGCTGTCAGCACAGAGCCCAGTGTGGGGCTCGAACTGGTGAACCGTGAGATCATGACCTGAGCTCAAGTCGGAATGCTTAACCAACTGAGCCACCCAGAAGAGCATCTCTTGGAACATATGTTGCAGTTGAATGGCCCCTGATGTAGCTCAGTCACAGATATGTTTTATTTATCTTGTATAGTGTTGCCAAGACCTAAAATTAGGGCTATTTCACAGAAAAGCCTAGATTTTTTTTTTTTTTTTTGGCTTCCTTGAAAAATTGAAAGATCAGGCAACAATGGACCAACCTTGCCAATGGCAACAATTCGTTGGAGTTAAGGAGCAGCTGCCTTCTTTAATTAAGGAATATATTTGTGCCACAGTTCCCATTACTCCCTATTGCCTGTATCCGGCCCATTGAGTCATTTCCCTGGCTTTCTGGCCCTTAAGAACATCTGTCAGTGACATCTGCTTTGGAATGATTGTTGCCTCTGTGAGCCTCTTCTCTTTAGCTTCCCGTAACAATTCCTGGCCAGCAAGGCAATTAATTATGATCAGAACAACTAGCATCTGCGAGCTTTGTAGTCTGCAGTGGCCCTCAAACTTTTGCATGCATCAGAATCTTAAGACAGATTGTTGAGCCTCATTTCCAGAGTTTCAGATTCACAAGGTTTGAGGATCAGAGGGTTTGGATTTCTGTCAAATTCCCACGGAACGCTGATGGTGTGTGGACCAGCTTCTGAGAATCACTGAGCTATAGTACTAGAACACAACACAAAACAACATGAGGCTGGTGGGACAGTATATGTTCCCCACCAGAAATAAAATGTGGAAAGGTTAAGTAACTTACCCAGGGTCATAAGAAGAAGTAGAGTCAGATTGAAAACCCTGTCTTTAGAGTATATCCAGCAGGAAGCCATGTTGTAGATCCCTGCTTCTGCACCCAGCTGCCCCACAAGATCCCCAGAATCCTCTAGAGAACCCCGTAATGCACATGTAGCTGTAGGGGTTCTAATTTAAGATTATACCAAGGATGTGATCATTGTCCTATCTCCGGACACTGAGTTTGAACTTGCAGTGAGCACAGGCAGAGGCAAGGGTTGAAACCTGACTGTAGATCTCCCTGCAGAGGTATGAGACATACTTGCTGGGCAGGACCTGTGACTAAGGAAGGCTGAGGAACAGGACTCCAGGACTCCAGGCCGGCAAGATCGCTCGCTGCTGGGATAACAGAACAGATCGCCTGGACAGGGACTAGGTACAAAAGCAACTACAGGGATCTCTTTTCCAAGACTGGGGTCCAGAGCAGAGCTAGAACTTCTCGGTTACTAGATCTGTCAAGGTCAGAACAGAACTAACAAGAAAGGTAATTTCTTCAGTCTCGTCATTTTAGGCTTCTTAAAACCTTACTTAAGTCCAGATTAATCTAATGATATGGGGCCCTTCCCACTTGCAAGGGAAGGTGGGTAAAGTTGGGGAACCAGACAGGGTCTCACATGGATTAAACTGATTTTTTAAAAAAAATTTTTTTTTCAACGTTTATTTATTTTGGGGGCAGAGAGAGACAGAGCATGAACGGGGGAGGGGCAGAGAGAGAGGGAGACACAGAATCGGAAATAGGCTCCAGGCTCTGGTCAGCCCAGAGCCCGACGCGGGGCTCGAACTCCCGGACCGCGAGATCATGACCTGGCTGAAGTCGGACGCTTAACCGACTGCGCCACCCAGGCGCCCCTAAACTGATTTTTTTAAAAATGTATTAAAGCTCCATCTGCTTAAAACCCTTTGAAATGAATAATTAGGTCACCGTGTGATCATGATAAGCCATCCACTAACCTAGTTTGAAAGTTTGTATTTCTCCAAGTAAGAGTGTAAATGTATTATCAGCTACCTACCTCCAGTCTCCAAGACAGTTATATTTATATGTATGTATAATTTGCATACATATATTGATATAATGTAATTAAATGAATATACTATATATATATATATATATATATATATATATATATATATGGATGGATGGATGTGAGCAGGGTTTTTATTTTGACAGGGATTTTAGGCAGTGGTATATTCTGGGTTGACTGTACCACATTTTGATTTCACTCTTATTGAAAACATTTTTTGTTTTATTTTTGTTAAGATTTTATTATTTATTTTTGAGAGAGAGAAGAGAGAGAGTGTGAGCAGGGAGGGACAGAGAGAGGGAGACGCAGAATCCAAAGCAGGCTCCAGGCTCTGGGCTGTCTGCACAGAGCCTGATGCGGGGCTTGAACTCACGGACCATGAGATCATGACCTGAGCCGAAGTTGGAAGCCCAATCGACTAAGCCATTAGTCATTTTTGACTGAAAACATTTTCTTAAAATTTAAATGCTTTTATTTATTTTTGGAACAGAGAGGGAGAGAGAATGGAGGAGGGTCTGGCAGCAGGGGTGGGGGGCGGGGGACAGAGGATCCGAGCCGGGCTCTATGCTGACAGCTGGAGCTTACGAATAGCAAGATCATGACCTGAGCTGAAGTCAGGATGCCTAACCGACTGAGCCACCCAGGCGCCCCTCAAAAACCTTTTTAAAATCTCCTTACCTTTTTCCTACTAAATGTTGTAATGAAAATAACAAAGTCCTTTTTCCTTGTTAAAAAGTTGAATAGAATTCTCAATCTGATAATGTTGATAAGGCATGTATGAAATAAAGATTCTGGAAGTCAAGGTGTGTTGGAATGGAGGGGGAATGGTTACTGTGTTTCACATTAAATCATTGATAATAATTGTTCTTCTGGGGGTTTTATATCCTATCTTGAAAGGGAATGATAGAAATTCAACCTGATTAGCTGAAGAGTCTGATTAAGTTTATGCTAAGACGTAAACTCAAGGGCTGAGTGTATTATGTGTTTGATTATAATGAACTATAAATACAGAGGGCATAATTCTTCCTGTTCTTTGCTTTAGGATTATGATAATCACCAGAAATGATCATATGTGTAGCATGACATCCTCATTGTTCTGATGGGAAGCTGAACACTGTTTTCCTCTAATCAACATTATGTAGCCTCCAGGTTTACTGTAGAGGGAAAGATTTGGGACTGGATTCTCTGTAAGGAAAAAAGAAATGAAGCATTGCTTTTTGATAAACCAGGTTGAAAATGAGCACATGAAGGAAAACCTCAGTTGTGCGCAGTGTGACGTGCAAACCAAAGGCAGTTTTCAGTGACAGAGAGATTAAAACTGCTATATTTGTTTGTTTTCAACAGGCTCATGCACAATTAGTTCGAGAAGTCGATGTGGAGAAGGTGTCTGCTTTCGAGAATCCATATGTAGATGCAATAAAGAGTTTATGGAATGATCCTGGAATCCAGGAATGCTATGATAGACGACGAGAATATCAGTTGTCTGACTCTACCAAATAGTGAGTATTCATCAAGGAGGCCCCTTGGATCTTTCTCTTTAGTTTCGTGTGCTCTGCAGTGATAACTTCTGTATTCTTGCACTTGTATTCGGTATCTGCCTCAAACTCCAGTTAGGAAGTACAGATGTTAAACCTGTGCCAACCTCATACATTTAGACTCTTCTAAGGGACAGACTGGCATCGTGAGTCAAAGAGAGTATTTCTTGTACTGTTTTCCATTTGAAAACCAAACTGAAAACTCAAGGAATCTGAATTTACCCACCCATTGCTTCCACCAAATTGCAGACCAGCAATACTCAAACACATACTCCATTGTGATTTGAAATCCTGTAATGATAACTCTTCATACAAATTTCTGATCCTTTTGTCTTGTGCCAGAAAACACGTACACACATTAAAAACCCCAAACAAATACTCTCGATTATGCCTTCTCACACATCACACTTCCTAGTTTCTAGTTTCCAGACACAGAACCTTGACTGCTCTCGGGGAACCACTGTTATGTTGATGGACAGGTTTGCCTTTGCATGAAAATTGCGTGTGAGTCTAATTTTGCATGCATTCCAAAATTATTTGGTGAGCTGTCAATCAAAATCACGTGTCCTGGGAGAGCTTTGCATCCTAGAGAGATTTGTTAGTTCTCTAGATTAAATCTCGCCCAACAGAAAGAAAGTGAAGATCTGGCAATTGTTGGATTAATGTAATCAATGTAGTCAGCAATCTAGATAATCAGGCGCCTGAAAAATGGGCTTTTTGTAGTATTTAGCCAGATTTCTGTCTACATTAATTATGTTAACCCAGGCTTCGCTTCTTGGTGTTGGTTCCGGGCGGACAGAAGAATGGATGGAAAAAAGTCCACAGCCTCAGGCCAGTTCATATGAAGTGACCCACTGGATGAGAGCAGGACCCTGGGGAAAATGAGGAGCCCCAGAGGCTGGTTGGCATCACACATGGTGCCTGGAAGATCCAAGAGCTGATCAATTCTGTTTTCTCAATATAGTAGATCACGTGTCGACTTTGATTCTAGGCATTTGCGTAAGATCAGTTACGATTCAGGTCAGCCACAGAAATGTGGCCTGGTCACAGCAGTGCTTGTATTCCTATGGTAAATTTGCATCACGTAATTCTAGAGCGTGGCATAGAAGGCTCATGATCCCCATGTCTGTCGTGTTTTAACTAGTGTTAATCCCCTGGTGTGCCTGTGGAATGTGTGCTTTCCTCGTTCCTTATTTTCTCTTTCCTTCTTCCACACCTTCATCTCACTGCCCTTCTGTCGCTTCTCTTCCACTCGCTGCCTGCCTGCCTGCCTGCCTTCGCCCCTCGTCCTTCCTCCCTCCCGCCCTCCCTCTGGAACCTTTACTGTGTAAGTTTCTGTGAGTGCAGAGATGAGAGATGCAGTCAGCTCTTGTCTCTTCCAAATTCTGCCCCCTCAACCTTTGACCAGCTGTCTTTCTCTTACTTCCTGCCCCCTCTGTCCTTATGTTTGCTTTGCCATTTCAGATTTCATCTATCTCCCCATGGTGCTGTTGTGTTTTATCCCTTGTTCCCTGTTCCTGCCCAGTATGTCTCTTCCTATCTGCTTGCTTCCCCTCCACCCTCATCTGTTATTCTCGAGTTCTCCTGTCACTCCTCTCCACTTCTCACTGTGCTGCCGTGATGCCTCTCCTGACCCTTAGTGAGGAATGAATCCCCCGTTACCAAGTTCTTTTTACTAATAAATCCTCCAGTCTCTCATCGCATCTAACCCCGATCTGTTAACTTTTATCATAAATCCCGTCTCTCCCCCTTCTCACCTGTTCTAGTCTTTACCCATGTGTAACTTTTCTCCCTACAGAGAGGTCTTGCCATTAGGGCATCAGAGAAGCAGTGTCGAATGATTATGTGCTTGCCAAGGTCAGGGTTCCTCCTTAGGAAATGATTTTGCCTCTGCTCTGGGAATAGACCCTGTGAGTGATTTCCTGTGTGCACTGAGGACACCTGTATCAGCTGCTGCGCATATATTCTTGAGACAAGGCTCTACACGTGTCTGGTGACATTCCTTAGCTTAGATTTGTGGATTTCTAGACAGGTGCCCGTTAGTTAGTACAATAAGAGGACATGGCAACATCTGCTATTTTAAGGAAAGAGCTATTTAAGACCATTTCTTGAACCTCCTGTTAGCACTGTGATTTTGGGAAAGCCGCTGTCTGAGAATCCTGTTGTATAAGCTGCGTGAACCATAGAAACATGCCTTTGGACACATCCCTTATGCTGGAGTCAGACAGACATGTGGGGGCAGCTGGGGCAGGCTGATCTAAATTCCTTCAAATGATTATTCTTTAAACAGTTCTATTTTCCCCTAATGGCGATGTGGAGAAGCTGATTTTCTGAACTAGATACATAGATAGATAGATAGATAGATAGATAGATAGATAGATAGATAGATAGATGTGGGTTTATGTGTATGCACATACACCTAATTCTTTTTTAACCATATTTGTGTGCAGAAGTAAGAAAGTAAATTATCACAGATCCTTACATACCCACATTTCAGAATCTATCTCTTTAAAAAAAAATAGGACGTTTCCCCACATAGTAAATAATACTGTGTTACACCTAAAATTAATCGTCAGTCCTTTTTGTCATTATACCCAGTTCACAGTCCCACTTCCCAAATTCTTCCAAGATGTCCTATAGAGTAGGTCAGTTTCAGGACTACACGTTGCGTTGGTTTATATGTCCCTTAGGCTCTCGTGATCTAGTAGAGGCCTGTATGCTTTTCACTGGCATGTTGAAGAGATTAGCCTGATTGCCTTATGTAGTATGAATTAACTTGCTCCGTTGCCTCTTGAATTTACTGTAAGCTGGAAATTACATTTAAAGACTTGATTCGATTCAAGCTAATTGTGAGTAAATTGCATTTTAAGAGATGTTGTTTGCCCATCATGGGCGCAGCTAAGGCTCCCCACGGTATTAGGGTGCTGACGCCCTCCCTTATAAAGTTCTATTTTTCCTTTTGCCACCAAAAGCAATCTGTGTGGTGTTATTTTGTCACTGGGTGATCTCTCGTTCCCCATCAACTCTTCACTTAATGGCTTCCATTCCATTTGATAAGTCTTGTGTGATTTAATGCTTCCCTTAGGATTTGGAAAAGAGTACATTTTCTACTTTTATCATTTGGTCCACATTGGTATTCTTCTGTGAAATACAAGGCTGTTTCCTTGGCTGGTGCTATTTGATTATCTTTTAACAAATTTTCTACTAAAAAGTATATGTTTCCATCTTTTTGTTACAGTATCTTGTTCTATAGACTAAATAGATGGTGACCATACAACTTACCATTCCAGTGAGGACATTTTGAGAAGGAAGGGGTTGCTATTAATAGGCTGAAATAAAAGGCATAACCTGGGAATCCTGGTTAAGCAAGAACATTTGGTCAGTTTAGCTACATGAAACCTAGGGAGGCGTTTTGTATTTTGTTTGGGGTTTCCCCTCCGCTATTTATTTTCACTAGAAGACTGTTTACTTCAGGGGAAGTAGAACCAGGGTATTCCTACCAGTTATGTAAGGAGTTGTATGTGGAAACCTGAGTTAGCTGGCCCCGTGTTTCTGGTCTCTTCCCAAGACAAGTTAGTCCTCTTTATAGATTGGTGGCCAACAGCTTGGCTGGCCGGCCTTTAATCCCACCATGTCAGGAGCCCTGAGTATTAGAGACCCCTTTTTCTTCCCCAGTTAGGCTCGGGCACTTTTCCTTTCCCTCAGCTAGGAAAGCCCTCCCACCACAAAGATAGGACCTGTGGCTTTCGGGATTCACCCACCTGCCGCTTCATTTCACGTGTGTGTAGCCCGAGCGGATGCTCTGGGAACCACAGGAAGAACACTCAAAACCTTGGGGGCCCCATATCTTGAGCACCGTTGATTCCCAGTACTGACTTCATTTTCACAAAATAACTATGAAATAGAAATAATTCAAAATAATTCTTGACTCTGTATTCCAGATAGCCGTTACCTCTTTTCTGACATTTTTGTGTGCCCCCGACTGGCGTATTTTTAGTATTTGTATCTCCCTCCTATACTTCTTAAAGATTTTTCTGCATTGTTCTATCTTTACAATTAAACACCACCTCACTGGTGTTCTGGACGTGATTTCTTAAACAATATCATCACCTTCCGGAACTCTTCCAGAGCTCAGGACCACCTCTCTCGAGCAGTGTCTCCACTTGTGGTTCTTCAGTTTAGATTCAGGTGACACGTACAGATGTCATCTCTAGCAGTGTGAGAATCAGGGCCACGCACATCTGCTCAGAGTCGGCTGCATGACAGCTGTTGTCTCCAGGACCCTGCTGATGGCGAGAGTCTTGCCGGCCACATGCCAGGAATACTGAAGCAGAGGCCAAGCATGTCCTTATTCTTTCCTACGCGGTGAGCTCCTTTTCATCCTTCCAGACGCTGGTCAGTGGTCTGTTCTCTGAAAGTGTTGCCCAACACCAAAGATAGTGAGTCACTGTGTCCTGTGGGTTAGTACTTTGCACATCTCTTTCGTACCTGTTACCGTGTTTACTAAAGTGTCTCTCTCCTCAGAGCCTGACGGTGACTGCTCATGTTTGACCTTCACAGATGATCGTCCCATGAAATAATAGATGGGTAATTTTCCATTATTTCATTGACCATGATGTAGGTGCGGTCATGATGTAGGTGCCATTGTAGATGAACTGTGAAGTCAGAGCCGTGAAAGCATTCAAAGTTGTCTTTTCTTTATCTTCTGCTATTTTTGAAGGTCTGAGTTCTGGAAAGTTCTGTTATCATCGTAACTCCTGTTTGCTGAACACTTACTCTATGTTAGATTGTGTACTTCTGTACTGTATGTAGATTCTTACTATATGTTAGATTCCACATGCATTATTTCATTTAATCCTCAAAGCCGCCTAAAGTGGTAGATATTTCCTATCATCCCCACCAAACAGTAGAGAAAACCGGTTGTCAGAGAGGTTTAATAGCTTGGTTAAAGTCATACAGTTAGTAAGAGTAGGAGTAGGAGTCAAAATCACTTTTCTTCTTCTAAAGCCCCAGATCTTAATCACTGTGAAATACAGCTTTACAGAGGATGGATGGTTGAGAGAGAGATAGAAAATTGACTATAGTTAGATGAATAGATGATAGATTAATAGATAAATGTCTATGATGAGAGAAATCACTCACCATAGAAGATGCAAATTGTTCATTAATCTTTATAAATGTTGCCTATAGGTAGTTCCGTACATATGAGGTCAAGAAGGAAAATTATGTAGAGTTTACTGGAGAATAAACCCAGCAGGGTTTTGATTATCATCCAGAAAATCTACCCAGTTTAACAACATGTCAATTATTCATACACCGTGGAAGATGTTCTAAGTCACGGATAATTCAGAATTATTATTTCTTTATTTTAGCCTCTAGTCTTTTTTTAAAATATTTTTTTTGTGTTTATTTATTTTTGAGAGATGGGGGTTGGGGGGAGGTGAGAGAGGGGAAGAGAGAGAAGGAGACCGAGGATCTGAAGCAGGCCCTCTGACAACAGGAAGCCCAGTGCAGGGCTCAAACCCACAAACTGTGAGATCATGACCTGAGCCAAAGTCACTTAACTGACTGAGCCACCCAGGCGCCTCGTATTATAGCCTCACGTCTTAACCCTTTACCCCCATACTCTATCCATTAACTTTTTATTGGAGTTAAACTAGAGCCAGTAAGAAAGCTACAACAAAGTCATTTGAGCTTCCCTCTTTCTGCTTTGGTTAGCCAACTTACTGATCATAATAAACAGTGGGCAGGCAGCCCAGGAGCAAGGAAATGGGAAAGTCTAGGAGATGGATAAGCAGTTTTGGATAAGTTTGCAATTGACTTTCATTTGGTATATCCTTCTAATTTTATTGATCAAAAGAATAAATAGCACTCTAAGATGCTGGAGAGTTTTGTGAATTTTCTTATTAACTTTTTTGTTACTGATTAAAAAAAAAAGCCTGAGGGCTTTGAATGTCTTAGATAAAGAGCACAATAAACAGATGGCTGTAGGTTTACTCTTTTTTTTTTTTTTTTTTTCCTGGGGTTAACCATCTTTTTTTAATATACTGAGGCATCAGGTCAAATGAGTTCACTGCCTACAGTACTAAATCTCCATCACATTGGCACGTAGTGAGAGAAGTCCTCACACTGCAGGCTTTTGGCAAAGACTGCTCTGTGTTCACCTCAGAGACCAAATAATCCCTAATCTCGCCTTTCCTGAAGTTCCCTCCAAGGAGCTCAGCAGATCAGACACCTTCTTGAAATTTTCTGTAAATCCAAAACACATATGTAAATTGGCTTTTGGGCGTAAGTCACTGTTGGAGCTTACTTTTAACCTCATGCCTAAATTTTTAACTTAATTTAAAAATGTGTAAGGAGGGGCACCTGGGTGGCTCAGTCTGTTAAGCGTCCGACTCCGGCTCAGGTCATGGTCTCGCGGTCCGTGAGTTTGAGCCCCGCGTCGGGCTCTGTGCTGACAGCTCAGAGCCTGGAGCCTGTTTCAGATTCTGTGTCTCCCTCTCTCTCTGCCCCTCCCCCATTCATGCTCTGTCTCTCTCTGTCCCAAAAATAAATAAATGTTGAAAAAAAAATTTAAATTCTGAAATCCTGTGATCTATTACAGTAGACTGCCTTTATCTGAGAAACCATTATCCTATGCAGTCAAGTGAAAACCTGGCACCCCCAAATTTACCTGAGAATGGAATGAACAAAGATTATTCTCTACATGGTTAAATTACTAAAAATGCCATCTTGAGCCCAGAAGAGGGCATGGATATTGAATATGTTTGCTCTTTTTGAAAAGACCAACAATAATATGTCATTTTTTTTCACTTGAGGGACATATTTACTTCTATTTTTGTTCTGTTTTGTCATCTAATGAGCCGTATCTCCTAATAACCTTTTGCAAGAATAAAACAAACAAAACAAACAAAATTTTTGTCTTCCACAGTGAACTGATGATTCTAAGATGCGGGTCTTTATTATTCCTTTTTTAGAACCCTTGGCACTTCAGAGATGCTAAGATAAGACTTGGCTATGCTTTACACTCTAACCTTCATTACTGCGATGTAATAGGGAAAGGGCACCTGTCTGCCATTCGTTCACCCCGCCTGAAGGGCATAGCGGGTGCGAGTGACATGCTTCATATGTCAGCTTGCTGCCCGCTCACGCTTTGGCACAGCATCTTCAGCTTCTGTAGTTCGGCCTCTTCTCCACAGTCTCCCTGGGACGGCACTGTCCCCAGTTGAAACCAGGAATGTTGTTACTACCGAACAGGGATTGGCAAACCCACAGGTCAAATTCAGCCTGCTGCCTGTTTGTTTTTTTTTTTTTTATATAAATAAAGTTTTATTGGAACACAACCACGCTCATTTGCTTATGTATTACCTATAGCTGGTTTTGCGCCCATTGGCAGAGTTAAATAATTGTAACAGAGACTGTATGGCCCACAAAGCCTAGAATATTTACTGTCTGATTTTTACCACCGCCTGCCCCCCTCTCCCCCCACAACTCAAATGGCAGATATCTCTTAGAGAAGACTGAATGTTTACAGGCAACTGGTATTCTGCGTCCACTTGCGTTTAGATAGAACTTACCTTAGGGCCCCTGTCCTCTGAATTAACCCAAAGCTAAATTTCAGAATACTGAGAGAATGGATGGCTTGTATTCCTTCCGCAGTACTCAGTAAGTGCTGCTTTGCACAACAAAACTTGATAGGAAGTGGGCATCGGAGAACCCTATGTCATATTCCCTGTCAGTACCTCTACAATGCCATGTAAACAGCGTCTAGTACCAAAGATGCTATGAATGACCAGAAATGTTCATTGAGTTGATTTGACTCTGAGAGCCAGGATTGTGTCTTACACATCTTGCCTTTTGCCCATTGTCGTACCTGGAACAGCTGGTTAAGGAGAGTGTGATAGGTTTAACCATCAGTGGATCCAAGGGTAGAATTGACAGCCTTTTGTAATAGAACAGGTACCTGAGCAGAAGACAACTCTAGCTTCAGTCACAAGTGAGCTCTGGAAACTTGCTCTCTCCATGTAACCCTTTAGGTCATTTGGGTCCCTTTATTTTGACTCCTGCCTGCCAAGCAGTCTTTTAACTCTGACTGGATGACCCTGATGCTGCATTATCACTATGGCATCTTTTTTTTTTTTTTTTTAATTTTTTTTTTCAACGTTTATTTATTTTTGGGACAGAGAGAGACAGAGCATGAACGGGCGAGGGGCAGAGAGAGAGGGAGACACAGAATCGGAAACAGGCTCCAGGCTCTGAGCCATCAGCCCAGAGCCCGACGCGGGGCTCGAACTCACGGACCGCGAGATCGTGACCTGGCTGAAGTCAGACGCTTAACCGACTGCGCCACCCAGGCGCCCCTATGGCATCTTGATTTAAAGTAATGAGTTGAATTTTGATCTGTAATTAGTGCAATTAGTTGACTATGACCAGCTCCTCAGACCTGATCATCCTTATCAGAATGAAAGTTCTGATCTTACAGAACCAACATCCAACCAAGTCAAGGGGACGTGACACTGAGATACCTACTTTAATCAGTAGTGTTTTTTCTCATGACTGACGCTTGCCTACAACCACTGGAGCCTCTAGTTATTTAAAATTTTTTTAATGTTTATTTATTTATTTTTGAGACAGAGAGAGACAGAGCATGAGCAGGGGAGGAGCAGAGAGAGAGGGAGACACAGAATCCGAAGCAGGCTCCAGGTTTTGAGCTGTCAGCACAGAGCCCGACGCAGGGCTCGAACTCGCGGACTGTGAGGTCCTGACCTGAGCTGAAGTCGGGCGCCCAACCGACTGAGCCACCCAGGCGCCCCTGCCTTATAGTGTAGTTATTTAAAGCACATTCATCTCCATTGCCAGACTACAAGCTTCTTGAGGACAGGACTCACATCTTTTTTTTTTTTTTTTTTTTATTTTATGGTTGGCACTCCATGTTTGCACAGTACCTAGCTTTCAGTGTAGACTTTCGGAGAAAGTAATTGGATGAATGACTGAATAGTAAGAAAGTAAGTAACTTCTGGGTTTTCCTAATTTCTTCCCATCTTTCTTTTCTCTTCGTTTCTGCCTACCCAAATCTCATTTTGTCTGATCAGTGTAACTCATCCCCCACATCTCCTCCACACTATTCTCTAGTGACTACAGTTCATAATCATCTCTCCTTCCTTATTGCCTTCATAGTTAGCAGCTCACAATTTGGTACTTAATTATTTCTTAATTGATTCATCTGTGCTATCTTAGCTTCCCAGGTAGCCTCCTGTCCCTCAAGGCAAAGGATATATATATCTTAAGTATTTTGTACCAGCTCCCTGTGCCAGCCCCCCATCCTCTGGCACACACAGAGTGCATTAGCTTTAACATAACAGATTTTCAATAAGTTTGTGTAAATTAACTGAATTAAGCACTGTCGTTACATTTCAGGACAAGCAGGCAAGGATAAAGTGCAGTTTTCTGATGCTTCTTGAATTGCTTTGTTTTACTTTTTTTCTTATTTATTTATTTATTTATTTATTTATTTATTTATCTTGAGAGAGACGGGTAGAAGGAGAGAATCCCAAGCAGGCTCTGCGCTGTCAGCACAGAGCCTGATGTGGGGCTTGATCCCACGAATGGTGAGATCATGACCTGAGCCAAAAGCAGGAGTCCGATGCTTAACTGAGCCTCCCAGGCACCCCTCTTGATATGTTTTAGAAGCGTAAAAATTTTGTCAGAATTAGTCAGCAGCTTTGAAAGTTACCACATAAAAGGCAAATAAATTAACAAAGCAGAAAGCCAGACCAGCAAATTGAAAAAGGCCTCTTCCTTCCCTTTTCTCTTTCTCTTCTTCTCTCTTTTCTCATCTTGCTTTTGCTTTTAATTATAAGATCGATTTTTTTTTTTTCCAACGTTTATTTATTTTTGGGACAGAGAGAGACAGAGCGTGAACGGGGGAGGGGCAGAGAGAGAGGGAGACACAGAATCGGAAACAGGCTCCAGGCTCTGAGCCATCAGCCCAGAGCCTGACGCGGGGCTCGAACTCACGGACCGCGAGATCGTGACCTGGCTGAAGTCGGACGCTTAACCGACTGCGCCACCCAGGCGCCCCAAGATCGATTTATTTGAGCAACAGACTGAAAAATCTATCTCCATGACCCAAGCAGACGCACAAGTTGCCTGGCCCATTTTCCATTTGACATCGATGGGCTCTTTACTTGAAGCATTCGTATCAACTAACCATATATAAGATTCCTAAGAACCTGAAACTATTTAACAGATGCAGCGATAAGATCTTTTTATGAGACACTTAATTTACTTTTACAAATCTGCTTTCCTGAATCGGTTTAGTTCTTTGGCCAAGGATAATTGAAATGCATGATTTCTTAGACTTCTCTTTTATCCCCCAGAATATTCTCCCTTGAGTTGTTTTCATAAACCATAAGGATATCACCTACTTGCTACCACTGGGTGATCTTTGTTTTAAATCTGTAATTTTGTACTGAAAACAAATAACTTCTTAGGACCCAAGTCCCCGTGATACATGCTGCCCTTCCTTGAACGCTGATCATGGTGTGCTAGGTGTTAAAAATGAAGGAGGAAAGTTGGTTTGCCCCCCACAAAATGAGCTCTTCACGGGATGGGAGCGTTTGCGTAATGAGTAATCCTGTGCAGCTAACCAGCCTAACCAGATGACCAGGCAGGTTCCTTTCTGCAACAAGACCTGCCAGATGCAGGAGGTTGGGCACCAGACCCTGTACTTGACTGCCCCCAGCGACTGGCAGTTTCGCAGAACTGTTACTTCCCTCCATGTTGTTCTTTGAATGTTTGCTTTGACTGTCTTTTTTATTTTTTGCCTTCGAGCCCCTGTGGTCACATGGTGCCTGTACGGGAATCACGTGTTCCTGGTTTTCTCCTTAGCTTCAGCTGCTTTGGACAGTGTCAAAGAAGATCTCCTGGCGTGATCTAGCTTTGAACTCCCCTCAGACTGTTCCTCTTACAATGAGGCCTTCTTAGGTTTTTTGATGAAGCCGACCTAGTTTTTCTAACCTTCTTTTCAATAATTAAAAATGTGAAATTCTACCCAGAGCCATTTTCTGTGCCAGAACTTCCTTTTAATGTCTGACTTGAGCTGCAAATCTGTCATAAATGCAGCCTGTTGAGAGCAGACCCTTCCACGGGAATTGAAGGATGCGGGCACATATGCGCAGCACCAGCCCATAGCAGGTTAACTACTCCGAGGAGCTATTCATCTATCTTACTATGTTTGGTTGGATTTATACCAAATGTCAGAGATTTCTTTTTTCACTTACCACCCACAGGTATTCCCCCTTTTGGTGTAATTGCTGAGGGTTGTATGCCTGTAACTTACTACATTTTTTTTTTTTTAACCACAGCTGTAATGTGATATAGTTTACCTGCTGAGTCATCTCTGAATTTTATTCATGTTTCTTGCCTTTAAAAAAAGCCACTTAATTTCCAATTTCTTTTCAATTACCCTTCCAGTCATAGGTGGTGGGTTTTTTTCTCTTCGATTTTAAAAAGATGTTTCTGTCAAAAACAGGCTCTCATTACATGTCAGATTGGAGCATAAATTAAATGGGAAGGTGAACTCAAAACTGTTATTGACAACCTATTGTCAAAAAAGAGGAATAATTGGCATTTTTTTTTTAAAAAACATTCAAGAGAGAAAATGCCATAATTATTTTGATTGGAGCTTTTATTTTAGGGACAGTTAAGCTTTTCTCCTATATGTTTAATCATTTAAAGTAATTACATCCTATTTCTGAATTTCTTATTTTTTTTGTAGCCAGAGGTGACCCTGAAGTTAAATATATAAAGAATTTAGCAGCTACAAGGTGTGATGATAAACTAATGGGCATGATTTCCTTAATCAAATCACTCATACTACAGAAGGGTGCTTTGTGGATAATCACCAAGGATTAGAGACAGTTCAAACAAGTTCCCAGAAAATGACTCTGTCCAAAATATGTGAATGTTCATTCTATCCCTAACAAACTTCACCATTTTGCCTCTTCGTATAACCCTTTTCTTGACACAAGTAGGTAAACTTCTTGAAGGCAGGGATTATGTCCTGGAAATCTCCTGGCCTTAGCACCTATGAGAATGTCATGGTCAAAATGTATCAGTGATTTCTAGATGACCCTGCATTTTTCTCATGGTAGGAAAGAAACTATTGAAATTTTACTACATGAGTTTTCTTATTGCCTTGTTTTTCACTGAAAACCATCAGAAACCCGTTTCTTCCATTAAGGAGAGTGTGTGAGAATTTTCTGTCTGTAAAGGACCACTCCTTCCATTTGCCCAGGGTTAGAGGGAATTCCAAGGCCTGAAAGCTTGATATTGACAAGCATAAAGCAGATATACAAATTATATCATTCTCTGGCCAGGACCTAGAGAGGAGCAGGAAGTACAGCTGCTAAATGAAATTAAATAGATGATGCCTTTCCTTTCTGTCTTGTCTCTACATTCGTCAGAGGCATTTAAATTCAAAATTTAGTTCTTACGTAATGCAGGCGAGTAAGATCCCAGCCAGGTAATTACATAGGTAGCTAACAACCCCCTTACTCCTGTGTTTTCTCCTAAAAGGTGTAACTCGCTGTTCTAACCACTACAGCATTTTCCACCAAATTGTTTCAGTTTGTCACCTGTTGAGCCCCTGCTGCTGTGTCTAGTCCTTCGACTAAGTGTTGGTGACCAGACACGAACAAAGGTAGTCACGGTCCCTGATCGCACTGAGTGTGAGAACCCTGGTGGCACAAACACGCGTGGAAAAATAGTGAGGACTTTTTTTTTTTTAATCACTTACCAAGTTATCAATTAGAAATATCTCAAAGCGATGACAAGTTATTGGATGGATGGATGGGAGTAAGGTGAGTTTTATCAACTAAACCTCCCATGTTCTAGCACTCTTGCATATGTCTTGTCTCCTAGACAGTTAAAGAAGTCCCATGTATACCATGGGAGATCTGTCTCCCTGACATCAGGAGAGAGCTCCTGCCAGCCACTTGTTACACATACATTGCCTTGGAAATGTACCTTGTGCCTGTTACCATAGCAACACCCTGAGAATGACCTCAGCAGCCGCTCAGAATCATTCCTACAAAACAAATTACAGCTATAATTAACTTTCTGAATTTACTCTGCAATATAAATTTGTTCAGACCTCAGTGTTTCTTTGTAAAAGGTTAAATGAATGGAATAATCCACCGTGAACCTCTTCCCCCGCACCCCCCGCCCCCTGCCCAACCGGCATATTCCACCCAAGTGTTTCTTCAGAATATGAGATGCTTCAATGTAAAGCACAGTTCAGTTCAGAGACTCTTCTATTACCTTCCCTCACAATGTGTCAAGAATCAACACATGAGGATGTGCTGGTCCCTTCTGCTCTGTAACCCCATTTCTAAAGGAACAGAGTGGCTTTTTCCCCTAAGCAGACGTGAAATGCAGAAAGTGCTGTGAGCCCAGAGCCAAGGGGGCACATGGGTGGGGCTTACACAGGAGCAAGCTCTCCTCATTGGCCCACTCCTGGCAGTGAAAACTGCAGGTCTTTTTTTTTTTTTTTTTTTTATGTTTATTTATTTTGAGAGATCAAGAGAGATCATGACCTGAGCTGAAATCAAGAGTCGGACATTTGGGGGCGCCTGGGTGGCTCAGTCAGTTAAGTGTCCAGCTTCGGCTCAGGTCATGATCTCACAGTCTGTGAGTTCGAGCCCTGCGTCGGGCTCTGTGCTGACAGCTCAGAGCCTGGAGCCCGTTTCGGATTCTGTGTCTCCCTCTCTCTCTCTGCCCCTCCCCCACTCATGCTCTGTCTCTCTCTGTCTCAGAAATAAACATTAAAAAAAATTTTTTTAATAAAAAAATAGAAAAAAAAGTCAGACATTTAACGGACTGAGCCATCCAGGCGCCCTGGAAACTGCGGGTCTTGGTTGCATACATATTTTGCCTGTTTCACTGTCCACAATGCATCTTCAGTCCTTCTCCACCACCCAACGGAGGCAAAGCCAAAAGAATGTCAAGCGAGAAGTGCAGTTCATTTAGTCAGAAATGTATGGAGCATCTTCAGTAGTTATTTCCTTGCTCTTGCCACCTGGGCAGTGAACAGACGGAACCCAGTGTGGCAAGCAGCAAGTAAGTGCTCAGTCTAAGTTTGTTATGAGGTGGTTGTTACTTTCTGTGAACTATACTGATAGTGAAAAGGAGCAAAAGAGGGGCGCCTGGGTGGCTCAGTCGGTTGAGCGTCCGACTTCGGCTCAGGTCATGATCTCGGGTTCATGCGTTCAAACCCCCGCATTGAGCTCTCGCTGCCGTCAGCACAGAGTCTGCCTCAGATCCTCTGTCCCCCCCCCCTCTCTATGCCTCTCCCCAGCTCGCGGGTCCTCTCTCAAAAATAAATAAACCTTTATAAAAAAAGAGAAAAGGAGCAAAAGAAAGATAAAGAAGGAAAATTACTCTTGCAAGTATGAATGCTTTAGATACTCAGCTAGTGTTTTAGTAGTGCCCTTGGTTCACAGAGACACCCCGTGGGCAATATTTTTAGGGCAGTCAGTAAGTTCTTTTACGTGCCTTTTTTGGTTGCGGAATCAGTACCCTGATTCTGTCTTTGCCCCATCATGTGCAGTGTGATAGATAATTTCCCACTTCATGTGATGATACTTTAAATTCTCCTGTGCAAATACACATTTGTGTTTAAAAGTGGAGTGGCAACGAGTAGCCCGTTTAGTACTTTGAGAATCAGAAAGCCATGATTTCTCTTTACTGCGGGGACATGACAGTACCTTATGTACAAGAATTAGCCACCCTCCATTTGACCTCTGTGAATTGTATTAAGTGAGTAGAAATAGTTTATTGGGTAGCATATTTCTGAGCCAGCTTGCCAATGTAATTCTCTGAATTGATTTTTATAGATGGTAGTTAAATAAATGATGGTCTTGTGGGTTTCAGAATGTACATTCAAGTTTTTCAAGTCATGTGGTTGGTAAATCAGAAAACTCCATCTCTACTGACTAGCCAACTGATTTTGCATTTATAGTGTGATGAGCTGGTTTATCTGTAGAATGAGATATAAACCAGCTTCCAAAACATGGCTTGTTAACCCCATCAGATACCTCCAAGGCCATGCCAAGATACTGACTAAAATTCTGGATCCCGTCCATTTTTCTTCCTGTCCCCCACACCAGTATTGTCTCAGCCTTCCTGTCTTCATCCTCCGGCCATTTTTATAATAATTGAAGATATGAGGCTGGTTTCTATCAGTCAGTAGAGAGCTAATTGCCAGCTAGAGAATCATTGATGTGTTGTGGGTAAGGCCACTAGAATACTAATTACTTAGTTGCTTTGCATTAGGAATTTCCAAGATGATCCTTTTTTGTCTCAAACCATTGATATGCCTCCAAAAGAGCAGTTCTTTTATTTCTTTGTTGAAGTCTCTTAGCTCTACTATTTTTAATGATGCATCGATCTTGGCGAATTAATGGAATATTTCTTGTCAACAAGCAGTTTCAAATTCAATAATATAATTAATATGGAAACACCACTGGTAACAGTGGTATTTAAATAATGGTAAAACTAGGGGCGCCTGGGTGGCGCAGTCGGTTGAGCGTCCGACTTCAGCCAGGTCACGATCTCACGGTCCGTGAGTTCGAGCCCCGCGTCAGGCTCTGGGCTGATGGCTCAGAGCTTGGAGCCTGCTTCGGATTCTGTGTCTCCCTCTCTCTCTGCCCCTCCCCCGTTCATGCTCTGTCTCTCTCTGTCCCAAAAATAAATAAACGTTGAAAAAAAATTTTTTTTTAAAAATAAATAATGGTAAAACTAAATACCATCAGAGGAAAACCATCTATCCATCCCAAAAATATTCATATAAGACTATCTGCCAGGCAGTCTTTTAGGTACTAAGGCAGGTATAGCGATGTGTGAGACAGAATCCTTTCCCTACATAGGACATGTCAGCTGAGTGTTCACTTGGTGATTTATAACACACTCTGCACCAGACATCTCATGTTGTGTATGTCAAAACTTACTGTCTTGTTTGTGGGCGTAAAGGTGCTATGATTGTAATCCCTTCTCATTCAGTGAATGGGGCCATCTGTTCTTTAAATCTTGTTTACTTTTGAGTTACTGTGCGTCTACACTTGTGTAGTTACGTGCTTGAAACCGTATCTGTGCCCGCCCATCCTTTCCAGGGCCAAGGAGAGTAGCAAGTCTTTGAAATCATTAGGGTGCCATGCAGACCAGTCCTTTTCACCAGTTGGCTAATTATATCAAATCATGTCATTCTCAGAGTTGCAAAATATTTTTTTTTTTTTTTGCAACTTGAGAGAACGAAAAGTAAATGGAACATAAAATTTTTCAAGTGACAAAATTACTCTGATGGAGAACATATGTGTGGTTGCCAGACTTAGGAGAGGTAGCACACAGGACACTTTCTTTGCGGTTGGCAGAACAATTCTGTATCCTGATTGTGTTGGGGATTGTATGAATCTCTACATGTGATAAAATGTCATAGAACTATACACTTCCCCCCCCCAAAAAATGTGTGTGTTTAAGAACTGGTGAAATCTAGGGGTTGCCTGGGTGGCTCATTCAGTTAAGCGTCTGACTCTTGATCTCAGCTCATGTCTTGATCACAGTGTCATGAGTTCAAACCCCGCGTTGGGCTCTACCCTGGGTGTGGAGCCTACTTAAAAGAAAGAAAAAAAGAAAGAATTGGTGAAATCTAAATAAGGTCTGTAGTTAAGTTAATAGTATTGGATGGATATCAGTTTTCTGGTTTTGATAGTATGTTGTCATTATGTAAGTTGTTATTATTGGGGAAAGCTGGGTGAAGGGTACAGGGGGAATTTTCTGTGATAATTTTGTGACATCTTGTAAGTCTAAAATTATTTCAAAATGAAAAGCTTTTTTTTTTTTTTTAAGGAATAGAGAAGTATCATATAAGCAGATAAATTTAAAGCTTAGGTGTGATGACTCTGAACACTGGAAATATCTGACCTTAGACATTGTTACCTCAGTAACCAGAAATCTCAAATCTTGTGGCTTCACATTAATTACATATGACTTCAGCTTTGGACAGAATTTAAGACATGGTATGCTGCTGTACTCTCTTAAGGGAATGAGGAAATACATTCCAGGAAAAGACTGATGTTCTGCAAAAAGGCCAACGTATATATATATTTATTTATTTATAAAAATATAAATATAAATATAAATATAAATATAAATATAAATATAAATATAAATATAAATATA
>NW_024412430.1:3708526-3713938 GCF_014898765.1 Herpailurus yagouaroundi
ATATAAATATAAATATAAATATAAATATAAATATAAATATAAATATATATGCTTGAAACCATATCTGTGCCCATCCTCTCCAGGGCCAAGCAAGTCTTATATATGAATATATCCTGACCTCATATGTAACTGTTATCTGTTTATTTATACAAATAGACAAATAAAATTTATGTAAATAATTCAAAAACTATTCGCTTTAACCTCCTGCTTTACCCATCAGACCTGCTAAACAAGTAGAAGGTAGAAGGCTCATTGAATTTCTTTTCTTTTCCCCCTCTACTTTTTGTATGGGTTCTGATAGTAAGAGAAGGCATCAGAAAGCCTGTGAAGCAAGTAATCCATAGATGGGTAACCTTGCTGTGACTAATGGAAGGTTGACTTTACCTTTCAACTTTCCAGATTTCTCTGTCACTTGATGAAATTTTTCTTTCTCTTCTCTACCTGTTAGGATTTATTTTTGCCCTTCCATTTCCATAGGCAGATTTGGCCTGATGGTGTCCTAACCTTCTCATTGTGTCTTCCCTCCTCCAGCTATCTTAATGACTTGGACCGTGTTGCCGACCCTGCCTACCTGCCTACGCAACAAGATGTGCTTAGAGTTCGAGTCCCCACCACAGGGATCATCGAATACCCCTTTGACTTACAAAGTGTCATTTTCAGGTAGTAAATGAGTCCATAAAACCCACCTTCCAGCTCCTATGCCTTGAGTACATTTGGTGAACTCTACAAATACTGAAATCCGTTGTAGACTTTGAAACAATATCACCTTTATACCAATTATTATCATTAGACACACAAATAAAATAACGTGTTCCAGAAAGAGGAAGTAGAGGAAAGGTGTGTGGGCAGGTTTCTCATTTCAAATTCGATCACAAAGAAATCAATGAAATCTTAGTTTGCTGGGGGTTGAACAAAATCAGTCACTTAAACATTGATCCTATTACTCTTTGAGAATCATTTTAACTGTGAGGATAGATTTTTAGATTTGTATAATATATGAATGATTTTATGACCCTACTAATAATAGAAACTATATACTATCACAAGCTTTCGTGTTGTTTCCCAAGCGTGCTGGTACCAATGCAAAATTTTTCAGTTGCAATAACAATAGGGGGTGTTTCATATTCCTAAAATAACTTGCTTGAAAAATTTCAGAATATGTTATTTTGAAAATGGATTGGTTAGCCCAGTCTAAATGTATGTAGGAAAAAAGAATGAAAATTTCTGTTACTGTTCTGTGTGGCTAATACTTCAGAAGTGTTCTCATATTTTTTTTAAGAAGAGAAAAATAATATGCTTTCATTTAATCACTCGGTTGTACTTTTAGTTAGAATACAAACCACATTGTGCTTTGAGAAATGAAACCGTGTGAATATGTCTTTGAGCACAGAGAGTTGAGTTCTTTGGGGAAGCCTATGCCATTGAAGACAACTACATACACTACAGGGGTGTGAAATAGGAGTTAATGTGACCTGAGTGACTCCACAGTGGTTCAGATGAGCAGGCTGTCTGTCATTCCCTGACAAAGTACTCTGGACTTTAGTCGAATCAGTCTCTGCCCTACAGTTATGCCTGACCGCCAAATGCCACACTCATAGACATATCTGTAAAGGGGGTGATGTTTTGGAAATATTGCTGAACCTCCTTTTTTTCATCTCTAAAATGGTTGCATTAGATGATCGCCAGCGTTCCTTATAGTTCCAGCATTCTGGATCACTTAAGCTTTGAGTTCATAGCGTTTAAAGATCTTTCATGGGGAACACCCAAATTTCTTTCCTCTTATAACTGTATGACAGAATACTTTCAGAAAATGTAGGGCATTTCGTAGAGATTTTCATCTCCTCATTGTTTGATAATTATGAATGAATTCTGAAGCATCTCGTTTTTATTACACCACGTACACTAGCTGTAGAGGACTTTTTTGCCACCACAGTAAAAGTAATGGCCAAGAAGAGTAATTCTGTGCCACCATCAGAAGCATCTTACAGGGCTCAGAGTGGCAGGGTTTTATAGAATGAGGATTTCATGTGAGTGAATAGTGAATTGTTTGTTTGGCATGGGGAAAGAGCTAGAATTTAATATTTCTAAAAACTTAAGAATTTTAGTTTTGATGTCCATAGTTTATAGGTCTCCCTGAATCCATTGCTTTGCCCCTTAAATATCTCCTCTTTGCCTTAGAGAACTTTTAGAAGCAGTCCCTAGACGATCCTCGATTTCTTAGTTTATGTTTAATGCTTGGAGGCAGAGAGACACCAGGAATAACTGCAGTTTTTAAGAAATGCTCAAAGAGCCCTACTCTCAAACTTGTGTACCTAAAGGTTTCATTCTCTGATAGCATTTTATCCCACAAATGTGGTGCACGTGTTAGTTGAGATACGGATGGAACAGTTTGAAGCAACTTGGATTCGGTACCAAGTATTGCTTGATATTTTCATATGAACATTAACACTCAAATTAATTGATGTCGTTGGTGGTTCCTAACTAGTAACTAGCACACAGTTGTGTTAAAAACACATCCTTGAAAGAGTTCGAATGATGCCTCTTACAGCATCGTGACATTTTACACACCTGACTTGTAGCAGGTTAACAAGTTGGTTTGTGCATAAGGCCAGTTGAGTCATGTTACCCAACATGACTGGACTTGTCCCAAATTATTGCCAATATTGGAAGGAGAAAGCAAGTCACAATACCCTTTGGATAAAGTGTCAGTGGAGTCCTGTTTGCACTTAGTTGAAGCATCACACAGACCCATATTGAAATACATAGCATCTTGTATCTTTTAAATGTATTTACAGTCCTTTCTAGTGTCCTTGAGAAATACACAGGATCTTCATTCTCACTTCACAGAAAAAGAAACTGAAGTCAGTACTTGCCCTTATAGCTTACCACAAACCATATTTTGTTCCTGACTCTTCTGTGCACGATTAGGTAAAACACCATTTTGCTTGACTTCAGTCCCGGATTTTTTGCAAAGTTATCATTTTCATACACATCAGATAACTTTCTTGTAGCCACAGCGGCTTATTACCCGGAATGTCTTGACTTTGACTGTTAGGTAACAGAAAATTAGTAGATGTTTAATAAGTAATTGAATTGACTTGGATGACCATTCTCTTTAGAGAGTGTTTTTTTCCTAAGAGTATAAGTAAAGCTATATTTATGTTGAATTTTTTTCTTTATATGCTATTAATATAAATATTGTTAACCTTACAGAATGGTCGATGTAGGGGGCCAGAGGTCAGAGAGAAGAAAATGGATACACTGCTTTGAAAATGTCACCTCTATCATGTTTCTAGTAGCGCTTAGTGAATATGATCAAGTTCTCGTGGAGTCGGACAATGAGGTGAGTGCTCTTTGGACAGGCAATGGATTATCATTTTAATATCTGATACAAATAAGAGGATGCAGGGTGTGGAGCATGGGGTAAACTTATTTCACTGCATTTTGACTACTGGGTTGGAGATTTTTTAAATAATAAAAATAACCCTGTGGTAGCACATGGTGTAATGAGAATGGTAAACTCTTTTGTCAGATGTGTAAGCAGGCCCGTGTGTTCAGGCTTAATTTGATTCTATTTTATACTTTTAACACTCAGAAAATGAAAATAACCTGGAAATCCCGAGGCTAACCCTCACATCTTTTTCTAGCCCTTTTCCTACTCTTCCTACAGGATGGAGCTGGGAGTGTTGGAGCCAGTCAGCCTGTTTTGTTTTGTTTTCATTTTGTTTAAATCATTGTTTGGGTGTTGGGTGGGTCCCAAAGAGTACTCAAAACCTCTCTTGGCACATGTGAGTGACTTTGCAGCTGGGTTCTGAATCAGTTCATTGTGGAGCCAAGAAGTGTCTCAGTGACGTGGCCCTTCGGCTCTTACAGAATTCTATAGACTGTGGCATAATTCTATCTCTGCTAAGCAGTGAATGATTGGAAAAATACCCTTGATATGCTTGTGTGGAGAACTGATTCAGTATTTATAATCTTCTCCCCATTACATGAAATCCTAACAGGTATAAATACGGATTTTGAGGATGATAAAGTCTTGATGAGTCAGAACTGACTATGGAGAATAATGCAGGGGCATAGAAAACTCACTTCGAGCGGGAGTTCAGCACGTGTGTGTTGGGGGAATGGAAAAGATTCCTGACATCCTGTTAGAGGCAGACATTGCAGACCTGCCAACAGTAAATATTAAATATCCTTCTGATAGGATAAAAAACAAAGAGAAGGAAGTGAGATATCTCCACTAGCTGATTAAAACACAATCTGACATATTAAAATACACTTTCCATACTATACATTTTTTGGTAAAGAAGAATGTTGGCTTCTGGTCCTTTTAAATATTTTATTTTTCTAGAAGCATTAATATCTGTATCAAAATAAATATGCAGTCCTTTATAGCATTTCTTTTGCATGTAGGATTGATAAAGAGTTCAGGAGGGACGCCTGGGTGGCTTAGTCAGTTGAGCGTCCGACTCTTGATTTCCGCTCAGGTCATGATCCCAGGGTCATGGGATCCAGCCCTGTGTCAGGCTCCATGCTGCATGTGGAGCCCGCTTAAGATCCTCCCTCCCCACCCCCCCCACCCCCCCGCCACCCAACCTCCCTCCCTCCCTTCCTCCACAAAAAATAAAAAACAAAAAGTTCAGGAACCAATATCCCATATAGAGCTGAGTTACCTATTCACCTATTCATGCATTTCAGAATCTTTTCAGGGTTACAAGTTTATGGGCTTTTGAACCAAGTAACTTTTTAAGAATGTTTTATCAGCCACTTGCCCTCTGTAGCTACCATAAAAGTGCCTGACAAGCAAGCTAAAATACAAGGCAGTCAGTTCCCAAGATTTAAGGTAAGCAATTACCATCAGAATTTTAGCTATAATCTCTCTATATGTATTTCTGTCTTCATGTCTGTGTTCAGTTGTTGTTCCTTAATCTTTGGATGTAGTATTTTGAATGTAGTGCATATCATAGTTGGGAACAGAATAAGACAGTTTTTCTGATTTCTTTGAATGTTGAGTCAAGATAGAAAATGTTTTGAGGGCTTATCTACTATATGCTAGGTACTGGCCATCTAAAGAGATACAAAAAATGAAAAACAAAATGAACTTTGCCCAGAAGGGCCTCATAAAAGAGATGTGCTTTTGTTGGGTAGAGAGTAAGAGGAGAGGAAGGCCTTGGTTATATGGGACGTGATCTCTCTAGTTTGCTGTCCAGTAAAATAAAATTTATCAACTACACGGAAGATGTAAGAAGCACACATAGTTTTATTTCTTATGTCACTGTTTACATTTTAGCTAGAGAAATGGAAATGTTTATCAGTACACATTTTTTTAATCCATATTTTATACAAGGCAAGTACATTGTATCTGTAAAGACATATATATATATATATATATATATATATATATATATATAT
>NW_024412430.1:3713948-3751020 GCF_014898765.1 Herpailurus yagouaroundi
ATATATATATATATATATATATATATATATATATATATATTGTGATTTAATGCTTATCAGTTTACCTCAGTTCCTTAGGTAGGTCATCACCTGATTCTACCACATAAATTCAGTTCTTCAATTATTTGGACATTACAGATTATTTATCCTAGTTTTCACCTGACATTGCTCATGGATATCTAGTTTTTGTGTAAAAGTATATTATATTAATTTTAGAATAAGATGACATTGTTTTGATGATCAGATACCATAACTAAAGTCTCCACAGTAACTTGCCATTCAATGTACAGGCATTACATGTATCTAAAAATATTTTGCCAGTTTCATTTATTCCTTGGTGATGCATTATGCTACAAATTAAGATAATAAATCTATTATTTTTTCTTTAGGGCTCCCTGATCACTTGTGACTATTAAAATAAATTTTTTAACATGTTTATTTATTTTTGAGAGAGAGAGAGACAGACCGAGCATGAAAGGTGGGGGGTGGGGGGCACAGGGAGAGACGGAGACACCAATTCCGAAGCAGGCTCCAGGCTTGGAGCTGTCAGTACAGAGCCGGACGTGGGGCTTGAACTCACAAACCGTGAGACCATGACCTGAGCCGAAGTCAGAAGCCTAACCCACTCAGCCACACAGGTGCCCCGCTTGGGAATATTCTTAAAGCCTACCTTGTAATTCTATGAGATCAAAGCCATTTCATGGTGCTCTTTTCTCAGACCTTAAATCAAGTCTGTTGGTAAGACTGCAGATGATCTTAAGCATAATAAGAGCAATGCCGCTCATTCATTACTTCCTGCTTGCCACAGCCATCACTGTTGGTAATTAGGGACCACTGTCAAAAATATTTTTTAATGTCAGGATGTAGTCACAGTCCTTTTTTGGTGGTGGGGGGGACTAATATATGAAAATGCCTTTGGCTCTCCACTTCCTTAAATCATTAAGGGAATTCAGAACTATAGCATTCTCCTTTCCCCAAATTCCCTGGTTTTGGTGAGACAAAACTGAAATGAACTCCTGAAACATTTTGTTCTTGGTTTTGAAATCTGGTGTCCATAACTTTAATCCAAAGCAGACCTTGTGGTACCTCCTTTGGTATATATGTGCGAGAAACACCTGGAAATGGGTACTGTCAGCCTCCCCTCTGGTCCTGGAGAACTCTGGAAAAGGCAGTGCGGGCCGCAGGCAAAACCAGCCGAAAGTACTTTGGATTATTGCTGTTGCTTTTCATGTTTCTAAGACTTTTGGTATCAATCTTCAAGTTTTTATGCAGATGTGCTTTCGTCTTTCCAGATTCTCAGCCTTCCTGGAGCTTGGGGAATTAATTGTGTTATTATTATTTTTTTCCTCCAGAGAGGGACACACATCACCCAATAGTGAGTGAGATCGAGCAGGGTTGCAGGGCCACGTAGATTTGCATATTGTCTTTACTGTCTTCTTTTCCCTGTGATAACACATCAGCACGAGCCAGCTGCTCTACTGTAATCCTTCGGTGCCTACATTATTTAAGCGCCCGTGAGAGCCCGCAGCCCACAGGAAGCATTCCCATAACACATTTAAGCTTATCAACATGTATCCACACTCTCTCTTTTAGTCTTTATTTTTCTGGTTTTCTGTTACATGAATATCTGAGCACAAATACGATGATAATTTCTCAGACTTTGACTCAGGGGCTGTCTTACAGACCATGGTTCCTAGACTGTCCAGCTTTTTTCTCCTCCACTTTTCTTTTTGAATGTGCCATTCTAACTTAAGTTAAATTAAATTGTGAAATGGTCACAACCCATTAAGCTTTAGTTTTGATACAATACCAAGGTAGATCCCACACCCCAAGCTCTCCTTTGAACCAAGATAGATTCCCCAGCAATGCTTTCCCTAAACATTTATTCTCGAACCCGGAAATATTTCTCTTCTCTTAGGTTTTAAAGTGAAGCCCCTTTGAAGTCATTCAGCTACAACCCACGGTCTGAACATTTTCTTTAATGGTGTGAAACCTGGACTTTGTTCTGTTCCAAAAACTCCAAGTGAGTTTTGGGGATTTTCTTCATATAAAATTCAGCATTGGCAGGGAAAATGACTAAAACTTGAGAAAAGAAATTGCACCTCAAAGGGAAGACCTATAGGAAACTTAGAAGTAGTTAAAAGTAAGAGCTGAGTTATGATACCCGCTCTCAGTTGGGTTGGCTCTCACATCCTGTATTGATCTTAAATTATGAAATCAGAAACTTGATCTTGCTCCTCAGACTTTGGTATACTTGGCTCAGATTCATGGCCTGATTAACAAGGCTCTTCCTGAAAGACGTCCTACTTTTTTTTTTTTTTTATATTTAACTCTTCTTCCCTTTTCCACATTCCTTTGTTCATTTTTAGCCACTTGTTCCTTTTTGAAACCCCTTCCCTCATCCCTTTCATCCTTCAGGCTTTCTGTTTCCATGTTATTATACTCCTCAACTTCTTTGCTCATACGACTTGAAGGAAGCTTGGAAGTTTTCTGATCACCATTTATGAGTTTGAACCAGGGACATGTACTTCCTGCTGGTAAGCGTGTGGCAAACCAGCCACATGTGGACACTACTCGTGTGTCTGTATATTGGAAATCTTTCAAATTCTTCATTGAAGCCATACTGGTATAATCAATGCAATATTTCTTATAGGATGAATTATATGAAAAAGGCAGATGGCTGACGAGTGTATTTAGTATAATCTGATCTCTAGAATGATATACATACAATTATTATAGGGAAGGTTATTAACCCTGCTCTCAAAAAGGAAAATAATTTGGAAGATTTTCTACCATGACCCTGGGGTAAACAGTGATTGATGATGTGGCTCGGGAGAGTGTTAACAAATAATAAGCGAAACAATAATTGTTTTAAAATAAAGTAAGATCAGGTTGGAATTTTAGCTCTGTCATTTATAACATCTCCGTCCATTTTTCGTTTGGATTATCTATCATTTTCCTGCTGCTTTTTAGGAGTTCCTTACATTCTGTGGATGTGAGCCTTTTGTTGTACGTACTGCCAACATCTGCTTTGCAGCTTGCCATCTATTCTCTAATTGTGTCTTTTGATGAAGTCATAAATTTTAATACAATAAAATTTATGACAGTTTCCCCTTATGGCTGTCCATTAGCATGCATGTGTCTACAAATACGCACACACAGGAGGATAAACTAAATCACCTGAAAAGTCTGTATGAAAGGACAGTAAGGATTGGAGGGTGTGATTAAGAATTGAAATACAAATCGCAGAACCAGGTACCTCTCTTAGCAGCAGTTCACAAATGTAGTTAAGCATCTCTTAGCAACCAAGAAAAGGAGGTAATTGTGGCCTGCTAGAAGATTCATTTATCTTTAAAACGAGTTAGCTGCTTCTGGTACTGAGCTACTCCTGTACCTTCACAAAGAGATGCTGTGGGAGGGAGTAAGTCATATCCACAACAACATGCCTCCAGGAAAGCCAATATTAAGCATTCCTAGGGCTGTCCCTTAAGCTTCTGTCCGTGTAAAGTGGTGCCTTAACATCAAAGTTTGTCATGGGCCAGTGCCATGTGGTCTAAACTCATAGCTCGATGTAAGAATAAAAGCGAGAACAGCTAAGGAAGTGGAGTTTGTTTGTTTTTAGAAACGATTTCAGTGATCCGGGAGAGCATAAAATTCTAGAGAACTTACTTGCTTTAAATCCTTATCTTCACAGAAATAAAATGATACAGATGCATTTAAAGACTTTGTATAACCTTCTCGGATTGATTTCTCTCCCTCCCCAGAAGTTACTGGCCTCAAGTTGGCATATATCATTCTTGTGCATATTTTTTTCACATTTTTACTACATATGTATATGTCAATAAGCAATATGTAATATTGGATGCTTAATATTCATGATTAATTTTATTTAGATGATTTGACATTGTGGGTTTTATTCCATCAGCATTGTTCTTGAGATTTATTTTTTTTATGTTGCTACATGTGGCTTTAATTCACTTATTTAGACCGCCGTCTAGTTCCGTTGCGTGCACAGGCCCTACTGTGTTTCACACACTTCTCAGCCAGCAGGTGGCTTTCGGTGTGGGTTACCTTTTCCCACCCTCATCTTGTCTCCCCCTCATTCCAGCCCCCAGTGGAGTTGTCTTTATTTATTTTTATTATTTTAGAGAGAGAAAGAGAGGGCATGCAAGAAGGGGAGAGGGGGAGAGAGAAGAATCTTAAGCAGTCTCCATGCTCAGTGTGGAGCCCAATGTGGGGCTCAGTCCCACTGTCCTGGGATCATGACCTGAGCCAAAATCAAGAGTTGGATGCTCAGGCACACTAATATATACACCTTTTAAACTCATTCTGGTTATTGTTTACCAGTTAAAAATTACCTCTCAGTGCGTGGGTTGCCTTTTTTGCTTGTTGCTTATGGAAGAGTTTTCATCTTAATGTAGTCAGCTCACTCATTTCCTTTATTGGTTGTATTACTGTATTTTCTTCGGGAATTCTTTGTCTTCCCCTAGAATATGAAGACCTATCCCTTAGTACCTATTAAAAGTTACAAGGTTTTGCTTTTTCATAGGTTTTCTATATACCTATAGTTGATTTTTGAGTATGACAGATAAGGATTTCATATTTTCTTGCTATATATCTGTTCAATTGACCCAATACCGTTTGTTGAATAGTAAACCCATCATCCATCTTACCTTTTTATTTTTTATTAATGTTTCTTTATTTATTTTTGAAAGAGAGAGAGACTCGGTGTGAGCAGGGGAGGGGCAGAGGGAGAGACACAGACTCTGAAGCAGCCTCCGTGCTCTGAGCTGTCAGCACAGCCTTGAGATCATGACCTGACCCGAGGTCAGATGCTTAACCAACTGAGCCACCCAAGCGCCCCTACCGTTTTCTTTTTAACTGTGAAATATATACATACATATAAAGAAGAGTCCACAAATTCAAAATACACAGCACAGAGTTACCACAAAGTATCTGTGTGTCCAGCACCCTTGTCAAGAAACAGAACATTGCCAAGACTACTGAAGCTCTTCTGGTGCCCCTCCCCAAGCAGTTGGCCACTGTTCTTTAAGGGAACCCCTTCCTGGCTGTTCTCTTTAGTTTTAATACTTAAACATGTATCCTTGAATCCTGTAGTTTCGTTTTTCCTTGTGTTTTAACTTTTATTCAAAGGGAATCAGACGGTATGTTTTTGAACTTTGATATAAACTTTTGTGCCTAGCTTCTTTTGCTCAAGATTATGCTTATAAGGTGCATACATTTTATATGATTTATTCACTTGTAATTCATTCATTGCCATATATATTTATTGCATGAAAATACCACCATTTGTTTCTCCATTCTACTGTTTATAGATTTGTGTGTGTGTTTCCAGTATGCGGTTATTACAAATAATGTTACTGTGAATATTCAGACACGTATCTCCGGATGTACATGGGCACACATTTCTATTGGCTATATACCTAGCAAAAGAATTGCAGGCACATAGGCAATACATATCTTTAACTTCAGTAGATAAGGTAAAAGTATTTTCCAAAGTGAATGCATTTCACACTCCCATCAGCAGTGTCTGAAGCTTCTGTTATTTGCCGGTGTTTTCGCTTTAGGTCTTCTGGTGGCCAGAGAGCTGGGCTGTAGTCCCTGCATACACAGGTTTCCGTGGGCACACCCTCACTTTGGGTGCAAAGCGGTGGTGATTCACTACAACCCACTTCCCTCGGGCTCTCAGCTGCTACCTCCAGATTCAGCGGTTACCCCCGGGGAAAGAGGCCCCAAATCCTGTGCTCACTTGTCTAGACCTTTCCTTCCCCAGATATTGCCCTGGTAATTCTTCCCTGCTTTTCAGCTCTCTGAGGCCTTTAAGTGGGTATGTTTATTATTTTGTTAACCTTTCTGGTTGTCTTCCTTTCCATTGATATCAATGGTACCTGGGACACATGTCAAGTTTTACTACATATGTGTCTTTCTCTGGGTTCTCTGCTTGGTTGATCTGTTTACTGCTCCTGCACCAGCATAAAATGTATCAAGTCACTACTTTTAGCATAATCTAGATATCAAGTGCATCAAATTCGCCTACCTTCTTGTTCTTCAGAATTTTCTTGGCTAGTCTTGATCCTTTACTCTCCCTTGTAAATTTTAACTTCAGGTCATCAAATTCCAGAAAACAAAGCTGATTTGAATTTGAATAAATACATAGATAAATTTGAGGTTGGTCTTTCAACTTTACAGTATTAAATTTTACCATCCATAAACATGACATGGTTTGTATAGCTCACCATTTATCATTGAAAACACTGCTTGTGTTGTTGTATGTGGTCAGTTTCTATAAATGTTCCACATGTGCTTGAAATTGTGATTTCATATTTTTGGGGACAAGGTTCTACGTTACGCGTATTAGAACAAACTTGTTAATTGAATTATTCAGATCTTCTAAATCCTTAGTAATTTCTTGTACGTTTCATTCATTACTGAGTTATTTTTTAAATTGTTTTTAATATTATTTTGATGATGTATACATATATGTAACAAGCTATAAATTATAAGTGTTCAGTTTGAGGAATTATCACAGAGTGAACACATCCGTGTAATTACTATCCACCCCAAGAGACAGATATTATTAGTACCCCAGAAGCTCCCTTGTGCCCTTTCCAATCACAACCTCACCCCCTCTCCCCCAAGGGTAACTATTATCTTGACTTGTAATACCATCATTTTGCCTCTGTTGAACTTAATATAAATTGAAATTAAATGCATCCTTTTGTGTCAACTTGTGTTCAAAATAGTGTTTATTAGATAAGTTCATGTTGTGTGTCACTGTAGTTTTTCATTTTTATTACTTTATATCATTCATTTAAATTCAATTAAGTGACTATCCATCCTAAATTTTAAACAATTTATCCATCCTATTTTTGATGGATATCTGCATGGTTTTCTCTTTGCAACTGTTGTGAATAATGCTGCTATGAATATTATTTTAACGTTTTTTGACTGAATACATGTGCCTGGTTTTCTGTCGAGTAGGAATAGGATTGATGATTCACAGTGAACGTGTATATTCGACTGTGGTGAATACTGCCTGTGTCCAATCCCAGACTTGGTGAGTTACAACAATAGAAATTTGTTCCTATAGTTCCGGAGGCTCAGAGTCTGAAATCAAGGTATCAGCAGCGCCATGCTCCATCTGAATGCTATTGAAGAGAATCTCCCCTTTTTCCTCCTGTTCCTACTTCTGTTAGCATTCCTTGTAGTTACATAGCCCTGGTCTCTTCCTCTGTCTTCCCATAGTCTCCTCCTCTGTGTCCGTGTCTTCTTGTCTGCTGTCTCTTATGAGGGAGGACACTTGTTGTTGGATTTAGGGTAAACCCAGGTGATCCAGGAGGATCTCATCTCAAGCTCCTTAACTAAATTACATTTGGAGGACATTTTTTCCAAATCTCGTCACGTTCACAGGTTCTGGAGGATAGCGTATGGACATGCCTTTTTGGGGCTCACCCTTCAACCCACTATACCGCCAGTCTGAACTCTGGAAACAGTTCACACTTCCACCACCAGTGTATATGTGTTCTCTTTGGTCCATATTCTTACCAACTTCGATATGGTCAGCTTTTAAGTTTTAGCCATTCTATTGGGTATGTAGTAGCATCTCTTTGTGGTGGGAGTTTGCATTTCTCTGATTATGATGAGATTGAGTACTTTTTTTTTTAGTTTATTATGAGAGAGGGAGAGAGAGAGAGTGCAAGCACAAGTAGGGGAGGGGCAGAGAGAAGGAGAGAAAGAATCTCAAGCAGGCTCCACGCCATCAGTGCAGAGCCTGATATGGGGTTCAAACTCATGAACTGTGAGATCATGACCTAAGCCGAGATTGAGAGTAGGACACTTAACTGACTGTGCCCAGACACCCCAAGATTGAGTACTTTGTATATTTCTTTACCATTGGATATCCTCTATCTTGAAGTGCTGATGTAATTCCATGATCAGTTTTTGTTGGTCTGTGTTTAAGAAAAAGAATCATTAGTTTAGATATCTTTGCATATTCTTGATAGAAACTCCGCAAAAAACTTCTGCCAGTCCATGACTTGGTTTTTTTTACCACCTTAAATGATATCTTTTGATGTGGCCAATTAAGTGGTCTTTTAAACTCTGACCTTTATATGTCTTTCTTAAGGAATCCTTCCCCCAAATGTAGTGCATAGCATTTATATTTTGAGGATGGATATTTTAGTATGAGATTTGCTATAAATTTATTGGTTTTGAATTATATTACTTATATAATTTTACCTTTTTTGTTCATTCTAATTACATTTACAAATAGAATACGAATATTAACACCAGCATTTTAACATTATAAGCATAAAAAAACCACTAGTATATAATTTTTGCTTGATAGTAAAAGCACTTGGGTAGAATTACCCCTTTATGTACTTTGGGAACATTGGAGAAAACTGCAATATACTAAACTTTTATTTTAAGGTGTATGTTTCTTTTAGATTAGCATAATAAAAATATATAATATATGTAAAATAAAAATGATATTATATACTGTATATCGAGATACCCTGCCAATTCTTCATCATAAAAATGTTTGTATGGCATGGTTGGCTCATAAAAGTATATAGAAATGAATCCCTAAAAAGAATTAAAAAAGGAAAAAAAATGTCCTCTCTCCTTTTTGGGGAAAAAAAAAATAACGCCATCTGAAAAGCAGCATGTGGAGTTTTCCCCCCCTCACTGACGGAGTTATTTTTAAACCTCCTACTTTGGTTGTAAACTTGTCTATTTTCTTAATTCCACACTTCTGTTTTTGATGTTTTGAGATTTCAGTATCCTGTCCTTTATAAGTTTGTAATTTGTATAGATTCCTGACGTATTGTTCTTTTTGTCATCAAGAAGGTTTGTTTTTTTTTTTCCCTTAAAGTCAGAAGTGCTTTTTGCTGAAATAAAGCAGTTATGCAAGAAGCAAACCGGAAGTGCCAATGTCCTGCCTTTCGGTCTGGTGAGTCACAGAAAAGGCTGTGTTTTCATAAGAGGTGGGGACGGAGCAGGAGGAAGGCAGGCAGGCGGTGGCAGCAGCAGATCAGGGACCGCACTGGGCAGACTGTATATGCAGGAAGTGAGCTGAACAGGTTGTTACTAACTTGGGAATGAAAGAGTATTTCAGGAGCAGTGTCGGTAGTGACAGAAGATTTAGCCATATAGAAGGTAGAAAAGCTTAGATGGAAGTTTTTTTTATTAACAGCTTATTGAGATGTAATTCATACACCATCACATTCACCCTTTTAAAGTTTATGCTTCAGTGGACTTTAGTATATTCATAGAACTATACAAATAGCACCGCTATCCAATTGGTTTTTTTGTATGGATAGACTGTATTTTTTAGAGCAGTTTTAGGTTCACCCCAAAATTGAGTGGCAGATTTCCCATGGGACCCCTTCCCTCATGCATGCATAGCCTGCTCCATTTATCAACATCCCCTACCAGGTGATTTGTTCTACTTATTTGTCACATTTGGTACCTTTGTTACAACCCGTGATCCTGTATTGACATGTGATTGTCACTCGAAGTCACAGTTTACTTCAGGCTTCACCCTTTCTGTGGATTGTTGTACATTCTATGGATTTTGACAAATGTATAATGAATGACCTGTATTTACCATTATAGTATCCTACAGAATGGCTTCACTACCCTGAAATCTTCTGTGCTCTGTCTATTCATCCCTCCCCCATCCCCCTCTCCTCCACTCTGGCAATCACTGATTTTTTTACTGCCTCCAGAGTTTTGCCTTTTCCAGAATGTCATAGAGTTGGAATCAGACAGTATGTAGCCTTTTCAGATTGGCTTCTTTCACTTAGTGATATGCATTTAAGATTTATCTATGCCTTTTACGGCTTGATAGCTCGTTTCTTTTTAGTACTAAATAATACTTCGTTGTCTGGATGGACCACAGTTTGTTAATCTGTGCACCTACTGAAGGACATCTTGGTTGCTTCCAGGTTTGGCCAACTTTGAATAAAAGTGTTGTTATTACCCATATGCAGTTTTTTATGTGGACGTAAGTTTTCATCTCCTCTGGGTGAATGCCAACAAGTGTGATGGCTGGATCGTACGAGAGTATGTTAAGTTTCGTAGGAAACTATTAAATTGTCCTCCAAAGCTCCTGTGCCATTTTGCATCCCCACTAGCAATGAATGAAAACTCCCATTGCCCCGCACCCTCCTCAGCATTTGGTGTTGTCAGTGTTCCAGATTTGGGCCATTCTTACAGGCATAAAGTGATACCTCTTTGTGGTTTTTATTTGCATGTCTCTAATGTCATGTTGCAAGCATTTTTTTTTTTTCGTATGTTTGTTATTTGCATATCTTCTTTGGTGAGTTGTCTGTTCAAGTATTTGGCCCATTTTTAAATCCAGTTCTCAGTTTTCTTATCGTTGAATTTTAAGAGTTCTTATGTATTTTGGATAACAATCCTTTATCGGTTATATCATTTGCAAATACTTTTTCCCAGTCTGGAGCTTGTCCTTGTATTCTGTAGTCTTATTTTCTTGTAATGTATTTGTCTGCTTTTGATACTAGGAAAATGGTATCTCATAGAATAAATTACCATGGATCCCTCTGCTTCTGTCTCCTGGAAGAGACGAGACTATAGATAACTGGTATAATTTCTTCCTTAAGTGTTTGGTAGAATTCACAAGTGAACCCTTCCGGGCCTGCTTTCTGATTGGGAGGTCATTAATTATTGATTCAATTTCTTTACTAGATATAGGCCTGTTCAGTTTTGTATTTCTTTTTGTGTGAGCTTTGGACAGATTGTATCCTTCAAGGAATTGGTCCATTTCGTGTAGGTAATCAAATTTGTGGGCATAGAATTATTAAGAGTATTCCTTTATTATCCTTTTAATGTCCATGAGCTCTGTGGTGACCTCTTCTTTTGTTTCTGATACTAGTAGTTGGTGTTCTGTCTTTTTTTCTTTGTTATCCCAACCAGAAGTTAGGCTCTGATAAAACCCCGATAGTTTATACTCTGGTAAAATATTTCTCTTAAGACAAGCCCTCATTAGGAAGAACGGAATGCTCAGGTGTATTTCATAATGGTTCCTTTTCCATTCTCTTATGACCATGTGGCCCCAGAGTTTTGAGTTTTCAGACTTGCCCATGCTGAGCCTCCAGCAATTTGTCAGATACAATTTAGGTTTTCTTACCACAGCATTGGTTCCTTTGGAAGTTTTTTCTCATGGTTTCTGTTCCAGTATGTTGTGATTGTCTGTATTCACATGTCTGTCTCTCCAATTTGGGGGACAGCACTTTGCCCTATGTATTCACATCTCTGATGGATCTAAGAGTTAACTAATTTTTCATTTTGTTCACCTTTTTACCAGTTAGGACGGAGTGATGACTTCTAAGCTCCCTACAAGACAGACTGGAAACAGAAAGTCACTCCTCTCTAATTTAGGACATCTTCCCTCCCCCACCCTCAGCAGCTGCTAATTTACTTTACATCTCTATGGATTTGCCTCTTTTGAACAATTCATATACGTGAAATCATATAATACGTAGGCTTTTGTGTTCATCCATGTGGTAGCACATTTTAGTGCTTCCTTTTTATTGACACGTAATATTTCATTGTATGGATATACCATATTTCATTTATCTGTTAATCAGTTGATGGATACTTGGGATGATCAGACTTTTGAGCTCTATTACAAATAACGCTGCTGTGAACATTCACGGACAGTTTTTTCTGTGGACGTGTGTTTTGCCTTCTCTTGGCTATTCCTGGAAGTAAAATTTCTCAGTCATTTGGTAAGTCGATGATTACATTTTGAGGAACCTCAAAACCGTTTTCAACATGGCTGCACCATCTAGCAACCCGACCAGTAATATATTAGGGTCCCACTTCCTCCATATCTAACCAACACTTGTTATTGTCTGCTCTTTTTGTTTTAGCCTTCCTAGTGGTTGGCGAATGGTATCTCGTCGTGGTTTTGATGGCTCCAATGACTAATGATGTTTGCATTTGCTTACCGCCGCTTGTATATCTTCTTTTGAGAAATGTCTATTAAAATCTTTTCTTATATTAATAGGCTTATTTCCCTTTGTATTGGTGATGGCAAACATTCTTTATAAAAATCGACACTAGGCTCTTCAGAAATATGATTCACAAATAGTAGTCTCCTATTCCGTGGGTTGTCTTTTCACTTTCTTGAAAGTATCCTTTGATACACAAAGGTTTTTAATTTTGATGAAGTCCAATCCATCTACTTTTTCTTTGGCTGCTTATGCTGTAGATGTTGTACCTAGGAAATGCGCCTAATGTGGGCTATGGCTGTTTACACCTATGTTTTCTTCTAGGAGTTTTGTGGTTTTTACTCTTGCATTTTCGTTAGTGACTTATTTTGAGTTGGGTTCTGTATACAATATAAGGTAAAGGCCCAACTTTATGTATTTTTTAAATTTTTTTGCATGTGGATGTTCTGTTGTCCCAACATCACTTACTGAAAGATTATTCTTTCCCCTTGAATTTTCTTGGCACCCTCATCAGAAATCAGTTGACCATAAACATAAGGATTTATTTCTGGAGTCTTAATTCTGTTTCATTGATGTGTATGTCTGTCATGAAGCTAGTATCACGATGTCTTGATTATTGTAGCTCTGTAGTAAGTTTTGAAATTGGAAAGTGTGAGTCCTTCACCTTTGTGCTTCTCTTGCAAGATCGTTTTGACTTCTCTGGACCCCTTGCATTTCTGTGTAAATTTTAGGATCACCTTGTCCATTCTTGCAAACCCCAGCAAAAAATAAATAAATAAAAATCACTGGGATTTAGCAGGGATGCTGTTTAATATGTATATCAATTTGAAGAGTATTGCTGTCTGAACACTTGAGAAGAATGTGACTTCTGCTAGTTTGGGGTCAAGTAGCTATTAATATGCATTAGGTCTAGTTGGTTTATAGTGTTTTTCAAATCTTTTTATTTGTTGTTCTAGCTGGTTGTTCCACCCAGGATTGAAAATCTTGAGCTGTTCATTTGTTTACTTCTCCCTTCGATTTTGTTAGGTTTTTGCTTCATGTATTTTGGGTCTCTATTTTTCAGTGCATATGTTTGTAATTATTAGACTTTCTTGATGGATTTAACCTTCTTCATTATAAAATACCTCTGTCTCTAGTAACAAATTTGTCAGAAGGTTTATTTTGTCTAATATTAGTATGGTCACCCAGCTCTTCTTTTGGTTACTCTTGCACATGTGTTTTCTCTCTTTTTTTTTTTTTTTTTAGTTTTATTTATTTAAATAATCTCTACACCAAACGTGGGGCTCGAACTCACAACCCCGAGATCAAGAGTCTCAATCTCTGCCCACTGAGCCTGCCACGCACCCCTTGTGTCTTTTTCTATCTTTGGACGTTCAATCCATTTTGTCTTTGAGTCTCAAGTGGGTCTCTTGTAGCCAGCATGTAGTTAGATCATAATTTGTTTTCTTCTTTCAATCCATTCTGCTGATCTCTGCCTATTGAATGTTGAATATTGAATATTTTTACTGCTGATTTTCACAGCCACCAGGGCTGGAAGACAATTGGTTGTCAAAGCTGTTGCAGAGCTGGGAAAGGGGGATGGAAATAGTGCAAGTTAAATGCCCCAAAACTCACTGTTCTCACCCACATGAGCTATTTCTCTTGAACAAATGTTCTTCAGATTGTTGCAAGTCTTCAGTTAATTTCTGGAGTTCTGAAAAAGCTGATGTTGACCATTTTTTGCCAGTTTTGTCATTACTTTTGTGGAAGGGTGGATTTGGGGAGGTCTCGCTGCATCATCCATCTATACTTCTCTAAATTGAATTTTAAAGATAAATCTGACCATTCTATAATCATAGAAACACAGTTGATGTCTGAAAGTGCTTTTTCACCTCTTAGAATAGCAAAGATTCAAAAGAAAGAGGGTGTAAAAAAAATAGATACTCATACACCGCAGGAAGGAGGATAAATTGCACAATGTGCCACTATTATGGTTATTTGTAAAATCAAAGGTTATACCCTTTGATCCAGTAACTCTACTTCTAGGGATTTGTTCTAATTGTTTAATTGATTATGAGTCCCAGTGATATGTAGAGAATAGCCCATCACAACATTGTGTATAGTTGTGAATAATTGAAAGCAACTAATTTTTTTAAGGTTCTTTATTTATTTTGAGAGTGCAAGAGAAAGAGAGCGAGGGAGAGGCAGAAAGAGGTGGAGACAGAATCCCAAGCGCTAACAGCGCAGAGCCTTATGCGGGGCTCGAACCCACCAACTGTGAGATCATGACCTGAGCCGAAATCAGGAGTCCCACACTTAACTGACTGAGCCACCCAGGCGCCCCTGAGTGGCGGTCTTAAAATTATGTAGCCAGCAGGCTACCTAATTAGAGAATGTTAGCCCTTTGTTCCCCCTCTCCAGAAACATCAGTGTAGAAACAACGAGATATATTTGCAGTCGCACATACTCCCCCCGGTTCAGCCACTGAGTAGTGTAAGGCTAATCGGTGATCTAAGAGCGCAGAAGCCAGAGAGTCTAATAAGCTTCCACTGGTTGACCTCAGGGGCCAAAATTTTAGAGTCATCAGTAAGCCATTGTGACTCATTGAAAGAATATCCTTGCCTTTTCCAAAACCTTTCATAAGCCAGAATGGCATAAAGCAAAGAAACGACTGTAATTTCATAAAAGCAAAAGCCCTCTTCTGATTTCTTTTGGTTAGCAAAAACAGGTACAAACATAGCCCGTCATAAAAACAAAGTGGCATAAAGTGAACTTGTGGATAGTGGGGGAACTTGTATGTCTAGAAAATAAAATGTTCTTTATAAACTAAAAATGATAATGGGAGTGTATAATTAATATTAGGTAGAAAGTGCCTCCTTATATATTGATGTAAATAAATGACTTCAAAATAGAGAGCACGTGTCTAATTTTTAAAGACCTATAATAGGGATATTTATTACTGGCACATACAAAAATGGAAGGTTAGTTAAACTGCAGCCATTAGGGATTATCTCTGAATGGCGACTTTGTTTTTATGTTTCATTCGTCTTATGTGCATTTGTAATGTTTTTCATAAACATATATGCCATATAAGTTAAAGAAATGATACATTTTTTAAAATCAAATTAAGAAATCTTTTTAGAATGTTTATCAACTAAAGTCTGCTTAAATAAAAATAAACCTTTTTCTTTTCCTTTTTCCTAATTTTTTCTCTTTTCCTAATTGCTTTCAGGAGGATAAGACGAGGATACCAGTAAATAAAGAAATCGGTACAAATGACTAGTCAAAGCAGCTTAGCCGTATTAGAAAACATCCATTTTCTGTCCATTTGCTGAAACTATCTTGAAAAGTGAGACAGCCATTGGAAATAATACAAATTAAGTAGTTCATTGAAATAAGGGAGACAGTTTTATGAGGCCAGGATTTATTTCAACACTTGTTTGTTCATCTTGGATGGAGCAAATGCAGAGGGTTAAAAGCTCAAAATAAATGAAAGCTCTACTTTGTTGAGAGTCAAACGCTGTGGGCTCAAAGCCAGAGGAGTCTGGACCACTCTGGTGGCCAAATTTAACCAGCTGGGGTCTTTCTTCAGTACCATCTGATTCTCCCTTTTTTTTAAAAAAAGAGAAGAGTTTGTCTTTTGGTAGAAAATCTGCATTTTATAAAGCCTAAGTTCCTTATCGGTGGCGTTGTTACTCTGTAGAAAATTAGCACATGTGATGAAACACCAGGCTCCCATAGCTCATAGCTCATAGGACGTCCGGATCACATGAAGTTTTCTTCCGAGAGAACAGAGCAAGATTCGAGGGCATAAATAACCACCCTTCTCTTTGTATCCTCTGCTGCCTCAGTTAAATCTGCTGTAGTGCCGTTTCCAACATGTTTTCGCACATGAATCTATGAAGAAATGAATAAATGCTATATATTTTTTGAATTGCCAATCCATGTAACGGGAATCGTCACTTTAAAAAAGGAATAAGAGAACAGGGATTGCTTTTAAAGGGACATGGGCAACTGTGTGATGTACAGCTCCAAGGCAATGCCTAAACAAGCATTAGGGAAGTAGAAAGAGTCAGATTGTCCTGGTTTGAATCCAGCTCTACCCAGTTTCAGACTGAATAATCTGGAAGAAGTTAATAGCCCTGTGTCTCCCTTTCACTATACACAATAAGAATATTATTTGTCTCAGAGTGTCATGAGGATTATTAAAATAGGTAGTGTCTACAGGGTGCCTGGGTGGCTCAGTCAGTTAAGCGTCCAACTTCGGCTCAGGTCATGATCTGACGCTTAGAAGTTCGAGCCCCGCATCAGACTCTGTGCTGACAGCTCAGAGCCTGGAGCCTGCTTCTGATCCTGTGTCTCCCTCTCTCTGACCCTCCCCTGCTCTCTCTCATTCTCTGAAAAATGAATAAACGTTAAAAAAAATTGAAATAGGTAATGTCTAAACTTGCTGGAGTACATTGACATTCAGTAAGTGATAGTTCATGTTATCAATTATTTTAATGGTGAAGGAAATGCTTTGGTAACTTTCATTTCTAAACAATATCATCTGTGGCTAATTCAGTCTTCTTCAAGAGAACCCTTTGATGTGACATTTATGCCTTATAGCCTAACTGGTATTTGTTCAATAGGATAAAATAGGGGGAAAACTATTATTTGTGCAAATGCTAAAAAACAAGGAAGCCTTTTGTTTAAGAAAATTCCTTTCAACAAACCATAAGAGACTCTTAAATACAGAGAACAAATTGAAGGTTACTGGAGGGAGGTGGGGTGGGGATGGGCTAGATGGGCAATGGGTATTAAGGAGGGCACTTGTTATGATGAGCACTGGGTGTTATATGTAAGTGATAAATCACTAAATTCTAGTCCTGAAACAAATGTTACACTATACGTTAACTAACTAGAATTTAGATAAAAATTTGGGGGAAAAATCCTTTCAGAATAATAGAAGGAAAAGGTTTCAAATGCAAAAAAGGGAACTGAAATCAATATGGCTTTTAAAATGTAGCTACTCCTGGGGTGCCTGGGTGGCTCAGTCAGTTAAACATCCTACTTTGGCTCACGTCATGATCTCATGGTTGGTGAGTTCCAGCCCTATGTCTGGCTCTGTGCTGATAGCTCAGAGCCTGGAGCCTGCTTTGAATTCTATGTCTCCCTCTCTCTCTCTCAAAAATAAATAAAACATTAAAACAAATACTGCCACTCCTATTCATAACACATTTGTGACCTGTTTCCATGTTTTGTTTATCATAGTGTTTGTATTAGTCATGACTTTGTGCTGGAAAAAGACAAAAATGCTTGCAAACTAACTCAAGCACATAGTAGGTCATGCACCCCGGAAAGTGTCTTAGAGGCTTCTTGAACCAGGGATTTGGTTGGGCATCTCCTTCTGTGGTCAAACAGACCTGAACCCCTTCTTCCCATCTTAGCAACCCAAGAGAAAAAGGAGTTTCCGCTTCTAATGCAAATTGAAGATTTCAGGGGAGAAGGATAGATAGCGTGTTGGCTGTCTCAGTATAAGTTAACATTGACCCAGTGGTCAGGGGCAGATGGTGTTTCCAGAAGACTGGAGGGCAGGAAGGAGAACACGCCTCACAGAGAAAAACACTAGCTGGTATAATGGTGATTTCAAATTGTGGGTTTCAACATATCACTAAGTTAGAACCATTATTGGCTTGTGAATTCCAGGTGGTGCGTCATGAGCTGCATCTTCAAAAAAGTAAATAAAATAGATTTAAATGACACTGAATAGAAGATATTGAAGGGCATCACAGTCAGGGGAATTACCGTTTCATGAAACTCTTGTTTCCATTGTTTGCATGCATGCACCGCACATGTGCATTTGGACTAAGTACAACATGAAATATATTTGTCCGTGTGTATTGCATTTTTAAAAGGCTCTAAGTTGGAGCGCCTGGTTGGCTTAGCCACTTGAGCATCTGACTTGGGCTCAGGTCATGATCTCATGGTTCATGGGTTCGAGCCTCCCCCCTCCACCCCGACCCGCCGTCAGGCTCCATGCTGATAGTGTGGAGCCTGCTTGGGATTCTCCCTCTCCCTCTCCCTCTGCCCCTTCCCCACTCGCACTCTCAACAATAAATAAACATTTTTTTTTAAAAAGCCTCCAAGTGTGCACTACACAATGCTTTCACCGGTAAATGACTGTTATTAATGGGCAGGTAGTCCCTGGGTACTGCACTCTTATTCTCCATTCCATCCTAGGCATTGGGAGGAACAGTGAGTGTGAAATAGCACCCAGCTGCAGACCGGAAATAGTCCCCAGGCTCCCCGTCATCAGGGTTGGGTTTTTGTTCTGGTTTTGTTTGGGGAGCCTAGGGACAGTTTCCCCCCTCTTCTGTGACTGAATTTAAGATAGAAGTAATTATCAGAAATGGCTGCTGCAGCCATAAACTCCACCCAATTTGTATGGTCTGACATACGAAGTCTCTGGCCTGAAGCAGGCCTGGCTTCACAGGTGTGCCAGGTGCACACAGGTGCAGTCACACGGGACGCCGCACTTGGTTTAATGCCCATCTTAAGTTTTGAACTGTGGCCTTGCATTTTCATTTTGTGCCGTGTCCTGTGAATTACGTAGCCAGTCCTTTCCGCTAAACTGAGGAATGAGTGGTTAGAATCATTTTGCCTGCTCCTAGAGACTTGTGGACACCCTTCGATCTCACCTGTGCTTGTGGGACACGTGATGCTTCCAGGAGATTCAAATATATATCTTAAATTCTCTGTTAAACTTCATTTCACCTGCTGCCTCTTTGCTTTAAGTCTCTTAAAAAAAATGACACTGAATGTGCTCTTCCTGATTAATTTGCAGCATGTTAAATACATACTGTAATTAGCAGCTGATTTCCTGCCTCACTTCCTCAACAGTGCCAGGCTGACATGCCCAATGAGGACGGTCAAATACTAATTATTGAAGTCGTGGCACCACAAACTTATGTTTAATGTATGCCCCATTTCTCCCCATCCCTGCACTTCCCCCGCATCCCTTAAATAGGCTGTCAGCTTACTAAAAGGGAAGAGACAGCATCGAATTTAAAAGCGCTTCCACTTAGGTTATGTATTCATTAAACTGAGTTTCTAACATACAGTGTTCATTCGCCAGCACTTTCTTCCCGTCTCAGAGTTGTCCTTTGAACTGAGTTAATGGCTAGACTGGTGTGCATTCCCCTGCGCCCCCGCCCCCCGCAAATACCCAACTAATTAAAACCTATGGATGAACTGGGTGAAATAATGTTTTATTTTCATCCCTGGAAAATAGAAGTTTTCAAGCAGGTCTTTCTTTGTGATTTATGCTTTTGTGATCCCATTTCCAAATGGCCCAGTGCTCAGGAAGAGTTCCTTTGGCACAGGTACAAAACATATATAATCTTTTGTTTTGTTGTGTCTTAATTTAGATTCACTAAAACCATCAGCAGCTCGACACTGTTCTGTTCCTCTCCCAGTGGGTAGGGAGGTCTTGCTGTGGGACTTGTCAGACCAAGAGAAAAAGTTGCTAAGATGTTGGAGCTGAGCTGGGTTTTCGGGCGGTCTGAGCCATCCGGCTGATTCACAGGGGAAGACAGTAATGAAAAAACAAGGCCTTTTGACAAAGGCCTGTTGTTGACACTGATGCTAAGCTCCCTGTTTTGTGTGTGTGTGTGTGTGTGTCTCGAGTCTGGCAGGCCCAGGTCTCTTGTTTCAGTTGAGATTGTGGGGTTTTTTTGTTGTTTTGTTTGAGTCTTGGGATGAGAAGTGAATCATTTACCTGCCTTTCCAACAGACCCTCCAGGCACTGAGCACACAAATGAGCCAATGTCTAACTGGATAAAAATCATTCTGTGCATTATCAGACAGTGAATGAGCGTTCATCTGTAGACATCCTCCTCTTTTTTTTCTCATCCACAGAGTGTCTTTTAAAAAAAACTACAGATAAATAGTAAGCCTGCTCTGATATGATCTATATCACTTTAAACATTGAAATTGACCCAGAATACTTCATGTCCCAAGCCACATGCTAAATTCCAAAACTAACCTGACATTTCTCAAATGGTGCCCGTCACTTTGAAGTCATTCCCATGAAGAGGTACGCACCGCCATGAGGAGAAACAGTGCTTGTTGCTGTTTGATTACCCAAGTACACAGTCTCCGTTAAGATTGTTTCTTTATCTTTAATACTGAGAGAGAAGGGCAATTCTTGTTGGAATTACTATAATCTGTGTTGTTCTTTGAATGAGTATCACAGACCCAGTAGATAAGAAACCCATGCATTCTTATCAAACCTCCTGCCTGCCTGGGATGCAAAGCTACGTGAGTGTTGAGGGAGGTTTATAATTCCTGTTTCCCTTCGCCAGCAGCCATGCCCCCTTCTACGTCGTTTAGCAGATTTGTGTTGCACAACAACTGCCTTGCTGTTTCATACAGGGTGCTACTCCCGTGAAGTTCAAGGAGCAAAGGCTTAACTTCACCCTCTGTGCTCCAGGGCGACACAGGTCCTTGTTTCCTCAGTGCCTGCACATCACTGTCAGGGGTAAGGGATTCTCCGGGTTAGCTCTCCCATTCGACCTTGCTGTCATCACGGTGGGTTCCTCAGAATTTTACTGTTGAACCAGACTCTCCACTCAGCGTGTTACCAGACCATCGCTAAGGTTATAACAGAAGAAGTCTCGGTGATGCCGATACCAGGGGCTTTGGAGTGACCTGTCATGCCTTCAGTAGCCAGTCAGAGACTGCTGCTAACTGAAGTCCCCGTGGGTTTCAGAATCCACAGGTTGATGTAGACTCCTGAGTGGTGTAGCTGTGCTCAACGTAGAATCTGTAGAACGGACTCCTTAGCCACAAGTCCCGAGGAATATCTTAAAGACAAACTTCTTGAAATAAAGGAAAGCCTCAAAGAAAAAATTTTTACTGCTCTTCTGCTGGCCATTAGTGTTAACCAGTCTGTTGTCTTAGGGGGAGGCTGAAGAGGAAATGCATCTCGTATGGGGAGGGGAAAGCCTGTGACCTCCCGTCTTTTAAGTTCCAAGCTCGGTGTTTGTTCTGCAACACCTTGCTTCAAATATCAAGCTAAGGTGGGGACATCCTTGTTCCTGAGTGGAATCTCACGGCAGAAATTTCCAGGGCTAAATATTTATTGAGCACCACTCATGAGCTAGGCACTGGAAGGATCTCTATGAACCATCTAGTTCGGTATCTTGTACAATCGAGGCTAAAGAGATTTGAGTATCCAGGATTATTCAGAGTTAACTTTCCATTAGCAATTTTAGCCAAAAGAGCTTGGCTTAGAATTCTAAAGAGGATTGAGATCCCAGATCTACTACTTTCTCATTGTTTGACCAAGGACCTCTCAAGGCCTCCGTCTGCTTAGCTGTTAAGTAGGGATAAGAACAATGCATTCTTCAGCAGTATTAGAGCTATTGTAAGGATTCAGTGACTTCCCATATATAAAGTATTTAGGACAGTCTCTGACACACAGTAAATGCTATAAAAGTGAGTATTATAATGATGATGATGATGATGATGATTCCTTATCCAGGATTCTGAAAATACTCCATCTTGGAAATTTGCTCCTTACCTGGGGCTTACAGTATAAAAGCTACAACCTTAAAACACTAAAACTCTACAAATTCCCCACATTTGGAAGATATTTTAGGGCTTATTTCTTTGCAGAAGGAACAAGTGGGGAGGGGAAACCCTGACTTCAAGATGCAACAGTCTTGATTAGATGTCAGGATAGGCTGAGGAGAGAGAGAGATGGTAAAAGGTTTCACACAGGAAATCCTGTGAAAACGCACCCATCTGAGATCTCTTAGTGTTCCTTCTCTTTCCAGCAGTTATCTTAAAGAAGAAGAGGGGCTTCCCTTTAGATAGTAATATTCTTATTCCATTTTATCAAATTGCACTGGAAGCTTCTTACGGAAATCTGACAAGAGTTCCTGTCACTGTTTGCACTTTCGAGCACTTAGTCTCGTATCCTGGCTTGTACCATTTGCTAACAGTTTCAGTGTAGATCTGAATTCCTTAGTGAGATTATAAGCTCCTTGGCAAGAAGAGCTGGTGATGCGTGTTGACAGAGCAGCTGACCACCTACATGGTTGTGTTTAGAGCAGTGGTTCTTAACAAGGCTGGCGAGAAACTCCCCCCACCCCCGCCCCCAGGAAATATTTGCCAATGTTTGGAGCCATTTGGAGGTCTCACAACTGGAGGGGTGTTACTGGCATCCCGTGAGAGAGGTTAGGGACTCTGTATGCATGGGACAGCCTCCCCCCACCTCCAGTGAAGAATCAGCCTGCCCCAAAGGGCAGTAGTACCAAGGTTGAAAATCCTTGCTTTAGACGAACACAGAGGACCACCATACCTTCCGCCCATTTTTCCCGTCGCCAGCTCATTGACCGCCAGGAATTCTGAAGCTAGAGGTTCGTAGGTTTGCCTTGTGTCACACCCTGTTAAAATGCCAATGCACATTAGGCTTCCCCGACACTTCTTTATTAGGGTAATTTCGTTTGCCCGCTCTCTCTTTTCCAAAGGTAGATTTTGTAAAGGTATGAAATATGGGAGCACAGAGAGTATTTCTGAAGGGAAAGGCTCTGGAAAGGGCTTACTAAAACCTAAAAGCAACTTAATTCATTGTTGCCAGGGACAGTCATACCTTTTGTAGCCCCCCCCCCCCTGCAGGGGCCCCGCACAACTACCTCATTGAAAACAAGAGCAAAGGGCGATTGCTCAGAGCCAGTCATTCTTAACAGAGTGACTGTCCCCTCCAGCACAGGCAGCTCCAGCTGTCACTAGCTTACACCTGCTCTTGGGCTACAGACTGTGGCAGCAAAATTGCATGGCCAGCGCTCCAGGCATCTGAACACCGCTGTCTGATCTCCCCAGGCGCTGAGCCCAGTCTGGAATGGAGTGAACATTTTCAAGTTTAGCACCTCTCCCTTCTGGATCAAGCTCAAAGAAAACCAGAAACACCCAGAAGTCTCATCAAATGTGCATTATTTATTAGTCAAATATCACAAGAGACAATGGTGTTTATTTTCTTACTCCTGGATTCCCCTTTTGAAAGTACACATTCCCCTTTTGAAAGCGTTTCAACAGTTATCAAGAACAATTCACTCTTCCCGAGATGTCATTGGACTTGTTGCATTATTTATCATATGTGAGCTTTTAATCTTTTTTTTTAAGTTTTAAGGAAATGAAGAGTTTTTCTCCAAAAAGAGAGTTATTTTCCACTTCACACTGATATCAGTTCTCTTTTACTCTAGTGAGATGTACATGAAACTCACTGTTTCTAAGCACACAGTTCAGCGGTATTAAGAACATCCATGTTCTCGTGCAGCCATCACCGCCATCCATCTCCAGAATTTTTTCACCTTTGCAAGCTGAACTCTGAACCCATCTTCGCAACTCTGAACCCATTAAGCATTAACTCCCCACTCTGCCCTTCCCCTCCCCAAACAACCATCCTTCAACTTTCCGTCTCTGTGAACTCGACTGCTCTAGGTTCCTCGTGTAAGTGGAATCATAGAGTATTTGTCCTTTTATGACTGGTTTATTTTATTTAGCATGTCTTCAGTGTTCATCCATGTTACATTATGTGTCATAATCTCCTTTCTCTTTAAGACTGAATGATATTCCTTGTAGGCGGATACCACATTTTGTTTCCTCGTTCATCCATCAATGGACACTTGGGTTGCTTCTGCCTTCCGGCTCTTTAAATAACACTGCTTGTGAAAATGGGTGTATAAATTCTGGTTCGAATTCCTGCTTTCAGTTCTTTCTTTCACTCAGAAATAGGTTTGCTGGATTATTTGGTAATTCTGTTTTTAATTGTTTGGAGGAACTGCTTACTGTTTTTCATAGTGGCTGTACCATTTTACATCCTCACCAGCAAACAAGGGTTTGAATCTCTCCACATACTTGCCCAAAACTTTTAGTATGTTCTGGTTTTTCACACATGTTTTATAATAGCCATCCTAATGGATATGAAGTGATATCTCATCGCAGTTTTGATTTCCCTGATGATTAGTGATGTGGAACATGTTTTCTTGTATTTATTACCCATTTGTATATCTTTTATGGAGAAATGTCTTCAATTCCTTTACCCCTTTTTGAATTAAGTTCTTTGTTGTTACTAAGTTGTAAGAATCATTTATGAGGTTTGGGTATGAAGCCCTTATAAGATAAATATTTGCAAATATTTTCTCCCAATCTGTAGATGATTTCAATTGCTTGAAGTCATTGCTTTTCTAGTAATACCAAATAACGGCATTCAATCACGTTAGTGGTAAAAAGATTCTCAAAAAGTCGACGATAGTTACTATGTATGACCTTTGGATGTCCTCTGTTTGTTTGTTTCAATAGATAAACAATTCTAACACTTCGTAAACTGACGTTTTTATTACTCACGGCTAGTCAAGTCAGCCAAAATGTCCACTAGGTGGTACTCTAACTTCGTAATAAAGCTGAAGGTAAATTCCGAAGTTGTCCTGACAAAAGACTTGTTGCTTCACAAAAACAATGGTATTTATGTGAACTTGGACACACGTATCAGATTTATAAAATGTTAGCAGTGAAGGTTAGAGTTGATCTGTTTCAACCTTCTCCCTTTAAAATTAGAAAATTGGGATCCAGTGAGTTTAAGTGACTTGCTCAAGGTCATATTACTAGTTACTGATGGAGCCAGGCTTCCCTGCAGGTACTTAGTCTAAGTCCCCATGCTGCTTCTACTTACTACTAAAGAGTCTTCCCAGAATGTCCTGATATGCTAACGCCCCAGTTAGTACCACTTTCTCCACAAGTAAAGAAAACTGCAGATGTGAGCAAGATTGCTTCTGTGGAAGCAAAATTCCACTAATTTACCTATTAATCTTGGGGAAATCACTTAATATCCAAGTCTTGGTTCCCTTACCGTTTCATTAAGAGATTGTGTTAAATGTATGCAGATGAACTTCAAACCCTGTATTATGTAAAAATGTAGTCTGAGACAGGAACTCTGAGACTGGAAGCCTGATAGTTCTGCAACTTAAACTTTTTTCTTTTAAGTTTTTACTTAAATTCCAGTTCGTTAACATACAGTGGAATATTAGTCTCAGGTGGACAATATGGTGATTCATCAGTTCCATATAACGCCCAGTGCTCATCACAAGTGCTCTCCTTAGTCCCCATCGCCTGTTTCACCCATCCCCCAGCCCAGCCCCTCTGCTGACCATCAGTTTGTTCTGTACAGTTAAGAGCCTGATTTTGGTTTGTCTCTCTGTCCCCACCCTGCTGTTTTTCCCTTTGCTCGTCAGACGTGCCTTCTTGTTTGGCAGCCTAACTTTGTATTTCTTTTTTGACCATACAATGTGGAAGTTCCTCTTTACCATTTCTCGTGGCATTGGGTGAAATCTGGGCACCAGCTAACCATTTTTAAACTTTTTGTTAACTTTCACTTTGACTGCTGTTGGTTCTAGACGTTACCAATGATAGAGGAGCCTGTGATTTAAATGGAACCACTAACGAAATAAGGCTATTTGATAGCAATGTATTGCAGAAGGCACATAAATAGCATTTATGTGGAACATTTATGTAGGCTTCCCAGAGCTGCTTGAGGCGCTCAAGGCTGCTAATCATTTACAGATTTTCACACACAGTTTCTCACCTGCCTCTTCCCTAAGTCAGTTGCTGCTGCATTACCAGCATGCTTTGCTTTTCACTCTCTGTCTGTTTACAGAATCATCCCACCAGACAGGACGTTTTCGACATTATGTTTGTACAGCTCAATAATATTCAGAGTAACAGTTTTTATTTACCCATGTAGTGAATATAAATGATGTCTTCACCTTTGATCTATCACAATACCGTAATCCCTCACCAAAGTCAGAATTACCTTCCTGAAAAATACAAGTAGCAAAATCACAAAAGGCAAGATCATTGCCTCATCGAAAACAAGGGTGGGGCCAAACAATTTAAAAGGCTTTACACATAGAATATTATTATCACAGCACATAATAGTTCTAGAAAGCAAAGTGAGGCAAAAAGCCTGCACCCTTGTGCAGAATAAGGATGCCCTTATTCTGTACACACGTTGCAGTCTTGAGCTTTGTTTTGCATTTTTTGTTTTGCAGTTAAAAATTTTTCCAGCCGGCTCCCGTGGCTCTGTTGCCAGCCTTTTCCTTTGTTTCATTGTTCCAGGTGTTAAAAAATATCTGTGTCATTGTCTGGCCTTGCCGCAAGTTGGCCTGGGGTTAAGGGAGTGGTTTTCTGGGTTACACATTGAAGCAGGGACCATCAGTTGTGCAGCCTCTGCACTCTTCCATAGACCCGTCTCATGGTCTGGAGTAGAGAGAGCAGTGATTATAGCCACGTCCTGCAGCTGTTGATTAGGAAACTGGGCTGAACACAGCTTTTTAAATATTTGACATACAGGTACAAAAACATATTATCTCAGAACCTATTGGCTAGGGACTATCCCATTTTTGTTTTTTGAAAAATGCCTAAGAGAGTTTACTTTTGCTAGGATTGAACAGAAATATTTTAAAAAAGATTTTGGATTGTCGTGTTCACTCCACATCCAGATGTTTTCCAACGATGAATTGAAAAGCCAAAAAATAAAGACTCACTAAATTTTTTAAAGATATTAGAGAGCTATAAAATTACGTTTTTTTTTGTTTGTTTGTTTGTTTGTTTGTTTTTTTTGTTCTGTTCCTAATAGCATTAGGTTCAGCTCAATCTTGATAAAATTTGGGGACACCTCGGTGGCTCCATGGCTTAAGTGTCCGACTCTTGATTTTAACTCAGGTCAGGATCTCACAGTTTATGAGTTTGAGCCCCACATCGGGCTCTGCGCTGACAGTATGGAGCCTGCTTGGGATTCTCTCTCTCTGCCCCTCCCCTGCTCACACTCAAGCTCTCTCTCAAAATAAACTTCAAAAAAAAAATGATAACATTTGCATGATATTGTTTTGAATGCTAAGTTTATGTTGCTAACATTGATCTACAAAGTCTGAAATGTGTATTTTCATACTTCTGTGAATTCCACAGAATTCTGCCAACAAAGTATGTCTTAAAGGTTTTGGACATACCCAAATTGTTATGTATCCTAAGGACACTCTGTCAAGTCCATTTATTTTTATCTGTATTTTTATTTTAATAGGCTGTTTGTAGCTTTACAAACAAGATGATTTGTTTTTAAATTAATTACACATCAGTCCTCTGAAAGCAATTTTAGGTGTCTTTCAACATTTAAAATATACATGTCCTTTGCTGCAACAGTTTATTTGTGCACATTTGCACAAAAACTAAAGTGCAGAGATGAGAAAAGACTGTGGAAAAACTAAATGCATGTCAAGATGACTAATTCAGAAAATTATCCAAGCCCTTTATGTTTCATTTATTTATTTTTTAACATTCTTATTCATATTTGAGAGACAGAGAGAGACAGCGTGTGAGCAACGGAGGGATAGTGGAGAGGGAGACACAGAATCCAAAGCAGGCTCCAGGCTCTAAGCTGTCAGCACAGAGCCCGACACGGGGCTCGAACCCACGAACCATGAGATCATGACCTGAGCTGAAGTCAGACGCTTAACCAGCTGAGCCACCCAGGTGCCCAGAAAATTATCCAAGCGCTTTACAAAACGTATGAACTAGATTTACCTGTGCCGCCATAGCATTGTCTCAAAAGCATATTACTAAGTGGAAAAAAAAAAAAGGGAAAAGCATAGACAATGCATAAAGTATATTTCCATTTATCTAAACCTTATTTATACATACATTCAAATTATACATCTGTGCATAACATTTTTCTGAAATAATACAGGAGTATTATACAGGAGCATGGGGCAGTAACATGGATCTCAGGTGGAAGGAACTTCTATTTTTCTTTGCATATTTTTTGGTGTTAAAATTTTGTTATCATGTACATGTAATTTTCACTTTATAAATTAGCGGTTTAGTTGAGGAATTAGCACTTTGATATATAGGAGCCATTAAAACACAGATATGTCATATGGAACATTTGTCTAAATATATATCTATACTTTCTTATTATGTTTCTTGAATATACCCCTCGACGTTGTGGTCTAGAGCATTTATAATGCTGTTGGGGGCTTTTAATTCAGTTGTCGCTTTAACTCATATGTTAATCCTATGCTGAGTAACTTTAAGGAAAATGGCATCAACAATGTATGCAACCTGTATTAGAGGAAGGGGTCATTTGAGGAAAGAATACGTTGAAAATGGGTAAAAATTAAATTCTGAAAACAAATGTAGGGCAAATGTCTTTGCATGGCCATGCACACAAATACTTAAAAATGCCCCACACCATCACCCTGCACCTGCTGGAGGGAAATACTCCTTTGCACTTAAGGTTTCCAGATAAACTTTTCTTTGACTTGGCTTAAATTTATATACGTTTAGACAGACTCCTTAATCAAGAAATATTACAGTTGGGATGATTGATATTTGTATCTTTTAGAATTTTGCTTTTAGCTTTCAGTGACATAGTTGGGTTTGGCAGGCTTAGAAAATTTCAAAGGACTTCCAATGTGCATGATTTTCTATGTTGGGGAGCTACGTGTTGATTGCTAGAAACCAAATAAGGGTTTTCTTTCTTTTTTTTTAATATAAAATTTATTGTCAGATTGGTTTCCATACAACACCCAGTGCTCATCCCAACAGGTGCCCTCCTCAGTGCCCATCTCCCACTTCCCCCTCCCCCCCATGAATCCTCAGTTTATTCTCAGTTTTTAAGAGTCTCTTATGGTTTGCCTCCCTCCCTCTCTAACTTTTTTTATCCCTTTCCCTCCCTGTGGTCTTCTGTTAAGTTTCTCAGGATCCACATAAGAGTGAAAACATATGGTGTCTGTCTTTCTCTGTATGACTTATTTCACTTAGCATAACACTCTCCAGTCCCGTCCACGTTGCTACAAAAGGCCAGATTTCCTTCTTTCTCCTTGCCACATAGTATTCCATTGTGTATATAAACCACAATTTCTTTATCCGTTCATCAGTTGATGGACATTTAGGCTCATTCCATAATTTGGCTGTTGTTGAAAATGCTGCTGTAAACATTGGGGTACAAGTGCCCCTATGCATCAGCACTCCTGTATCCCTTGAGTAAATTCCTAGCAGTGCTATTGCTGGGTCATAGGGTAGGTCTATTTTTAATTTTTTGAGGAACCTCCACACTGTTTTCCAGAGTGGCTGCACCAGTTTGCATTCCCACCAACAGTGCGAGAGGGTTCCTGTTTCTCCATATCCTCGACAGCATCTACAGTCTCCTGATTTGTTCATTTTAGCCACTCTGACTGGCGTGAGGTGGTATCTCAGTGTGGTTTTGATTTGTGTTTCCCTGATGAGGAGTGACGTTGAGCATCTTTTCATGTGCCTGTTGGCCATCTGGATGTCTTCTTTGGAGAAGTCTATTCATGTTTTCTGCCCATTTCTTCACTGGATTATTTGTTTCTCAGGTGTGGAGTTTGGTGAGTTCTTTATAGCTTTTGGATACTAGCCTTTTATCCTATATGTCATTTGCAAATATCTTTTCCCATTCCGTTGGTTGCCTTTTAGTTTTGTCGATTGTGTCCTTTGCAGTGCAGAAGCTTTTTATCTTCACGAGGACCCAATAGTTCATCGTTGCTTTTAATTCCCTTGCCTTTGGAGATGTGTCAAGTAAGAAATTGCTGCGGCTGAGGTCAGAGAGATTTTTCCTACTTTCTCCTCTAGGGTTTTGATGGTTTCCTGTCTCATATTCAGGTCCTTTATCCATTTTGAGTTTATTTTTGTGAATGGTGTAAGAAAGTGGTCTAGTTTCATTCTTCTGCATGTTGCTGTCCAGTTCTCCCAGCACCATTTGTTAAAGAGACTGTCTTTTATCCACTGGATATTCTCTCCTTCTTTGTCAAAGATGAGTTGGCCATACTTTTGTGGGTCTAATTCTGGGGTTTCTATTCTATTCCATTGGTCTCTGTGTCTGTTTTTGTGGCAATACCATGCTGTCTTGATGATTACAGCTTTGTAGTAGAGGCTAAAGCCTGGGATTGTGATGCCTCCCACTTTGGTCTTCTTCGAAATTACCTTGGCTATTCGGGGTCTTTTGTGGTTCCATACAAATTTTAGGACTGCTCGTTCTAGCTTTGAGAAGAATGCTGGTGCAATTTTGATTGGGATTGCATTGAATGTGTAGATTGCTTTGGGTAGTATTGACATTTTAATATTTATTCTCCCAATCCATGAGCACGGAATGTTTTTCCATTTTTTTTCATCTTCTTCAATTTCCAAATAAGGGTTTTCTTCTGTTCCTGGAGCTCGATAGTGGACTGTCGAAGTTTAAAAAACAGCTGATCTGCCAGTGGGCAGTTTGTGTGCAGATAGTGAAATTGGAGAACATTTATGTTGCTAGTGGAATCACTCAGCTATTGGAAACCGGAAAGTGCAGCTATGGTTCATATGGTCCTGAAACAAGTTGATACTCAAGACCCAATGAGAGCTTGATGGTGATAGCTCCTGGCTTAGTAGGAGTGGTAGAAAATATCATAATGAGTCATTTCTCTGCTGGGAAGAACTGGGGACCTGAGCCATTAGAGCAGATACCAGGCTCTAAGTGATACAAATGTGAAAGTCAGTTTAGCGGTTCTTTTTCTCACAGAAAGTATTTATGAGCTGGAGAGGAGGCAGAAAGGGAGAGAAAAATGGCAGTGGATGTCAGAGAAATTGTGGAAAAGGGAGGAAGAGATTTTTTAACGTGGCAGAAAGTTGGTAATTATTTGCCGGTCTGGCGAAGGGTAAATATTGAGGCAGCCAGAAGTGGGAGCAATTATTGTGTGATCAGAGGTCCTTGAGGATGGTTCTTTTGCTGGTTTTAAAAAGATAAATGAGGTGTCGTTTGTAGTACTTGTGGGGACAGATTGCCTTCCGTTGGAAGACACTTACAACAAATTTCCAGCATGTTTATGTTCTGATACAAGCAGAGCTTAACTTGAAGGTTCCATTTCACAGGAATAATTTCATGGAAAGTCTTTGCCTTTCCAAAATGTCATCAACCCCGATCGGCACCTGAACTGTCACACATGAGCTCAATCCTTTAATTTAAGGTTTCGATCCTCAGTAAATGGCACAAGCTCCAAGTGGAGATAACGAGCTGTTATCAGGGTAAATGAAAGCTGTGGAGCAGGCTTTGACAAGGCACAGTGAAAGCAAACTTGAGGGAACAGAGTGCTTCTGTTAGGATGGGACTGGATAGGTCTCACGGGAATGAGAATGCCAATGAATCATAGAACTTCAGGGCCAGAAAGGATTTTAGTTACCCTTCTCGTTTTACAGATAAGGAAAGTTGAAGCTCAGAAATGTGCAGGGAAAATGAGGCCACCACCATTTATCTGCTCCTAATTCCCATTCCTCCTTAGAGAATTGAGTTGGCTCAGCTGGCTCTTGACAGAGAGCCCTGAAATGCAGCAGCTCAAAGCATAGACACGTTCGTTCATTCCTCTTGTAAGGAAGCAATCCAGTGCTGCAGAGCAGACCTGCTCCTCCTGACGAGTCGGGAGCCCAGGCTCCTTCAAGTCCTCGCATCTGCATTCCCAAGGGCACGGTTCTCAGGCGGGCAGTTGAGCTGGGTCACTGCCATATCCGGTTTCAGTGAGCAGAAAGTGGAGGGCGACGTGGTGGCGTCACGCCTGCTCTTTTGAGGCCCAGACATGGAGCAGAACACATCATTTTGTTCGTGTTTTATTTGGAAGGACTCAGTCACATGGTCACGTACAACTTCAAGATGCACTTGGACATGGAGTCTAGCAGGGAAGTCGTTGCTGTGGCTACAACTGTACTGTTTTTGGAAAAGGGAGAAACCCATTTGGATGGACACTGAATAGCCGCTGCCCCAGGGGCACACCAGGCTCCTGGTCAGATTACTGTCTGCAGTTACAGCTTCTCAGAATCCTGTGACCGTACCACTTGGTTTCATCCTGGATGCAGTATGCCCTTGACATAAGTTTCCTGATTTTTGGCATACTTGGCAGGTCTTGGAATTGTCTTTCCTGTTAAGGGCTCCTGCAGTCCCCATGTCCTGTGCTGGACACATGTATAGCAAAAAACATCTCTTACCTGGTTGTGACATACCCACTGCCCAGGACCATGTTGTATCTGCCATCGAGGTCCTATGACTATATCCAGGGCCGGGACTCGGGAATATAGTATGGCAGAACAAAGGGAATTCTGCAACACAGTCAGTGCTCTTCCCCCCGCCCTCACTGGGGTCATTAAAATAAAATTGTGAGGATTTGGGAATGTGTTATGAATGTTAAATGAGTTAATACATATAAAATGGCAATTTATTTTGCCAAGAGGTATTTTTAGAGTGACCCAGGAACTGTGGTAGATCCTTAGGATGCTCTACTTCCCCTTGTCCTTACGAAGCTCCCAGCCCAGTGGAGGAGACCCTGAAGGAAGCAGGCAGCGATGGTGCAGAGTGAGAGTAAAGCATCTCCATGGCAGTAAGTACATGCTTACTGCTAAGGGAACAGGGTGCTAAGGGAGCTAAGGGAGCAGGAACCAAAGACATCTAACCCTGTCGGGAGGCACACAGTGCTGAGGAAGCACACCGGGGCTGACCCCTGATGACAGGTAGGGACAAGACTCTAGGCCACCGTCCCCACAAAAACCGGTTCAGAGGGACTCTGAATGCTTTTGACTATTTCTCCGAATATTTCATCTGGCCTCCACCTCCTCCAGTGTTATTTCCCAGCACTCTACTCATCAAGGCTTATGGGGAGAAGACTGAGATTTTGCTTTCAAGAGAAATTGTTTTCCTTGACTTTGGCCTTGTGAAATCAGTCCCAACACACAAAGAAAGGAAAGTGATCTGATAAGGATACCATTATGACAGGAGAGTTCTGGGAGATTTGGCTCTTACTGTTTGAGAGTAGGAAATTGTTGTTGCATTTGCTAAGTACACAGAGTAATTTAACATTGTTAAATATCCCACTGGCTCATGAACTTTTTAATTAATTCATGTGCATTGGTTTTTCAGGGGACAATACCCATTGCCTTTCCTATTATTTATATTCTACAATAGTCCTAGGAAGCATGCTATAGAATAATAAACGTGATCATCAGATACACACCAAATTGGTATTTGTAGACAATTCTAGGGAAAAAAAGGTCGTTTTACCTACATCATGAGTATTGTTTAAATTCTCAGACTATACTTCCTCTCCCTGTACCTTCCCACTCCTGTCACCACGTTCCCAAGAATCGTCCCAAACAGTTTTATATTTATAATAGAGTCTGATTTCAGGCATCTTTTCATCTGTGAAAACTTATTTGCTCTCTCTAATTAAAAACAAACTTTTAATCATAGCCCTTCTCATTCTGAAAGCAATGGTATCCCCAGAACCATCCATAGGCAACGCAAGCATGACTGTTTGACAAGGGGACGGCTTATCATCTTAAAGCCAGGAGCACATGTTAGACTCTGGTAAAAGTGAATACCAAGATGTGCCTTCTGCAGCTGTCTCCTTTCTTACTCTGAAAACCTTTCTCAGATATCTTTTGTGTGTGTGTGTATGTATATGTGTGTATATATATATTATATATATATATATATATAATATATATATCATATATATAATATATATATTATATATATTATAATATATATTTATGTTTATGTTTATATTTTATTTATATTTTATATATATTTACATATTTGTATAAAATATATAAAATGTATACCTCCTCCCAGTGATCACACTGAAGAACGTCTCTCAAATATGTGTCTGAGCATTGTGACTTCAAAACTGGGCTTAAATTCTCTACTACCTGTTTTTGAAAAAAATCTTCAGTGACAACAACTCCATTCCCATCTCTAAGAATGCTAATTTTGAAATCACCCTCAATTTAAAATCACTTGGGAGAAAGGAAGACAAAATTCGTAGGCAGGATACCTTCTGTAGAAACCCAGAAAGTTTGCACAAATACTTCCGAATTACGAGGTTGTAACAGCAGACACAGTTCCTTATAGCTGAACAAGGAAGCAAAGAGCCTTGGACTGGATTCGAAAGGGTGAGAAAACTCCATCTACCCTTGGCGTCACCAGAAGCGCCTTGTGGGTTTCGGAGCAAGTTCTTTAACCTCTGCAGGTTGCGGTTGGGTCTCCTATAACCAGGAGATCAGGTCTGGGTGAAGTCAGTGTTGGCTTGCTGCTTATTCCTTAATGCTTGAGTGGGAGCGTAAAGCACCCATCAGATCAGTCCTGCGGAAGCTTCTCTCAGCTTGGAAGTTCCATTTAGCAAACATCTATTGAGTGTCGACTCCACCTGCCCTGTGCAATGTACTGCAACCCACCAATGAGACGCTCCTTGATATCATACAGGGCCACTCGGTGTTAAGGCTCCAAATAAATGAGCCACTGCCACTCTTGCTTCATGTTAAATTTGTTCCAGATTTCTTTAGTATTTTTGAATGCTCCTGCCATGTTTGCTGAGGGATAGTAATCGAAATTTTGCCTGCACCATGTTTGTTTTATTCTCTGTTGGCAATTTGACTACAAAGGGAAATACTTGCCAAAGTGATTAATTTGCCAATGACTACAGACTTTTTTAAATGAGGTTTTCCTCCCCACTTTGTGCACGATAAGACTTAGACAAAGTGATTTTGTTACCCACGGCCAAGGGAAGCATTGGCACCTTTTTGATGTAGGAGTTTCTCCCATGGCCTGAACACGGGCACAGTGTACCTGCAGCCATCGTATTTCAGGACAGTGGCACCTCGTTTCAGATTCATTTTTACATTCCCCGGCCACAGTTTCTGTTAGAATTAATGTAATGGATCACTTTGGTGACCCAGTCTCTCTCTCTCTCTCTCTCTCTCTCTCTCTCTCTCTCTCTGGAGGTCTCTGTTCCTTGCCTCATTTCCTAGATATCCTGGCAACAGGCATCAAACTGAAATTACAGAGAGTGGAAGGTCTTCCTTGTTTATCACTAAGGAGAAGGGGGAGCCATGGACTCGGATACAGATTCTGACTCTGGGTATCCACAGGGTACCCAACATTGCTTCGAGTGAGGTCACTGCTCTCCACACCCCTGTATCCCCCACCCACCCACCCACCCCCAGTATAAAATTTCTCCTTACTTGTAGGCCAACCACAGTTACTCATGTCTTGTCTTTTCTGGGCTTTATGAAACCCATTCAGCCATCATAAAGTGCCCATCTTAAAATCCAGGCTCACCTAGAGTTAGTTTTCAGTATGGGACTAGTTCAGGCCTACTGTACCACCAGGGAAGCCAATCAGCCCACTCTGGAATATTTCTGTTCTTTTGGCAATATCTCCAGAGAACATGTGGAATCATTGCCAACCTGAGCAAGTCAAGGCCACAAAGAAAGCTGGACAAACTCTTCCAAAGTCAGGGGTATTGGGGGAAAAGACTGGCTATTACTGATTGCCTTGCCTAACATGATATGGAAAACAGATGCTTAATAGCTCCCTTAATCACCTCTGATTGCTGAATTGGATTCCACTGACTCCACATGTCACATGCTATTCAGACTGTGAAGGGAGAAAGGATTTGTAAAGGAATAAGAGCTTGGAAAGGCAAAGCAGTACCGGTCTCCCTTTATTAGACTCACAGTTTGGTATGTATTTAAATCACTTTAGGGAGTAGCATTACCTCTACCATTTTAGATATATGCCTGTGTTCGTCCTTGTTCAAAATGTTCACTCACCCAGCAAATATTTCCTGATCACTTGCCATGACAGAGTGATGTTTGGGTGTTGAGAGATTATAGGTGTAAGTAAGACAGAGCCTTTATCCTCCAAGAAGTCCACAATCAGGGTTTGTATCTGTCATAGTATCTACAATGTAGATCATACAGTATATATTGTATACAATATACAACTCTACAGTCTGTAGATCATACAGTCTATAACATTTACATGGATAAGTGTAAACTCAAGGGGGGATCCATTTTCAATGGAGATAACATTTAAAAAAATTTTTTTTAATGTTTATTTTTGAGAGAGAGAGAGAAACAGAACATGAGGTGAAGAGGGACAGAGAGAGACAGATGGAGACACAGAATCCAAAGCAGGATATCATTATGTCATAGATGATTGTTAACCATGCATGATTTCAGAGATTTTTTTTTCCCATCTCAGTGACTGGGGAGGCTTCACCAAAGAGGCGACTCTTGGGGCACCTGGGTGGCTCCGTCAGTTAAGAGTCTGACATCAGTTCAGGTCATGATCTCACAGTTCATGGGTTCGAGTCCCACGTTGGGCTGTCTGCTGTCAGTCTGGAGCCCACTTTGGATCCTCTGTCTCCCTCTCTCTCTCTGCTCCTCCCCTGTTCTGTCTCTCCCTCAATCTCTCTCTCTAAAAAATAAACAAACATTTAAAAAAATTTTTTTAATTAAAAAAAAAAAGAGGTGGCTTTTGAGACTTGAAATAGGCCAATTTTCAAAAGAAGAACATAAGGATTAAAAATGCTCCAATCAGAGAATGGTGGAAATAAAGGAAAGCATTAAACCAAAAAATATAGGCGTCTTCAGGGAAGGTTGAGCCACTCCATTTGGCTGGAGGAAAGATAGAGTGCGTGGGGTCAGCCTCTATACTTGGAAATGACCCTGACTGATTCGTTTTCTTTCTTTTTCTTAGTTCCGTGCTGACAATAACCTGGTAATTACTAATGGGATTACATTGTCACAAGAATCTTCTTATATTTAAAATGTTCTTAATAAGGCCCCATCTATATATTTGCTCATTAAGGAAAACTGCATTAGGATTCCAACCACTGGGAAGAGGCGAGTTTGTTTGCTTGCTTACTTGTTTTTCATATTTTGCATTTAAGAAAAATTGTCCATAACATCTGTTCTTGATAATCCTGTGACAAATACAAGGGTCAATATAATGGAATGTTGGCCCATGCATTAGAAATCTTTCCATATTGATGCAAAGGAATAGTGGTATTTCTTCTTTAATATTAACTTCCAATTATAGAAGGAAAATACGTGTCGGGGTGATTTTCAATGAAGATAACTTAAAAAATTTTTTTTGAATGTTTATTTTTGAGAGCAGGGGGGACAGAGCGCAAGGTGGGAAGAGACCGGGATTGGGGGGGGGGGGGGGAAGC
>NW_024412430.1:3751120-3812281 GCF_014898765.1 Herpailurus yagouaroundi
CCCCCCCCCCCCCCCCCCCCCCCCCCCCCCCCCCCCCCCCCCCCCAAGCACAGAATCCAAAGTAGGCTCCAGGCTCTGAGCTGTCAGCACAGAGCCCGACGCAGGGTTCAAACTCACAATCCACGAGATCATGACCTGAGCTGAAGTCGGACACTTAACCAACTGAGCCACCCAGGCGCCCCTGGAGATAACATTTTTTAAAGATGCACTAGATGTGACTAATCAGATATCCTTTTGGCTACAGAGGCTTTTGGGCCCAATCTTGTAAAATATTTGTTCGATTTGCTATATATGATTAAGGAGAAAATGGTGTACATTTATGAAGAAATACAAACTATCCACAGTATTTTTCTTTAGCACATCAAGACCTATTACTGGGTCATAGTATCAATTTAATCGGCATTGTTCAATGTATTTTTTTAAAAATATGAGTGGCTGGAGCAGCATAGGGAAGATACAGGGAGTAGAATAGAGTACATTGCACATAATAAGGAAAGACAATGTTTCAGAAACTTTAATTTCGGCTCTGTGTGTTACTGGATTGCTGTGTGTGGGTTGTGATTAGTAGTTTTTTATTTTATAGAAATGCCAATTTATTTCTTTGAGCTGTGTATGCGACGTAAATGGAATTACATCAACAGCATTAGTGATTAGAGAAAAATGGTCCACATTTAGCATGTCACTTATGAAAATAAATACTTGTAAGGTGCCTTTGTTCTCACCAGAAACTTCTTCCCATCCATACACATTTCTGAAACTCTTAGATAAAAGGAAAAGGAAGGATGAGAAGGACCTGCTAATATATTTAAAGCTTTCAGCCCGTTTTCTTTGCAAACGCTCTGTTGCTTGCAGAGGGGAGTTATAAGAAAGGGTACTTTGGGGTGGATGTCCAAGAGCCCTTACTTTAGGAGGGCTTATTGGCATTAGCTCATTGCTTCTGCACGGTCCAGCCTCTTCCCCAGAAGGGGCTGGTATTTGTCTCATGATACCGTAACTGGGCTCCAAGTAGGAAGGCACCCTAGCCTGGGGGTGGGAGAGAAAATGTCAAAGTCACGTGAGTATTGAGAGCCCAGGGACAGAGTGGAAGTGAAGACCCCATGTCCTTCCCAAATGCTGAGGCTGTGACATACAGAACAGAGAAGCTAGAGTGTTGGAGACAGTCACCCTTTGGAAAAGTCAGAAGCCAGGGTCCAAACAGGAGACATGCTCTTCTCTCAGATCTCCTCCTAACCCTACCCCCGGCCTATCCTCAAGAGTCACTCGATCCCTGGGCTCAACTTTTTTCAATTGGTGGAATCTGACTGTAATAACAGGAGCAGTCCTGATACAGCACCTTGGACTGGCTCGGGTTGGGGGAGGGGTACCTGGGAGGACTTCCACCCCAATGAGCCAAAATCCACTTATTAAACACTTGTCATTTACGTTTACTTTGGAACTTACTAATTTGTCATGTGTGTGCTGTGCCACTGATTTCTGTATTCTTCTTTTAAGAGTTAAAAAAAATTTTTTTTAACGTTTATGTATTTATTTTGAGAGACAGTGTGTGTGCGCGTGTGCACGGGGAGGGGCAGAGAGAGAGGGAGAGACGGGGAGGGGCAGAGAGAGAGGGAGAGACAGAATCCCAAGCAGGCTCCACGCTGTGAGCACAGAGACTGACAAAGGGCTTTAACACACAAACCATAAGAACATGACTTGAACCAAAATGAAAAGTCGGACGCCCCAGTGACTGAGCCACCCAGGTGCCCCATTTCCATATTCTTTTTGACAAGACCAGTTGACATTTCCTCTATAGAACTAGGGAGGGTTGGGAATTTCAACAAAGAAGCGTCAAGTAACTTTTCCCATTACCCAGTGCTTTCAAAGCTGCCCCAGGCCTAGAGTTAATGGATTTTACTACTGAGCTGGACCGTTGTTTGAGACTGACCCACTCCTGTCACCCTCCATGGTTGTTCAATGGGAGGCAATTTATGCCTCACATTTACGGCCATGCCTACTTAAAGCATTAGGCTCTACAAAGCATTTTATGCTTGTCCTTAAAAGTTAATTGGGAGTGTCGGAGGAGCATGTGCTAGGAACATCTACTTCCTTTTCCCAGAACTGGAATGAATCCTTTGATCTTTCCAGGGCATTTTAGGTGAGGCTCAGTCATTAAGTGTACTTTCACTGCCTAGGGCTCAGCTTTTCCACACCTTGAAATGACAGCTTTTTACAAAAGGTGCTATTTGAAATGCCACGGGATGTAGATTTTTAAACAGGTGAATAGCTAAGTAAGCCTTTAAAAAACAATACCTGAAAATATTGACTCTGTTAGTCAGAGTCAATAAAATGTCCGATTTCCTTTGGGTGAGGAATTTGGAGCCTAGAGAGGCAGAAAGTCTTCCCAGGAAGTGGCCTTGGGGACGAGGCTGAGAATGAAGCCTTCCTCACCACCCGTCTCCATCCCACATTGTCTTGCGTGGTGGAAACGTGAGGGATGTGAACAGATACCTTAAACGTGTTGCTTACTTTGAATGAGGATACTTAAAAAAAAAAAAAAGTCCTGACCAGTGGCTATCATCCAACATGGCTCAGTAGAAAAAGTAGGGGCGGGGCGCCTGGGTGGCTCAGTCGGTTAAGCGTCCGACTTCAGCCAGGTCACGATCTGGCGGTCCGTGAGTTCGAGCCCCGCGTCGGGCTCTGGGCTGATGGCTCAGAGCCTGGAGCCTGTTTCCGATTCTGTGTCTCCCTCTCTCTCTGCCCCTCCCCCGTTCATGCTCTGTCTCTCTCTGTCCCAAAAATAAATAAATAAACGTTGAAAAAAAAAAAAGAAAAAGTAGGGCCTTGGTAGGCCGGGAAGTTCAAAATAGAGCCTCAGATCTCTTCATCTGCACTCTGGGAAAAATGAATGCTTCATGTCACAAGGCTTTGTGAATTGATCAAGGTAACACGTGGGCTGGCTGGTGCAGAGCTCATGCTCAGTAAATAAGTTCCATTGCACAAGTTAGGAGCTCCATTCCTAGAGCCAAGGAAGCTGCTCCCCCGTTCCTTCTCACCGCCCATGCAGTTGTCTGGGAGGTGCTGTGGACGGGTGCATGGAGCCTTCGTGTTGCCCTGAGAATACCGAAGGTTATCTGAAAATCCAGTGTGCAACAGTGTGCAACAACCTTCCTGCCACACACCGTCCCATTCCCATCCCCGTTCTCCATCAGAATTAAGGGTCCTTGGACCCATTCCCTTCTGGCCTTGCTCATTGTGTAATGTTCACCAAAAAGGTGGTAACTAAAACCAGATTGATGTATTGCCTTAGCATGTCACGTCTCCAGCTAAAGAGACTTGATCTCAGAGCAATGCATTAGGGTGGTCTCTTACAATCATCTCCATACCAGTCTTAGTTTCTTCTTAGTGATCTTCTCTTGCCTTCTCCAATATGAAGTTCTTCTCCCTGACAGAATCTTCAGAAACAGAGTAGGAGTTAAAAGGTTCTGGCTTTCTGTGTGACATCCGACGTAGCACCCTGAGTCATTCCCAGCAATGGACTTCCCTTTTCCTTGGATGTCTTGCCTTTTAATTATATTATAAAATTATATTTTAATAAATTATAAAATATAATTATATCTGATATAGTATAATTATAATATATGACTATAATTATCTTTTATATATTATACCATATTACTTTTTTAATATGAAATATATTGTCAATTTTTAAAAATATATTAGTCAAATTTTATCATTTTAATAGCCAAGGTAATACATATTTATTATTAAAAATGTTAAATATTAGAAGACTCCAGAAGGGAGTAAAAATTCTTTTAGTGTTCACTCTGCCTTCTCCATCCCCCAAATTTAGGTAACTCCTGCCAGCAGTTTTTTGTGTATCTTCCCAGATCTTTATTTTTTGCACATGAAACTAGTAAATTTTTTAAGTTAATTTGTATTTTTTAAATCACATAATGGTCTAGAAAGCTGAATAACCAAAGACTTGTAATAGTTGCCCCTTACCCCCATCTGCGGTTTCACCTTCTGTGGTTTCAGTTCCCTGCAGTCAACTGCGGTCTGGAAGCAGATGATCCTCCTTCTGACACATGGTCAGAAGGTCAGTAGTGGCCTGACGCTATGTCATAGTGCCTATGTCATTCACCTCCTTCCTCTCATCACATAGGCATTTTATTGCTCACATCATCACAAGAACAGTGCATACAGTACAGTGGAATATTTTGAGAGAGAGAAAGACCACATTCACATAACTCTTTTGTAGTATATTGTTAGAATTGTTCTATTTTATTATTAGTTATTGTTATTGTTAGTTATTGTTATTTATTATTAGTTATTAGACAGTACAAGGCTCAGTACTGTCTGTGGTTTCAGACATTCACTGTGGGTCTTGGAACATATCCCCCATGAATAAGGTGTTGGGGGGAGCTACTGTATAATTTTTTAAATAGCACTTTCTCAACTGCCACTTCTCCACAGCCCTATTACCAGAGATACTGCCCTCAACTTTTATCTCTTGGTCTCCATTATTTTCTTCATATCTCTAAACCTTGTATTTATACTACTATATCTTGTTCTTTTATGGTGAATAAAGATTATATGTTTTTAACACTCCCACCCACTTCTTCTCCTATACTTTCAACATGGTTATATCACAATTTTTTTATAATTCAGTGTTTACAATATGAGACAATATAAATGTAGTTCATTGATGAGCTAAGTACTAAATTGAGATTTCAGTCATTTTTTGGTCAACTCCCTCCCCCACCCCCGCCCCAGAATTCATAATTGCCTTCTTTTTCTTTCTCTTTTTCTTTTCCTTTTCCTTTTCCTTTTTCTTTTCTTTTCTTTTCTTTTCTTTTCTTTTCTTTTCTTTTCTCTTCTCTTCTCTTCTCTCTTCTCTTCTCTTCTCTTCTCTTCTCTTCTCTTCTCTTCTCTTCTCTTCTTGTGTGTGTATGTGTATCACTAGCTGATTCTTTTCTAAGTCATCAACAGATCTGTGAAATTTTATAAGATACAGTCAACATATCAGATAATATATCAATTCCTTTTTTCTTTTCTTTTCTTTCTTTTTTTTTTTTTTTAATTGAAGCTCTCCTCCTAGAATCCCTTTGTCTTCCTTTTCTAACCAGGACTGGTGGTTCTCTTGCATCTTACATATTTGGCATCCTGGGAGCTCACTTAACTTCTTTCCTATGTTGAATTGCCTGTTTCTGGATCCAATAGTCTTCTTTCTTGGCTTTCTTCATTATGTTACTGGAGCATAACCTCCTATAGCTTTCTGAGTAAAGGTCAAAGGGACATAGTTTTAAAATTCTATCCATGTCTAAAAATGCACATATTCTGCCCTTGAAGTTGATTGATACTTTGGCTGGGTATAGAATTCTTAGATTATAAACCATTCTGAAAACAGAATGTCTGCCATTATTTCCTTTCAAAATCCGTGGCTCCTTCAAAAATCCATGCGATCTGTTTTCAATAGAAAGTTTTAGAATCTTTATTTATCCTGCATAGTCTCAAATTTAAGGAAGGATCTATTTTGATGATCTCAACCCCTGCCCTTGGAGCTCCTTAACCTAAAGATTTAGTTACAGGAAGTTTTATTATTCATTTGAAAATTTGCTGCTTTCATTTTATTTGTTTTCTCTTACTATAATTTCTTTTCTAGAAGAGAAATGGAGAAATGGAAATCATGACTGATATTTTTTTCACTTTACTGAACTTTTCTCTAATCTTCCATTCTCTTTATTTCCTGACAAATTTCCTAGAGCTGCCCTCCAAACTTATCTTTTTGTTTATTTGGTTTTTGGTTTTCATAAATTTTCTTTTATGAAATTCCTAAGAGCTCTTTCTCTTCTCCAAATGTTCCCTTTTTTTTTAGGTCAGTATCCTGTTTTTGTTTCAGGGATATATTTCTGAGGATTTGTTTTTGTTTTTGAAGTATTTTTAGTTTTCTGCATTGATCTCTTTCCTTGGATTTGTTTTCCTTCTCTCTCCCCACCCTACCCCTTTCCTGTTTGTTTGCTTAGGTTTGTTTTTCATGCAGGAATTTTCTTGAAACGTTTGGTATTCCTAGGTACTTTACAGCAGTGAGGCACTAAACTGCCTCCTCTCTCTGCCTCCTCTCCGGGCAGTTCTCTGGGTTAGAGTTGGGTTTTGGAGAGCATAGAGATGGCATAATCCAGCTGTTCCGCTCATCATGACTGCTTCCCATACAACCATGAGTTATGTGACTAGACTTTCACTGGACTCTTCCTATTCCTCTCCCAGGGCCAGTTCACAGGTCCAGTCCTCCATGTGCAGAGTGAAAGATTATCACCTGAACATCTCCGGATCATACATTTACACACACACACCTGAGCCTGGTTGAAATAATGCTTCCAGCTCCCTTTCAGAGAAGTGCACTTATCACATCTTTGGCAGATATACTTCCACATCTGTGGAGTTGTTTCCCAGTTTCTTCATTAGATTTTGTTATTGTGGCTTCATTCTTTTGGGGTCTCAGGGACCAGAATGAAGAAGATGGGTCTTTTCCTTGAAGTTTCTGAAAATTTCTCTCACAGCCAGGTTGGTCTCGGCATTTTTCAGAAATTCTGAGTCATTTCTAGTTTTTACCCTCATTTATTTAAAATAACAACTTTTGGGGTGCCTGGGTGGCTCAGTCGGTTAAGCATCCTACTTCAGCTCAGGTCATGATCTCCTGGTTCGTGGGTTTGAGCCCCACGTCAGGCTCTGTGCTGGCAGCTTGGAGCCTGGAGCCTGCTTCAGATTCTGTGTCTCCCTCTCTGTTTTCCCCTCCCCTGCTTGTGCTCTGTCTCTCTCTCTCAAAAATAAACATTTAAAAAATAAGATAACAACTTTTGAGGGGCACCTGGGTGACTCAGTTGGTTAAGCATTCGACTCTCAGTTTCAGCTCAGGTCATGATCTCATGGTTTTGTGAGTTCAAGCCCTGCATCAGGCTCTGCGCTGGCCATGTGGAGCCTGCTTGGGATTCTCTCTCTCTCTCTCTCTCTCTCTCTCTCTCTCTCTCTCTCCCCCTCCCTCTCTTTCTCCCCTCCGCTACGCATGCTGTGTCTCTCTCAAAATAAATAAACTTAAAAAGAAATTTTTTTAAATAAGAACTTTTGACACCTACTAAGCATAGAACATGATGGTAATTCTTACAAGTGCTTATATTACCTGGTTGTCCTTGATTATGTGATTTTCTTCACATTTTCCCCCCTCCCTGCCCCTGTTTTTCTCTCTTCAAAAGTTTAAACCATGGGAAAGCTTCCTTTGCAGCCCCAAGCATTTTGAATTTTTTTTTTTTTTACTTTCCTCAACATTAGAATTATTGGTCCAAATCATATCTTTGAGACTGTATCAATCTTTTACAGTCTGTGTCACCTGTACGGATAGGTGCTATGGAATTACATAGTAAAGCCACATGAGAAGTGGATTAATGAAAATGCGCTCCTAGATGCCCAGCCAAAAAAAGGAGAAAAAGTATGAAGAGAGAAAAGAAAGAGGAGATTAGTGATGCAAAAGGCTCTGGGGTGCCTTTTCTCTAGTGACAGCATGCAGTGAAATAACATGGAGTCAGAGAAAGTTAATCAGCCTCAGTTCCTGCGTGTCTCAGCTAGTGTGAGTGCTTACAGTGCCAAGTGTGAACCTGGTTGTTGAGGGATACTAATTCTTTGTTCACCTAAGCCCCTCTTGCAAACCCAAACCCAAACCCAGCTTCATCCGGTACTCACCAAATGAACCATGACCTTTACTACCACCAAGGAAAAAGTGGTCTGGATCAGACATATGGCGGGGCAAAATGTTGGCCACCAGTGGATATCTTCAAAATACACTTTTAAGGGTAATTTAGACTATATGTGATTTCCACCTTGCACCCTGATCCTAATTGTTACGAAATTACATTTCCAAAGTCAGTGGAAATACATATTTATAAGACCTGCACTCCTTTCTGTTATCACAGTTATCAGAAGTACATGGTCACTGTCACCCTAAATTCCTTCCCCTCTTAGTTTCTGAACCTCCACTGGGTAGTTCAGGGTTAGACCAGGAGCAGCAGTTCTTTAATCTAGTATTCAGTTTTCAAGATGAAAATGGTGGCAGGGTGGAGGGGACGGACTGGCCAATTCCAGATGCTCTTCTCAGAGGTTATAAACTTACAAGACTTAAGAAAGGTGCTAGCACCTCCTTAAGGGTGATAGCACAGCTTCTTAATATCCCTTCTTAAAGGGATAGCACAGCTTCTAATCAGTTGGAAAAGAGGATGAGCCACAGCGGACATCTGCCATAAACCTGCAGCTCACATCCCTCCCTAATGGTGGAACTCTTACTGCCTCACTCTGCTTCTGGAACTTTCCAGATCTGTGGTATCCTTTTACCTTATCCGGTCCAGTTCAACAATAGAAGTAGTCCTGATCCCATTTCCTTTTACCTGTACTCAAATACTGTTGTTTCCAGCACACTCGTACCTGGGAGTTTATAAATTTTCTAACACATTTATATTGTCTGGATACCTGAAGAGTTACTTCACCACGGAGGTTTGAAATCAGATGCATGCTTTCAAGGCTGTGTGCCAAGCATAAGGCCTCTCCGGCTGAGTCTCCATGGTAACACAGTGAGAGAGTCTAGTGATTGTGTGTCTGTGACCACAGGCATGGATTTTCCCATGTGAATGACTGGTGTTTGCTCATGTGCTGCTTTTTCCAGGTCTTTCCTCGGGTCTTTCAAAGTTGTCTGCTTTCTTCGTGATACTAATTTAGCCTTCCATCCCATCCCAAACACCTCCTTTCTTTCACTGTAGAATAACCTGGTTTTGTGTGAGTTTAATGTTTCAGTACTATCTAAAGGTGTTTGTGTTGGACATGTCTCTGATCTCACTTGGTTATTAGCTTCAGAAGAGTTATTTTACTTACTTCATGATACCTGGAATGTATTTTTCTGTACAAAGTGGGACATTGATACTCCATTTTTTTTTTTGTCTGCCTGCCCAATTTAGCAATGAGGCCATATTGCAAGTGTTTCATAAAAACATTTCATCAAAAATGTTTTAAAATCATTCAGCAATTTTTTATCAGGATAAAGAGCAAAAGAGAAGAAAAGTCTCCTTTAGAGTAAAATATTGAAGCTTTCTATCCTGACACTTTACAACCCATCCTCAGGTTTTCATTGGTGTAGTGAACGCTTTTTTTGTTGAAAAGATAATTTGTAATACTCTATGCACCTTCCCTATTACTGGCACTGCACATGATACAAAATGCTGGGGGTTTAAAAAATGGGGTATGGTGGACACCTATTGTTTTTCAAAGCTTGTTATTATAAAGCATAATTGAGCACTTTATGGTTTTCCAAGGACGGATCTTTTGAGCCACCCCACATGTATTAGGGTGAATTTCTTGTACCCACCAGTAAATCGTTCAGGATGTGAATACTGATTTTTTTTAAGCAGAAGTAAACGTTGCTTTTAAAAAGTGCCAGGACCTTGTTCGAGTATGCACTGTAAATTGAACCACTGGTGATAGAACAAGGATCAAATAAACATTGAAGACTACAGTTCATGCAAACAACAGAATTTTACCCCCAAATCCCATAATCATACCTTTCAGTAATACATAAACCACCGCCAAGTTGTTTGAGTGTTTCATGTTCATTTTCTCTGCCCTCCCTCTACGTTGTCAGTCATCTGGAGGAATACATAATAAGAGCAAGGACACAGTAATCTACACACAGGTTATTATTGGTATCTTATTAACGAAGAATATTTGTAGAACTATTTTGTAAGCAACTTAAAGTAGCATGAAAACCAGATCTTCATCTACAAATGAGGACTGTTTCACAAGAATGTTATTGGTTTAAAATACCAGCTGTATGGTATTTAAACATCTGGAAAAGCATTTTTACATGTGTGCAACATCTGGGTAAATAGATCTGCTAAAAATTAAGTAGCCCTCACACGAGAAATTAAGCAAGCGAATAAAGACGTTCTTTTTCTTATGTTTCATTCTCTGTGTTTCATTCTCTGTGCTGTGAAAGAATGATGTTCTGTCCTTAAATAAGGAAAATGAATTGAGAAATGCAGTATCTAAGAAATAGAGAAACAAGTTAGGTGGGGGAGGGGGAGAAATTAGTCTCAAAGATATTAACAGATTTATAGGGAGAAACCTTAGTTTTGCTTTTATTTCCACATACGTGTGCTTTACATCATACATGATCAATTCCTTGAACATAAATTGTAAGTAAATATACTCAAACTTACATATTTGGAATGTTACTAATAATTCCCATAGCTGTGATAGTTTTTTAAGTACGTACTAGCTGTGTTAACTTCCTTTTTATCAGCCTCCTCACCTAGGAAGTAGGAATCGCAACAGTATCTGCTGCTCAGATTTGGTTTAAGAATTAAATGCTGTTCGGGGCGCCTGGGTGGCTCAGTTGGTTGGGTGACCGACTTCGGTTCAGGTCATGATCTCACGGTTTGTGAGTTCGAGCCCCGCGTTGGGCTCTGTGCTGACGGCTCAGAGCCTGGAGCCTATTTCAGATTCTGTGTCTCCACCTCTCTCTACCCCTCCCCTGCTCATGCTCTGTGTCCCTCTGTCTCTCAATAATAAATAAACGTTAAAAAAGAATTTTTTTTAATAAAAATTTAAAAAAAGAATTAAATGCTGTTCTACACTAAAGATCAACAGACGACAGCCCACAGGCCAAATTGAGCTCCCTGTCTGTACTGTACCACTTGTACACTTGTGGTGTACAAAAGAAAAGATAAGATTGGCTTTTATATTTTTTAAGCGATCGAAAACAAAATCAAGAATGATGTTTCTTGACACTTGAAAAATTTGTGAAATTCACATTTTCGCGTCCAAGACAAAGTTTTGTCGGAACCTGGCCACACTCCTGCATTTACGTATTGTCTATAAACGCTTTCCTGCCACGTTGGCAGAGTTGAACAGTTGCATCTGCGACCCTGTGGCCTGCAAAGCCTAAAATATTTACTATCCAGCCATGTACTGAAAAGCTTGCCCACCCTTCTCTACGCTAAAGTGCTTTGAAAATGGCTGATACATATTTGTACTAAACAAATGTTATTTTCATGAAAAGTATTAAATGTTAAGTAAAATAAACAATATCACTCATAACCGAAAACCCATGTCAGAGTCTGAAAACAGTCATCATATATTATCCCTCAAAATCATACTAAAAAAAAAACTATTAATTGCATGACAAATCATTTATGGTTTGAAAATGTAAAATGACCTTAGGAATATAATGTACCGAACTCATTTCACAAGGGGCTTATTTTCAGAATGGTTTTTAAAAATAATTTGATATTTATTTGTTTGTTTGTTTTTGAGAGGGGGAGAGAGAATCCCAAGCAGGCCCCGCACTGTTAGTGCATAACCCGACACAGGGCTCAAACCCATGAACCATGAGGTCATGACCTGAGCCAAAGTCAAGAGTCGGATGTTCAACCGACTGAGCTACCCAGGTGCCCCTCAGAATGTTTTATACATTCCTTGTGGAAAACTGTTATGCCATTAGCTTACACATCCTCTCTCCTTAATTTTCTTGTCACATGACCAATTCTTCTGTTTACTGTTGTCCTTCAGTTCCAAACTTACTCTGATTCCCTATCTTAATTCTCCATTTTTGCCCACTGTCTAATCCCTCTCAGTGGAAATTCTAGCCACAGTCCTGCATTCTCTGAAGGGTAGAAGAAGAATCTGAAGGGTGGGGACCAAGAGTTGTGACACAAACTTCGGAGTGTACGTGATCACAAAGAGGCCAGGTCAAGCGGTACCCCATTGAGAAGGGCTCAAAAATGCAGTCCGCACAAGTCCTTCGAGCTTATCTCTTAGGTCACACGACAAACCAAATTCTTCTCTTAGCATCAATGTCACCCTGTTGTATTTGCCAAAGAATTAGGCAACAACATGTTTCTGGGCCAAACTGACCCATCTATAAAAACATTTTGAGGCACTAAAGAAAATATTTTACCAAATTGGTTTAGATTCTTTTATTTTATCCCTGTTTTCCTCTAGACAGACTTTCCTGGCATGACTGATACACCAGGAATTTTGCCCAGATTCAGTCTGATGTACGGATGTGTATGTAATTGATTTGTGTAGATGGGTCAAATCTCCCTCAGACCTTTTTAGGCTATTCAGGGTTTCCAAGCTGGGTTGTATCATCTGAGCCGGTTTCCTTTTCGGTCTCTTACCCCTGCATCCCCATAGCCTGTTTTTGTTTCTCTTTATCCACCTTCTCCAGCAATTTGGCCAAGTTACCATTCACATCAACTGTAGAATCAGAAAGTGGACAAGCGCAAAAAAAGCTGACATTCAGACACACTTTGCTCTTTGTGACACCTCTAGAACAGTTGGCAAAAGATGAGTTCGGGTTGAGCTATGACTTAAGTTCGCCAAGCTGGCTAGCACAGAAAACTGAGTTGGCCTTAAGGAAAAGAGACCCGGTGGGAATTTGTAATAAAGTAGAACTGTTTTATTAAGTTAGAAATATCAAAGCATTTTAATCGGATTTCAAACATGCTCCAGAAAACCTCTTTGAGACCCTCAACATTCAAAGTGACAAAAATTGGGAAAAATTCAAATGGTTAATAACTTCATTATGTAAAGGGTTGCTACAAACCCATAACTAAACATTCAGAGCAAAAAACGAGCAGTTTTCATTAGCAAAGACGTGAGCAGACAATTCACCAAAAGGGAAAATACTTCCAATGAATAAATCTACTGGAAAATGTTCTACCTCACTGATATTCAAAGAAATTCAAAGCAAGACATTGAGTTGTCATTTTTTTCACCCTGTCATTTGATGTGTCCTTTCATGCCATGTGGAATTTGACACAAAAAAGATTTTGAAAGGATAGAACTCTCTTCTTGAGAGGGAATAGTAAAATGAATTCACACCCTACGACAGGGTGCCTAAGTTCATTCACCCTCTCTAGAAAGCTGTTTGATCATCTGTCACCAAGAACCTCAAATTTTATAATGTACTTTGATATGCTGTTAATAAAGAAAATTATCACTATGAAAATCTGCATACAAAGTTGTAAATTATAATGTTATTTATATTAGTGCAAGCAGAGTGTTTTACAGTAGGGATTTGGTAAAGGTCACTGTAACTTTATGAAGCTATTTAAATACGATTTTAAAACACAGAAAAATGTGTAGGATATAATGTTGAAAGCAAAATATAGGATATATTTTATATACAAAATAATCACAGTTATTTGTTTTTTTCTTTTTAATGTTTATTTTTGAGACAGAGAGAGACAGAGCATGAGCGGGGGAGGGTCAGAGAGAGGGAGACACAGAATCCGAAACAGGCTCCAGGCTCCAAGCTGTCAGCACAGAGCCCGACTCCAGGCTCGAACTCACGGACTGTGAGATCATGACCTGAGCCACCCAGGCGCCCCTTGTTTGTTTGTTAAGGAGGCTCCACACTCAGCCTGGAGCTCAACACGGGGCTTGAACTCATGACCCTGAGATCAGGACCTGAGCTAAGAGCAAGAGTAGGACACTTAACTGAAGGAGAGAGGGAGAGAGAGAGGAGAGGGACTGAGTCCTCAGGTGTCCCTAATCATAGTCTTTTAAAATTGCACTGTGTAATATAGTAGCCACAGGTCTCACGTGACTAGTTTTTAAATAAGATTTAAAAATTATGTCCTCCATCGCATCAGCCACCCTTCAAGTGCTCAGTGGCGGCATGTCAGTGGTGGCTTCTAAGTTGCATAGTGCAGGTCCAAAAATGACCTTCCATTATCTCAGAAAGTTCGTTTAGACAGCACTGATACAAAATAACCCCTAAAGCTGCATAGTTCAAAGACTGGAAAAAGTTAAAATTAGAAGAAAAAAAAATAATAGTTTTTGGTGGGCATTTCAACCAAGGAATTTCTTCCTTTTTCCTGTTCTTTTAGTTTTTTAATTTTCTGCCATGACCATATTAATTTTATAATGGAAAATAAATCACTGGCCTTATTTTATTTTTTCTTTTCTTTTTATTTATATATGAAATTTATTGTCAAATTGGTTTCCATACAACACCCAGTGCTCATCCCAAAAGGTGCCCTCCTCAATACCCATCACCCACCCTCTCCTCCCTCCCACCCCGCATCAACCCTCAGTTTGCTCTCAGTTCTCAACAGTCTCTTATGCTTTGGCTCTCTCCCACTCTAACCTTTTTTTTTTTTTCTTCCCCTCCCCCATGGGTTCCTGTTAAGTTTCTCAGGATCCACATAAGAGTGAAACCATATGGTATCTGTCTTTCTCTGTATGGCTTATTTCACTTAGCATCACACTCTCCAGTTCCATCCACGTTGCTACAAAAGTCACTGGCCTTATTTTAAATACTTTTTTTTAAGTATTGAAAATGGGGGCACCTGGGGGGCTTGGTCGGTTAAGCGTCCAACTTTGGCTCAGGTCATGATCTTACAGTTCATGGGTTCAAGCCCTGCTTCAGGCTCTGACACCTCAGAGCCCGGAACCTGCTTCGGATTCTGTGTCTCCCTCTCTCTCTTCGCCTCCCCCACTCACACTCTGTCTCTCGAAAATGAATAAACATTTAAAAAAATTTTAAGTGTGGAAAATAAGTACAAGGATAGCTTGGGGAAAGCCAACTAAAATTTTCTGTCTAGAGTTATTTCTGTTGCTGCTGTTAACATTCAGGTCAGATCAGAATTTCAGAAACTTAGGTCCTTAGGGAATGGGGCACCGTGGAATTGGTATTCAGTCTTGGAAAAGTTTGCACACACCCATAATTCAGAATTCCCTTACCAGCATTTCCTCTGCCGTGCTTCACAGTTCCACACAAGTGGGTTACAAATGGAGTCTTTTGGTCTTAACCTGTGCTCTGGAGCCAACATGAAACACTCACTGTGTCTTACCAGTGATGCACAAAGAAAAGAAGAATCATTAGTGTCTCTGGAAGTCATCTGTATTTTCTTCTTGGTTTCCATTTTCAGTTTGTATCTGGTTCCGGCTAAATCTAGCAAAGAAGTACCAAGTGGACCTTCAGTAAATGAGCTGTTTCTACACACACAATGACCTTGATGAAGTGTGAACATAGGCGCATTCAGTCGGGTTGTGCCTCTGGATTCTTGACACATGCTGATGGATCCACGAGGGTGCAGGGTTAGAATCCAGCCCCTCAAGTGTCAGCCACATTCTGTAGGTCTGTCTGGTTGTTGCCTGGGCTCTTTTGATGGCTGCCCCAGTGCATGGCCACCAAGTTGGTTGTTGCTGAAATATTTTATGTGAATGGGGACATAACCCAAGGAGTTAATGATAAGTTGGAATGCTGAATAAGTTATTGTTCTGTCTATACTCTGCAAGTAAATCTGTATCTTAATTATTCAAAAATTTGTAAGTCTTTTCCAGTTAGCTCTAGTAAAAACAAAGAAATGACAGTCATCAGCTTAAGCAAGTTTGAAACGTGGGAGTTACTTATCTTCATGAGATTTAAGCCAGAAGAAATGCCCAACGAACCAGCTAAGGGAGATTATCTGGTGCCTCGATACTTAGGGGGCAAGGAGTCACAGTGAAAGTGACAGCCTATGTGATGTAAGTTTGTGGTATAATAGAGCAATTTTTAAGAAGCATGGGAGGACAGCTGCTTTTGGCCATGAGATATCATGTCAGAGAGCAAGGAGTTGGTGATCTCTCCTGACCTGCTCGTGGAACCACCCCAAGACAGTGACACAGGCTATTGCGTGTGGATGGAGTACAAGAAAGATAGGAGGAAGGTCAATGAATTGAAAAGTCAATGACGTGAATACTCAAGGCATTAAATATTGAAATCGTCAGTCAGTGAGGGGTATTACAAGAGAAGGGATTTATGTGTATAAATCAAGGATAGACATTGGCTCACTGGCACGTAAGCATAAAATTCGTAGGGTAATGGAACATAGTGTAGTTATAAGTAGAAAGATCAACGTGCTGTAAAATATTCTTTGCAAGGAATAGTCTTTGCTACTTGGTCACTAGATGAACTTTCTTATCTTTTCTCAGTGTCTAGGACCATGGGCTTCCACATCAGAGGGGTTAAACATTTGTCGTGTTCGCTTTTGCCCACGTTGAGGCCCTGCGTTCTCTTTAGTCTGAGAGTGTGACTGCCTCTTGACCGTTCGCTCCAGAGTCTCTTTCTGCCCTCTCTTTCACCCACTCTGGTTTCCATCACTTCACTTCATTCACAAGCTCCATCTAATCACCTGGAAACCTCAGCCCAGGAGGTGCCAAGCAAATGCACTCTCTTTCTTTGCTTCTCTAAACACCCTGTGCGGTAGACTACTTTGACTCACAGGCACAAATTACAATATTAAAACCTTCAGGATCTGTCTTGCAGCCCGGAGAGTATGCCAGAAGTGGATCTCAAATAATCACTTGCAAAGATTTGCAAAGACTAAGAAAATTATGGAGGAAGTTACATCTGTCCGGCTGTGCTTAGTATCCTTATTATTTCTATTCCTGTCATCTGATTTAGATAGCAGAAGTAGGAAGGCCAGGCGCTGACTTTAATTATTTGTCATTCCAACTGTCCTGTTTATATGTTGTATCCATTTACTTGGTTTGCGGTGGGGTTGAGGGTATTGAACATTTTGCAACATTTTGAAGATACTCCCCCTTTAACGTATGGACAATGTTAGGAAGAAACATTCTCTAAGTGAGCAGTTGGCAGAAACCTGAATGATTTTTCAGTTTCTTATAAACCACATTTTTCTGGATTTGAAAGCATGGTTAGAATAACTTCGTGCAATTCCAGGGAATAGAAAGATTTCAGTGGATTTACAGTTTGACCAAGGATTTGAGGTAAGCGAATCGCCTTCCCAAGAGGTTCCTATGTAGCAATTTTGCCGTCTCTGATAGTGGCCCTCGTTGCAAGCTACTGTGTGCCGGGGTCACGGCTAAGCGCTTGGCACGCAATTGTCTCCTTCTGTCCTCTCAAACGTTGGGAGATAATAAGGAAACTGAGGTCCAGTCAGTTGTCCAAGGTCATACCAGTATTGGAGGCAGAGCCATGTTTCAAACTGAGGTCTCTAGCCCACAGCTCTGGCCCTTCCCTCCTCACCCCCCACCCCACAACAGGAGCTCGGCACAGAATGTGTTTTGAATTCTCGTAGCACCGACATCAGATAGGACACCTAACAACATGATCCTGCTGCAGGTGCAAAGTCAAACTACCAAGCTTTTTCCTCAGTCACCGAGAGAGGAAAGAAATATGCAGAGGACCAGCTTGCAGATGTTTTTTCATAAGGCTTTGGAGTCCCTGTCTTTTGAGTTGTTGCATGTATACACCCAGTTGACACGTATCAATGAATACCTGACAGAACATTTCCTAATTCCTTGTTAAAGACGTTAATCTTTCAGAGTATTCATTGTTTAAAAACCGGGGGGGGGGGGTGCAATATTTGATAAGCTACAAATGATTGTTTTAATTCACATTTTACATTATCATGGATCGTGTTAAAACTAGTTTTGTTTAAAATAGTGACCTTTAATAAGGCTAATTTACTCTCAAATGAGTTACATCTGAGAAGAAACAGTGACGCTCGTCAGAGCAATTCAAAGTGAAGAACCATATTTAAAACGTAGTGTTGTATGAATTCCTGAAGCATAAAGTCCTACATTGTGACGATCTCCTTTCCAGATCAATTTCAGAAGCGGGAACGGTGCCAGTCAGAAGGTCCCCGGGGTAGGGTCCCTGGGCTCCACATGTCCCAACATGTGCCAGTAGACGGAAAGAAGCCCCGTGAGCTCCTGGGCGTGACAGTGGAGTGTAGGTGTGTGGCCAGCAGATGTCTGAACCTGTAACTCTGCACATCCGGGTTTAAAAATATTGTGAAGCACAATAAATGTGTGGCCCCCGCCCCCGCCTTAGCTGAACAATCAGTTACATTGCAGACATCTTCATGCTCTGTAGATCTGTGCCTCACTCCTGTAAGCCGAGTGTCTGGCTTTGGCCTTTTTCACAGAAAGCTCAAGGACCACAGGAGTGGGCACACAAGTTATGAACACAGAATCATAGTCACCTGACCAGTTTCTGGCGTTTATTAGTGTGTTTGTGGATCACTCAGATCGTCTGTATCTCTGATACCAAAGGGCTCCTCTGGGCCCTGGAGAGTTCATCCCCATTTCTGCAGGGTACACGGAACCTCGGGGGCCAGGTGAGAGAACTGATGGGTGACTAGCATCCCTCAGTGGCAATTTGACAGTCTGCAGGTTTACGTCTTCAGTGATTTAGTTTTGCGTTTAAAATCTGTGTTCTAGATTGTATGGGGAATATAAATCAATGTGGTTTATCAACCCATTGGTAAGAGGGAAAACCACCAGCAGGGAGAGGCAGGCGGGTGGATGGCTTGTATCATGGGCAAGAGTTAAGGGTCTTAAACATAAGTGAATCTTGTGGGAAGAAGATGGATGTGTTGGCCAAGTAATCAGGAGTTGCAGACATTCTAGAAATGGGCGTTCAGACCTCTGGTGTGATGCTGACTTTTGCCAAAGGGAGATGCCAGCTGGGCAGAGGGGAAGCGAGGAGAGCAATAGCCCACTGAGAGAACGTCCGCTCTCCATGGGCAGCAGGACCGCAAAGGCTACAGACGTGAAGTCATGTCCCTTCAGGCCCACTGGTAGTTGTCCATGCAGAGATCTGGGCCAGATCATAGCCCGAAGAAAGCCAGCTTCCAGTTGGGTTCTTGGGCCGCATCCCCTGGATCCGGCCTTTTCCTCAGTGGAAGGGAGGTTTGTCCTTGAGCCAGAAGGAAATCAGTGACTCCTACCTCCAGGCAAATAACTGCATCTCGGTAAGCTGCACTTAAGTTGTCTGCTGGGGTTTCCCGTTGGACTTTACTGCCTGCCGACACAGAAAACAAGCAGGACTGCAGACCCAGCAGGTTGTTTTAGGAGCGACAGAGGCTCAGGCACACGTGTCCTTCACAGAACTTGGCGTGTTTGGAACGTCCCAGCCCCCACCCTAAGATACAAACAAGGAGGACACATTTTTCACATTCTCAAGGAGGAGAATCTTCTTCATGCCCAAGTTACAGAGATCGGAAGCTCTGGTGAAGTATTCCCTACAGAAATCCCACAAATCTCTTCTCCAAGGGTGGTGGGTTCAAATTCTCCTGGGCTTTGCTTTTGTCCCCTTTCCTCCTAGTAATCTCTCCTTCATCTAGATTCCACTCAAAACTGCCTTTGCTTTTAAGTCTTGCTCCTCCAGACCTTTCCTTCTCGTGTGACCCTAACCTCTTGCATTTACCACTCTTTCGGGCCCATCCCGTGGACCTGTAAGCACGCACGCACCATCCCTCCTTTCTTTGTACACCCTCCGACACCCTTTCATTCCCAGCTTCTAGCAAATGCTGTGTGTGTCCAGGAATTGTGTGTGCAGGGGTGAGGGTGGCAGGCCAATCCAAGGGGGCAGGGGAGCTCAGGAAGGATTTCTTGCGGGGGGAGTCCTGTTGATCTGGGCCTTGAAGGATTACCGGTGAGGACTGCATTACCGGCCACAGGTCAGCCACCCTTGTGTGACCGCTGTGACATGGAGCCCGGTTTTGTGGAGAAGAGGACTCGCGTAGCAGTTCAGACAGAAGATGAGCGGCAGGGTCAGGCTGTGCTAAGTGGTGAATGCCGGAATGAGGACCTCAGGGCCTTTCCCTGGAGGCAGCGTTAGTCCTGTGTTAATAGGGGTGTCGCGTAAAACAGCAGCATTTTCTGGAGATTGGGGTTCTCGAGGATCGGTTGGAAGTACTGAAGATTGGGCGTGTAAGACCCCTGGCTGGTGGTTTGAACAGGGATTTTTCGGATGATCTTGCAGAGAAGACACTCGGCGGTCACACTTTTCTGCCTGTGATTACAAAGAGGGGATCCGGTAGCCTGTCCTCCCAGGGCCCCAGGTAGGGGTGAGTGCTTTTCAGTTTAAGACTCCGCCCCTGGATGGGTGCCAGCCCGGAGGGGGGCAGGGAGGGGGAGAAATAGTAACTCACCCAGTCGGCATTGTCTTCGCTCTTTTAGGCTCCTGTAACAAAACACCACAGGTGGATGGCTTATAAACAACCACCGTTTATATCAGTCCCGGAGCCCGGGAGGTCCCAAGATCAAAGCGAGAGCAGTTGTGGTGTCTGGTGAGGGCCTGCTCCCTGGTTAACAGAGGACTGTCTTCTCCCTGTGTCCTCACAGGGCAAGAGGGGTGAGGGAGCTCCCCAGCATCTCTCTTACAGGGGCACTGATCCCACTCACCTCCTGTTGGCCCCACATCCTAACATCATCACATTAGGGGTGAGGATTTTACTTTTCCGAGGGCATTGATTGCATTCTCGAGAGTTTTCTCGTGACCTAATCAGCTCCAAAAGGCTCCACCTCCTAAAACCGTCACATCAGGGGTTAGGGTTCCGATATCTGAATTTTGGAGAAACGCTTTGACGCTATATCAAGTGTGGTCTGGGCCACACTTACTTTGGTCAGGGTGACTGCACAGAGACCAACCGGCCACCGAGCACACTCATTGCCTGTCCCCAGGTGTCTCTTCCCATCCCCGTGGGGCTGCAGAGACCAGGCAGGACCTGGCGGGCCCATCGCTCTTTGCTCCCTGCATTCCAGCTTTGTCACCTGCATCAGGTTACACTTCACTGGGAAGGACACTTGCTTTCAGCTTTGGAGTAGTGGGTGGGGGTGACCAGAAGTCCAGAGTCTTTTTCGGTCTTAGGCCTAGGTCAGGCCCACCCCGTTAGCAAGGAGCCCTGTGTTTGGAACAGTAAAACCTTTACTAGTGTTCCTTTTGACTCAGCTGGTTAAGACCCCAAGAGCAGGGGAGTGTGACGTGTACCTCCCCCAAGACTGCCTTTGAACCCGTCTTTAGAGGTGAACAAAACCACACTGTTTCTCCCCGTCGGCCTTGCCCAGGCCTCCCACGTTGCTGTTTTGTTCTCCTCCTTGCAACCCCAGGCCCGGGCAAATCACTAAAAAGTTCGTGCCACCGAGCCTCCTGGCCCACACTGTCCCCTCCCAGATTGCAGTTCACAGAACGAAGTGGATGAGGCCTCATCTTCTGCAGGTTCCACTGCCTTGTGAAGCATGGATGTATGCAAATCTCATTTAGTTCAGTTAGGATTTAGTCCAGGGGCTTTGATGTGTAGATTTGTAGATATCCACCCCCCCTCCCTCCATGGCACGGAGGAGGGGGGAAGATAAGGAATTTTCACCACGGAACGAAAAGCAGCTTACTGCGTGAAGTCCGGATCTTAACTGGGAAGAATAAAAAGAATGAAGGTGGCGTGGTTAGGTTTTCATCACAGGACTTGCCCAGATACCAAGAATGGAATCTGGTGCTGTCCTGCCTCTGTAAGCCCTCTGCACCTTGCAGCCCCAGCAGCGTGCTGTGCATATCCCAGCAGCCTCCCCTGGCAGCTTGCTGCAAACGCAAAACCTCAGGCCTCACCCTGTGCTGAATCAGAATCCACGTTTGTTTGTTTTCATTTATTTTGAGAGAGAGAAAGTGCCAGTGGGGGAGGAGCAGAGAGCGAGAATCCCAAGCAGGCTCAGCGTTGTCAGCGCAGAGCCCAACATGGGGCTCGATCTCACGAACCGTGAGATCAGGGCCTGAGCTGACGTCCAGTGCTTAATGGACCGAGCCACAAAGGCGCCCCCAGAATCCACGTTTGAACAGGGTCCCCTGGTTGTTAGTAACATACATCAAGGCGAAGGTGCTTTCTGCAGCCCCATGCTTCGCAAAGCTGAACCTGCACACAGAGGCTGGGTTAACACAGATTCCTGGGGCCCGTGCTGAGATGGAGTTTGTAGACCCGAGTCAAAGGTACAGTGTTACTGACGCTGCTGGTCAGCTGCCCACTTGGTTGGTCTGCAGCTTTTCCCTGAATCCGAAGCTCCAGCCAAGTAGCAAAGAGCAGCCCCCAGCTGCACGCACAGGCAAAGCTTCAGGGAAGCAGCCCGATCAGTGGCCCTGCTTCCAGAGTGGCCCTGAGTGCAGCTGCACCGGGCACAGGAACGACCGTCTAGGCAAGGCATCTCTGGAACACGGCGCTGGGCTGGGTCCACTATTCTGGCCGCTATCCTGCAGGCTGGTGCAGGGTCCCCTCCCAGCAGACTCTGCCCAGAGCCTGGGAGCTCCAGCCAGTTCAGTCTTGATACTCTTAGATCCCTGGACTGCTCCTCCCTTTTCCTGTCTTCTCAAAGCATCTAGCCCCTTGCCTTTGAAGGATTCCAACCAGAAAGGCCCAAAGAGAGCCTGTCCCTGGGGATTCCATCCCCTCCCTCCTAGAGAATGCTAACTATAAGAACTATTTCTAATGGAAACTCACTGGTTGATGCCAGTGTGCACATACCCACCTTGTAAACAGGGCTTCTGTAAGGACCACAGTATACCTTTCTAGATTTTCTCTAGCTCTAAGGGGGAAAAAAAGGTAACTCTTGCATCACAGATGTCACTATTTAATTAATCTTCTTTAGGTTTTTAAAAAATTCTTTCAGTTCTTATTAGGGCCTTTGCTATTCATCAGTCCTGAAATTTTCAGCCTATAAAATCCCAGGCTCCGAGATACCATTTCTCAGTAAATACTGTTCCCAGGGTTTTAAATTTTACCACTGGTGATGGTAATCAGTAAAAGGCATATGGATAGAAAAATACTATTTTTAGAAAACATGTATGTAATTTATATAAAAGGGAAATGTATGTAGTGAAATAAACATTGCCCCTTGAGCCATGAAGTCATCTTTCATTGTATCAGACCCATGGTGCATCAGTATTTAAATATTTCAATAGGCATGAAGTTTAAAGGTTGAAGAAATTGGCGATCATGGGGTTTACAAGAGTTGGTAAAGATCTGTTTTGGCAAAGCATGTCTTTCCAACTTGATTTGAATTGGCGCACTTGACAGAAGGAAAGAGCAAGACATATTCAGGATCTAGAAAATTTTCCTTGGTGAGCCGGGTTTCCTGGAGATTTCCTGGAACTACAGTCAAAGGGTTATGCAGAAGAGTGTGCTTGGCCTTTGTAACCCTGCACTCGGAAACTTAGGGAACCTTCTACATCAGGAAGGCAGACTCTGAGGAGAAAATACTAACAGCTTGAACTCCTAGTCTTCATGGTCAGCCCTGAAATATTTGTTCATTCATCTCCTTTTAGAAATTTGGGAGGGTGGTATATCCAGATATATCAACTGGAAGTATTTTATATACCAAAAAAACACAGCTCGAACTAGCTTAAAAACCAAAGGATACTAATTGGCTGATGTTACTGAAAATCCAGAGGCAGAACCAAGTTCAGGCATGGTTTGACCAAGGAGTTAAAACCAGGTGAGCAGGACCTGGTTTCTTTCTCTGTTTCAAGACGGTTGCTCGAAATTCCTGAGGCTACCTGAGTCATCATCCATGAAATCAAGGCGCTCTCTTCCAGAGCTCCCAGAAAAAGTCCTGGGGTTGATTGGACCCGTTGAACTGCTTAGGTAAATTCATGACCGTAAAGCAGAGACAAGTAGTTCCAAGTGATGTGGGCCTGAACCAAGCTGGCTGCCATGGGAATAGGATGCTTTGGCTTAAACCACCAGGCACCCATAGGTCGCTGGGTGACTTAGAGGCCATTTTCACCCCCCGTGAGCAGTGGAGGGAGGCTCAACCCCAGGCAGGTGTCTTCATTGCCAGAAACTTGGTCATCACACGTAGCACTAAATCGGGGAGCTGGAAAGAATCACCTGTGTGTCCAGGAAGACGTGTTCTCATACACCAAGGCTTTTATATCCCCAGAGAAAGGAGGACCTCCCTAATCTGCCTTTGTCTGTGACCTGAGGGGGGGGGGGGGGATGACTTAGAGGTGAGTGTGTCTGTGGGAGGAAGAGCTGGTCACCTGCTGGTCAACCTGAGAGTTTACTTAATAAAGGAGCCAACGCAATGCATGGACCTTTTGCATGTAAATCCTGATAACAGCAACTACAGTCCAGCCCTAGGCTACAAGAGTTGAATGCGTACAGAAGATGTGTTGGACTTCCAAAACAAACACTTCACAGATTGAGTAATCACATAATTCATGCCTTGTTTTTCTGATGGTTTTTTTTTTCAGAACCGAATGGAGGAAAGCAAAGCACTGTTTAGAACAATTATCACATATCCCTGGTTCCAGAACTCCTCGGTTATTCTATTCTTAAACAAGAAAGATCTTCTAGAGGAGAAAATTATGTATTCCCACCTAGTTGACTACTTCCCAGAATATGATGGTAAGTCAGTGCTCTTCAGCCAGCCCAGTAGCTGGGGATCCGTCTTGCCCCCCAAGCAATGCAAGAGCTGATGCAGCAGCTTACTGTTGCTGCCTTGTGCATGTGTGATTGATGAAGTACAAATTATTGTTGGCCTTGCCCCGTAACCACCTGAAATGTTTCAATTCCCTGACAATGCTGAAAGTTATAGCCAAAGGAAGCAACTTACATGTTTTGAAATAAGTGTATCAGAAGAGGGAACAGCCCCACAGTTTTGACCAATCATGTATCAATCATTACAGTTGGCTCTTTCTTTCGGCAACAGCTGGCTCTTGCCTCTCTATGGAAAGAGAACACAGTTTTGTGACAAGAACCCATGCTCTGAAATCACTCTACCCAGGTTGGCATCCAAGTTTTGACACCTCGTATTGCTAGAACCATGATGAAGTCACTTAATTTCTCTGAATGGTAGGACCAAACTCATGCAGTCGTCTTACAGGCTCTAACAGAGATGACATATGTACGACATTTTTAGCATGATACCTGACACATGGCAAGTGTTAGCAAATATTTATTTGGGGGAGGGGGGAAGGTGCTGCACGGCCTGATGCAATCCTATCATCCTTCGGGATGGCACCGACCCCTTGAACTCTTCCTGTAGTGCTTAGAATCCATAACACCCACATCAGTACCCCAATGGCTTTGCATTATTTCCTTACTTATAAGCACTCCTTATAAACAGATCTTGCCTACCCAGCTAGAGTGTGAAATCGTCAATGACTAGATAGGACACCCAGCCATTCCGAGAAATAGTTGTTGACCGGTAACAAAATGCATCCACACCAAGCCACTCTGAAACAAGTCAAAGAGTCACAGCCACCACCCGAAAGAGCTTTTATGACAGGATACACAAACATCTCCCTATACATACTGCAGTCTAGATGAAGAGTGGCAAACTGTGGCCTGCCACCTGTTTTTATAAAGAAAGTTTTATTGAAACAGCCACACCCTGTTCATTTACACACAGTTTTTATGCTTTTAACAGCAGAATTGAGTAGCTGTGACAGACTCGTCCACAAAACCTAAACTATTTACTCTCTGGCCCTCTTTTAATTGAAGTATCGTTGACACATAACGTTACATTAGTTTCAGGTGTACAACGTAGTGATTGGACAAGTCTGTATGTTGTGCTGTGCTCACAAGTGTGGCTGCCATCTGTCCCCATACAACATTGGTGACTGTATTTCCCTACCATTGACTGTGTTCCCTTTGCTGCACCTGTGATCCCTGGACCTCATTCCACAGCTAGAAGCCTGAATCTCCCACCCCACTTTTGTCATTTTCCCCACCTCCCCCATCTGCCTGCTGTCTGGCAGCCATCAGTTTTTAGTATTTATGGGTCTGTTTCTCCCTTTTGTTTATTCATTTGTTTTGTTTTTTAGATTCCATACAAGTTAAATCATACACTATTTGTCTCTCTCTGACTTACATCACTTAGCATTATACTCTATAGGTCCGTCCATGTTGTCTCAATGGCACTGTCTCATCTTTTATTATGGCTGCATAATATTCCTCTGTGTGTGTGTGTGTATCCATTTGTCTTTTATTATGTCTCATCTTTTATTATGGCTGCATAGTATTCCTCTGTATACACACACACACACACACACACACACACACACCTCCCTTATCCATTTGTCTATTGATGGACACTTACATTCCTTCTGTATCTTGGCTATTGTAAACAATACTGCTATAAACATAGGTGTGCATGTGTGTCTTCACATTGTTTCCACTTTTGCCAGAATTATGGATCATATGGTAATTCTATTTTTAATTTTTTTGAGGAGTTTCCATATTGTTTTCCACAGTGGTTACACCGGTCTGTATTCCCACCAACAGAGCACAAGGGTTCCTTTTTCTCCACATCTTCACCAACACTTGTCCCTTGGGTTTTTATTTTACCCATTGTGACTAGTGTGAGGTGATATCTCAGTGTGGTTTTAATTTACCTGTTGGAAAAATGTTGGAAAAATGTCTATTCAGGTCCTCTGTCCACTTTTAATCAGATTAACTGTGTTGTTAGTGTTGAGTTGTGTAAGTTCTTTATATATTTTGGATATTCAACCCTTATCAAACGTATCATTTGTTTTATGGTTTTAGGTCTCACGTTTAGGTCTTCAATCCATTTTGAGTTTATTTTTGTATGTGATGGAAGAAAGTGGTCCAGTTTCATTATTTTTCATGTAGCTGTCCAGTTTTCCCAGCACCGTTCATTAAAGAGACTGTCTTCTCCACATTGTGTATTCTTGCCCCCTCCATCATAGAATAATTGATCATATAAGCATGGGCTTATTTCTGGGCTCTCCATTCCATTGATCTATGTATATGATTTTGTGCTAGTACCATAGTGTTGTGATTACTACAGTTTTTAAAAAAAAATTTTTTTTTAGTGTTTTATTTTATTTTTGAGACAGAGAGAGACAGAGCATGAGCGGGGGAGGGTTAGAGAGAGAGGGAGACACAGAATCCAAAGCAGGCTCCAGTCTCTGAGCTGTCAGCACAGAGCCTGATGCGGGGCTCAAACTCACAGACGGTGAGATAGTGACCTGAGCCGAAGTCGGAAGCTCAACCGACTGAGCCACCCAGGTGCCCCATGATTACTACAGTTTTGTAGATCTTGAAATTTGGGATTGTGATACCTCCAGCTTTGTTCTTGTTCCTCACGATTGCTTTGGCTATTCAGGGTCTTTTGTGGTTCCATACAAATTTTAGGATTGGTTGTACTATTTCTGTGAAAACTGCTCTTGGTATTATGATAGGGATTTTCTGGAATCTGTCGATTGCTCTGGGTAGTATGGACGTTTTAATGATACTAATTTTTCCAATCCATAGGCATGGAAAATTTTTCATTTGTTTGTGTTATCTTCAGTTTGTTTCATCAGTTTTATAGTTTTCAGAGTACAGATCTTTCACTTTCTTGGTTCATTTTATTCCTGGGTATTTTCTTATTTGGGGCTCAACTGTCAATAGGATTGTTTTCTTCATTTCACTTTCTGCTACTACATCATTAGTGTATAGAAACACAACTAACTTTTGTGTATTAATTTTGTATCCTGAAACTTTACTTATGACTTCTAGTAGTTTTTTGTGAAGTCTTTGGGGTTTTCTCTGTAAAGAAATACAGTGTATAGGAGCACCTGGTTGAGCTACTGACTCTTGTTTTAGCACAAGTCATGATCCCAGAGTCGTGGGATGGAGCCCTGAGTCCTGAGAATCCGAGCTTGGGATTCTCTCTCTCCCTCTGTCCCTCTCCCATGCATATACTCTTGCTCTCTCTAAAAATGAAAATAAAGGTTTTATTAAAAAATGCAGTGTACACATAGTGATGGTTTAACTTCTTCCTTACCAATTTGCATGCCTGTTATTCTTTTTTCTTGTCTGATTACTGTGTCTAGTACTTGGAGTACTGTATTGAATGAAAGTAGTGAGAGTGGAGATCCCGATCTTCGGGAAAATGTTTTTCCCTATTGAGTATGACGCTAGCTGTAGGTTTTTCTTATGTGGCCTTTATTATGTCGAGGTATGTTCCCTCTAAGGTAACTTTGTTGAGGATTTTCATCATGAACAGATGTTGAATTTTGTCAAATGCTTTTGATGCATCTCTTGAGATGAGCATGTAGTTTTTATCTTTCATTTTGTTAATGGGATGTATCACATTGATTGATTGTGAATATTGAACCACCTTTGGATCCCTGGAATGAATCCCATGTGACCATGGTGAATGATCCTTTTAGTGTATTATTCAAAGTGGTTTGCTAATATTTTGCTGATTTTTGCATTTAAGTTCATCAGAGAGATTGGCCTGTAGGGTTTTTTGGGTTTTTGTTTTTGTAGTGTCTGTAACTGGTTTGGGTAGGAGGGTAATGCTGACCTTGTAGAATGTATCTGGAAGCTTTCCTTCCTCTCTGATTTGTGTAATAGATGGATATAGCCAATTCAGAATAGATACTAATTCTTTTTTAAATGTTTGGTGGAATTCACCTGTGAAACCACCTGGACTTTTGTTTGTTGGGACTTATTTGATTACCAGTTCCATTCTGTTACTAGCAACTGATCTGTTCAGATTTTCTATTTCATCCTGATTCAGTTTTGGAAGATTGTATGTTTTTAAAAATTTATCTATTCTAGATTGTCCAGTTTATTGACATATAATTTTTTGTAGTAGTCTCTTACATTCCTTTGTATTTCTGTGGTTGGTTGTTACTTCTCTTTATTTCTAGATGAGTTTGACTAAAGGTTTATCAATTTTGTTTATTTTTTTAGTCTCTATTTCATTTATTTCTGATCTGATGTTTATTATGTCCTTCCTTCTAATCTCAGGCTTTTTTTGTTCTTTTTCTAGTTCCTATAGGTATAATGTCAGATTGTTTGAGATTTTTGTTTCTTGAGGTATGTCTGTATCATTACAAGTTTCACTCTTAGAACTGCTGCATATCAAAGATTTTGGAACTTTGTGTTTTCATTTTCATTTGTCTCCATGTATTTTTTTTTCAATGTTTATTTATTTTTGGGACAGAGAGAGACAGAGCATGAACAGGGGAGGGGCAGAGAGAGAGGGAGACACAGAATCGGAAACAGGCTCCAGGCTCTGAGCCATCAGCCCAGAGCCCGACGCGGGGCTCGAACTCACGGACCGCGAGATCGTGACCTGGCTGAAGTCGGACACTTAACCGACTGCGCCACCCAGGCGCCCCTCATTTGTCTCCATGTATTTTTTAATTTGCTCTTGGATTTCTTTGTTGGCCCATGGGTTGTTTAGTACCATGTTGTTTAGCCTCTGTGTGTTATGTTTTTTCCAATTTTTTTCTTACTATTGATTTCTAGTTTCATACCATTCTGGTCAGAAAAGATGCATGATATGATTCTAATCTTCTTAAATTTATTGAGACTTGTCTCCTGAAGAATGTCCCGTGCACACTTTGTTGGTTTTGGATAGAATTTCTATATCTGGTCTAATATGTCATTCAAAGACATGGTCTCCTTATTGATTTTCTGCCTGGATTGTGTATTCATTGATGTACATAGGTTTCAGAGTCCCTTAGTATCATTTTATTACTGTCAGTTTCTCTCTTTATGCCATTAATATTTGCTTTCTGTATTTAGGTGTCCAGTGTTGGGGGCATAAATATTTACAATTTTTTTTATCCTCTTGATGGGTTAACCCCTTTATCATTATATAATGCTCTCTTTGTCTCTTGTTACAGCCTTTGTTTTAAAATGTATTTTTTATCTGATATATGTATTGGTACTCTAGCTTTTTTTTTTTTTTAACTTTCATTTGTATGGAGTATCTTTAGCCGTTCACATTCAGTCTGTATGTGTCTTTAGGTCTGATGTGAGTCTCTTGTAGGCAGCATTTAGAGGGGTCTTGTTTTTTTTTCTCCCTTCTGCCACCCTATGTCTTTTGATGGAGGATTTAGACCATTTATATTTAAAATAATTGTTGATAGGTAGGTACTTATTGCCATTTTGTTAATTGTTTTGTTTGGTTGTTTTTGTAATTCTTCTCTGTTCCTTTCTTCTACTCTTGCTCTCTTGTGATGACTCTCTGTAGGGTTACGCTTGGCTTTCTTTTTATTTTTTGTGTATCTATATTATAGGCTTTGGGCTTGCAGTTACAAGATTCATATAACACCCTAAGTATATAGCAGTCTGTGTCAAGGTGACAGTTGTTGAAGTTTGAACACATTCTAAGAGAACTTTTTTACTTCCCCCTCCACATTTTATGTAAATATTCTCTCATTTTATATCTTTTTATTCCTAATTTTCTTCTAATTATAGCCTTTTCCACCTAAATCTCTTTAACATTTCTTGTAAGGCCATTTGAGTAGTGATGAATTCCTTTACCTTTTGTTCGTCTGGGAAACTCAGTATCTCTCCAATTCTGCATGATAACTTCACTGGTTAGAGTATTCTTGGTTGTAGGGTTTTTTTTATTCCTTTTAGCACTCTGACTATATCATGCCCCTTACTTCCAGCCTGCCATGTTTCTGCTGAAAAATCATGTGATAGACTTATGGGGTTTACCTTGTATGTTGCTTTTTGCTTCTCTCTTGCTGCTTTTAAAATTCTCTTTAACCATTGACATTTAATTATTGTGTTTGTGGGTCTCCTTGTATTCATCTTATTTGGGACTCTCTGTGCTTTCTGACCCTAAATATCTGTTTCTTTTCTCAGGTTGGGGAAGTGTTCAACTTTTACCTCTTCACATAAGCTGTCTGCCCCTTTCTCTTCTCCTTCTGGTGCCCTATAATGCAAATGTATATTTGCTTGATGTTATCCAAGAGATCCCTTAACCTATCCTCATTTAAAAATTTTTTTCTTTTTACTGTTCAGCGTATGTGCTTGTCACCGTGTCTTCTTCATCACTAATTTGCTTTTCTGCATACGCGTATTTACTATTGATTCCCTCTAGTGTATTTTTCACTTTTTTATTGTATTCTTCAATTCTAGTTGATTTTTTAAAAATATGTCCTCTTGTTAAAGCTTTCACTGAGTTCTTCCAGTCTTCTGTCCAAGGCAGTGAGCATGTTTATGATGCTTATTTTTCATTTTTTTAATATGAAATTTATTGTCAAATTAGTTTCCATACAACACCCAGTGCCCATCACCCACTTTCCCCTCCCTTACACCCTCCCCATCAACCCTCAGTTAATTCTCAGTTTTTAAGAGTCTCTTATGGTTTGCCTCCCTCCCTCCCTTCTCTTTTTTTTCCCCCCTTTCCCTCCCCATGGTCTTCTGTTAAGTTTCTCAGGATCCACATAAGAATGAAAACATATGGTATCTTTCTCTGTATGACTTATTTCACTTAGCATAACACTCTCCAGTCCCGTCCACGTTGCTACAAAAGGACAGATTTCCTTCTTTCTCCTTGCCACGTAGTATTCCATTGTGTATATAAACCACAATTTCTTTATCCGTTCATCAGTTGATGGACATTTACGCTCTTTCCATAATTTGGCTGTTGTTGAAAGTGCTGCTATAAACGTTGGGGTACAAGTGCCCCTATGCATCAGCACTCCTGTATCCCTTGGGTAAGTTTCTAGCAGTGCTACTGCTGGGTCATAGGGTAGATCTATTTTTAATTTTTTAAGGAACCTCCATACTGTTTTCCAGAATGGCTGCACCAGTTTGCATTCCCACCAACCGTGCAAGAGGGTTCCCCTTTCTGCACATCCTCTGCAGCATCTAGGACACTTACTTTAGTATATGTGCTGCCAAAGCGAACACTATGATCGTTACTTTAAACTCTTTATCAGGCCTAGTGTTCATCTTGATTTCACTTTAGGTCTTTCTTAGCTTTTGTCTTGTTCTTTTGTTCAGAGCATATTCTTCTGTCTCCTCTTTGTGTTTGACTTTGTCTGTTTCCATGAAGTAGGCAGAACAGCTACAGTAGATGGAATAGTCTTGTACGTGGTTGTCCCCTGTGTAGACTGTGTGTGCCTGCTGACTTTGGAAGGAGCTCTGGGTGGCATGAGCTGGGGATTCCAGAGCACCTCATGCTGGGGTTGCCCTGGTGGTATAGCCGGCCTCTCCATACAGGCAGCACCGTAGCAGAACAGTTAAAGCTGAAATGAGTGCAAGCTGGGGGATCCCGGGGCTTTCCACACAGAGGGTGCCTTGGCAGGACAGTTAAATCTGAAGGCAAGACAACTGAAGAGGAAATAGGTTCAAGCCAGGGGTCCTGGGGCTGTCAACACAGGAGTGGTTCCAGGGCTCTCCACTCAGAGGGCGCCCTGAGAGGACAGTTGAAGTTCAAGTCGGTACAAGCCAGAGTGTCCCAGGGTAGTCAGCACAGAGGGCCCAATGGCCGGAGCCAAGAGAGGGTACAGGTCTCAAGGCATTCCAGGGTACTTCCCAGAGGGCTCCAGAGCGTGGTGCCCTGGCAGGGCTGCTATGGCCAAAGTGGTTGGAACCTGGAGTGTTCTGATGTGCTTTGTTCTTGTGTCCTCTTGGTGTGCTGGCTAAAACTCTAGTGAGCATTGACCAGGGATGTGCCCGTGTGCTTGGTGCTGGGGCCACCTAGGTGGGACAGTTGGGGCTGGTATGGGCTAGGGGCCCAGGCCTCCCTGAGGCAGCAGGCCAGCCATGGCAGCCACACGCTACTCCTGTCAGGGTGGAGGCCACATCAACTGCGGTACTCCCCAACCCCTGTGACCAGGAGAGAGTGCCAGCAGCACCCCGGGCCTTTTGGCAGGTTCTAGGGCTGGTCCCTTTACATTCTAGTTACCCTTTTGACCCACGGCTTGTTTTCTGGGCCCATAGACAGGTCTGCCCACAGCCCCTCAGTACTATCCCCTCCCCCCTGCAGTTGGTAGCGTTGTGGGGGGACATCCTCCTCATTACCGTGTCTCCATCTCTCTTGCCATTCTCTGTGTGGTCTCTCCATCTTTGGTTGTGCAGAAGCTGTTCAGTCAATCCTCAGTTCTTCAAGAAGATTTGCTCTATCAGTAGGTGTAGATAACACGTGTCCCAGAGGAGGTGAGTTTAGGGCCTTCCTATGTCACCATATTGAACCAGAACCAAACTCTCTGGTGCATTACAGAGAAAGTGTGACAAACCCAGATCTACATGAATAGTAGTTAAGAGGACAGCTTTGAGTGTCACAGAGTTCCGGCTTTGCCACTTGCAGTGTAGGTTTGGACATGTCTATTCAACGACTCAATTTCTTTTTGATAGTAAATAATTGAATAGAACCATATATAAGTCACTTAGCGGGATACGGAAGACAGTGGATCCGAAGTGGACTCTGCACTGCCAGTAGAGAGCCCAGTGTGGCGTTCAAACTCATAAACCGTGCGATGATGCCCTGAGCCAAAGTCGGGCACTTAACCAACTGAGCCACCCAGGCGCCCAGCCCCCCCACCCCCCACCATTTTTTAAATTCTGTTACCGACATAGGATCTACAGTGGATATCAGTTCAACATTGTTTCTATACTTCTAAAAGCTCCCTCAGAAAGGTGACTTCTTCAAAACACGAATAATTCAGTTTGGCTTTATAGCTTTCTGAGAAGATACAAGCACATCAAGGATGGAGTTTTACTCATGTTTTCATCCCACATGCACTGGGTACGGTGCTGGCTCACAGAGTGGGCAAGTTTGCATCTTTGGTGAACTGAATTTCCCTTCTCAAATGTGTGTAAGATTCTAAACGTTGGTGCATTGAAATAGAAACTTTGGGGATGTTACCAGGTATTAGATACAGTCCTCTGTCTAGTTTGTTAGCAGTGTGTTCCTGTCCCCTATCCAAGTACTTTACTGTGCCTTTATTGTGCCTTTAAAAACATACTTTGCTAGCCTTTAACAGTGTTTTCATTTTTACTCCTTTTCATTTGCCACTAGTTGGCACTGTTAAAATTTCATCAACCCTATCTATCCCTCACTGTTCCTGAGGAAACTATAGAAGGAAGGAAACTTGAGCTGCCTGGGTGGCTCAGGTCACGATCTCACCATTCGTGAGTTTGAGCCCCGCATCAGGTTTTGTGCCTGACAGCCTGCTTCAGATTCTGTGTCTCCGTCTGTCTGTCTCTCTCGAAAATAAACCAACATTTAAAAAAGAAGAAGGGGCGCCTGGGTGGCGCAGTCGGTTAAGCGTCCGACTTCAGCCAGGTCACGATCTCACGGTCTGTGAGTTCGAGCCCCGCGTCAGGCTCTGGGCTGATGGCTCAGAGCCTGGAGCCTGTTTCCAATTCTGTGTCTCCCTCTCTCTCTCTGCCCCTCCCCCGTTCATGCTCTGTCTCTCTCTGTCCCAAAAATAAATAAACGTTGAAAAAAAAATTTAAAAAAAAATAAAAAAGAAGGAAGGAAGGAAACTTAACACGTAGCTAACCTGGTCTCCAGCAACAACAGACTGGTCTTTAACCACTAGGTCTACCTGAATCAGATGGGCACGAAGCATCTGGTTACACTTTAACACACGTTTGCCTGACGCCCCTAGAAGAGACTCTCTTAATTTTTCTCATAATCCAATGAGAATCAGCAGGTAAGAAATGACACCCCACCCCATACATGGCCACCTGCAAACCTGATGTGCTTGCATACAGGACGGCAGGGGATAAACACAGCACAGCCTACCCCACGGAGCAAAGCCACCAACGCTTAAGTGCTCAGCACAGCGCCCACAGCATGCCACTTGTGGGTTTGATTTTTCTGCAGCACAAGACTTTTTTTCTGCAACAGCTGTTTGGGATCATTTTTTTTTTCCTCTTTGCCACATCATCCTCCTCTCTTTACCTATCTCCTCCATCCAGTAAATTTCCCTGGGTTCCCCCATCACTGTAAGCATTTTCCTTCCCACATGCCCGCCTTGCGAAGGTTTTAAACCGTGAACATGGTTTTTACTGTTAACCTCCCCCAACGTGCACGTAAGGCACACAGACGACTTAGCCATGGAAAAAGAAAAGAAAAAAAAAAAAAAAAGACACTTATTCACAAAGCAAACACAGCTGTCATTGCATACAAAGCCCTTGTAAGATGAGCTACAACTGAAAAAAATTCTAGGCCTACTCTGCAGTACTGTTTTTATAACAAACATGTTTATAGTATTATGAACTTCACACTTCCACATTTCTGCACTTCCAAGGTCTTAATCATAATGAGTGCCATTTCTGGATTTCTCTTCAGAAAGAGAAATTACCGTTTCCACATGGACGTGAATTGCAGAATTGTTCAGAGAGACTCTGGTACTCTGCGTGCTAGGATGTCTGTAAGGATTTCTTTGTAGTTTGTGTTTATTCAAATAATTTATGCTTAAAAACTTAACACACTGCAAGTGATCTTCACTGAACTTGAGTCTAGTTCTGAGGGCTTAAATAGCCCCTTTTTCTCAAATAGGATAGATATACAAAACCAAAGGGAACCTCCTTCACAAACCAGAAAGCTGGGGTTCCTTTATATGGGAAGCTTCTCCAACCCCAACAGTCTATTAGTCCTAGTTCTAAATATTTTCTATTACTGCTATGGAATTAATAACTTAATAGTACATTGAGAAAAACAGGACATTATAATCCTAGTATTATGGCACTTTCATTATGATGCCAGCCTTCTTAATTGCTGACAAAAATTTCAGTTCTGGTCACTGAAGTCAAAAATGCAAACATTACTTTTGTGGTCATGGTTCAAGTGGGAATAACCCATTAGTCTTCATGGCTCTTTCTCTCCTCCTTCTGGCAGGGTTAGATATAAACTCATAGGGGTAATCCCCAATTTGCAATCAGGCCATTTTGAAAAGTCTTCAAGTTGCCGTCTAAAATTCACGATGCATTTGGTTGGAAGCAGTAGTCAGGCCCTCAGTATAGTGTTCCAAGATTTCTTTATCCCTTTATCTACCTATCTTGTAGATAACAAGAATCTTGACAGAAAAAAATGGAGGCTGTGGATCTTGAGATGGTCCTGTCAGAAGGAAGTGGAGGAGGAGAAGGCTATGGCAGGACCTCCTTCTTTCTTAGGATGGAAAAGACGGGGGAAATGTACATATATGGGCCTCAAAGACTAGGATGGATACTCGGTACTCGATAGTAACGTTAAGACACCACACCTAGTTAATAAATTTTAAATTAATACATTTGTCAGGATTTATTAAGTTTTTAAAACTGCTTTACTGACCTATAATTCACATACCGTGTAATTTCCCCATTTAAAGCTACAATTCAGGGCTTTTTGAAGTACATTTTACCATACCTTACACATTAAAATGTGTCATCATCATCTTAGGGGCGCCTGGGTGGCGCAGTCGGTTAAGCGTCCGACTTCAGCCAGGTCACGATCTCGCGGTCCGTGAGTTCCAGCCCCGCGTCGGGCTCTGGGCTGATGGCTCAGAGCCTGGAGCCTGTTTCCGATTCTGTGTCTCCCTCTCTCTCTGCCCCTCCCCCGTTCATGCTCTGTCTTTCTCTGTCCCAAAAATAAATAAACGTTGAAAAAAAAAAATTAAAAAAAAAAATGTGTCATCTTCATCATCTTAAAGCATGTAGTTGAGTGACAATTACGTTCACGATGCTGTGCACCGTCACTATTCCCAAAACTTTTTCCTTACCCCAAACAGAAATTCTGTGACCCTGAAGCACTAACTCACTTCCCCCTCACCCCAGCCAACCTCTAATCTACTTTGTCTCTATAAATTTGCCTATTCTGGGTACCTCCTATAGGTGCAGTCATACAAGATGTGTTCTTTGGTCTGGCTTATTTTACTTAACATCATGTTTTCAAGGTTCATGGGTGTTGTGGCAGCCATCATAACTTGTCCATGGATGAGTAACATCCCCTTGTGTGTCTCCTACCTCTGGTTTATCCGTTCCTTTCTGTTCCTCTGTTGATGGACACTTGGGTCCTTTCCACCTTTTGGTTCTTATGAATAATACGACAGTGAAATTCATTGTTTAAGTAACTAGTAGAATCCCCCCCCTTTTTTTTTAAGTTTATTTAGAGAGCACAAGCAGGGGAGGGGCAGGGAAAGAGAAGCTGACGCAGGCTCTATGCACTGTAGCACAGTGACACTAGGGGCTCGATCTCCTAAACTGTGAGATCACGACCTAAGCCAAAATCAGGAGTCGGAGGCCCAACCGACTGAGCCACCCAGGCACCCCAGAGTCCTTGCTTTTGATTCCTTTGGATATATATACCTAGGAATACAATTGCCGGCCATTTGGTAATCTATGTTTAGCCTTGGGAGGAACTACCCACCTGTTTTCCACAGCAGCTACACCATTGTACGTTCCCACCAACAATGCACAAGCGTTCAGATTTTTCAACACCCTTGCCCATACTGTATCCTTTTTCTTTTTTTCTTTTTATTATAGCAATTCTGGCAGATGTGAAATAACAGCTCACAGTGGTTTTGATTTGCGTTTCCCCGATGATTAAGAATGTTGAGCCTGTCTGTGCTCATTGGCCAGCTATAGATCTTTGGAGAAATGTCTATTCAGGCTCTTTTGCCCATTTTTTATTCAGATTGTCTTTGTTGCTGAGTTATAGGAGTTCTATTTTCTGGAAGTTAACCTCTTATGAGCTATGTGTTTGGCTGGTATTTTCACCCATTCTTTAGGTGGTCTCTTCCCTGTCTTGATGGTGTCCTTGGATGCCCAAAACTTTTAAATTTTGATGAGGTCCAATTTTTCTTTTGTTGCCTGTGATGTTGGCACCCTATCTAAGAATGCATTGCAAAATTTTATTTATTTTTTTTTTTTTAAGATTTTAATATTTGGGGCTCCTGAGTGGCTCAGTCGGTTGAGCAGACCGACTCTTGGTTTCTGCTCGGGTCATGATCTCACAGTTTCGTGGGTTCGAGCCCCGCATCAGGCTCTGCGCTGCCAGTGTGGAGCCTGCTTGGGATTCTCTCTCTCTCCTTCCCCCATTCTCACTGGGTCTGTCTCTCTCAAAATAAATAAATAAACTTAAAAAAATTAAAGACTTTAATGTTTATTTTTGAGAGAGAACGAGCAGGGAAGGGTCAGAGAGAGACACACACACACAGAATATGAAGCGGGCCCCCGGTTCCAAGCTAACAGCACAGAGCCTGACGTGGGGCTCGAACTCACAAACCACGAGATCGTGACCTGAGCCAAAATCGAACGCTTAACCCACTAAGCCACGCAGGCACCCCTCATTGCAAAATTTTAAGCTAAACTTTTACTATACCCTGGTAAATACATTGCAGTCCTGTTTTAAGGCATCTAGAAGAGTGTTCAGCCTGGAAGACACCCCACATAAAGCTAAGGAAACATACACCAGTCTTTCTCTTATCACACATAGTGAATTGAATACTACGTAAATGTAGTGTGCCCAGAAACACCAGCAATCCAGAAGCTAGGTAGCAGAGCACAATCGAAGGTGGACCTGACATAAGATTTTTTTTTTCCACATTTATTTTGAGAGAGCGAGCGAGCTAGTGAGCATGAACAGGGATGGGGCAGAGAGAGAATCCCAAGTAGGCCCCCCACGGTCAGCTTGGAGCTCATGACCTGAAACCAAGAGTCCGCTGCTCAACCAACTGAGCCACCCAGGTGCCCCAGGAACTATTCTGAAACAGATTTCAGTCTGGAGAATGTAAAAAGATCCACAGCAGGGGCGAGGGGCCCCTGGGAGGCAGATTGACAGGAGAGCCTAAGGCAGCTCTATCCATATGCCTCTTTTCGCCTAACCACACCTTGTGGGTGGGTGGGTGGGTGGAAGGACGGACAGGCAGACGAATGGATGGTCAGATAACATGCCAAAGAGGAACAGTTGCACATACTCGAGTTGGGGAAGATGGTTATAACGGATCAAATCTGCAGTGCAAGCGTCCTCTCCATGGCATTGTTACCGACCCAGTGAACACTTAACTGCTTATAGGCACACACAGATCCGCTGACAAATCGTCCCTTTCTTCCCTTGACCAACAGGACCCCAGAGAGATGCCCAGGCAGCTCGAGAATTCATCCTGAAGATGTTCGTGGACCTGAACCCTGACAGTGACAAAATTATCTACTCCCACTTCACATGCGCCACAGATACCGAGAACATCCGCTTTGTCTTTGCCGCCGTCAAGGACACCATCCTCCAGTTGAACCTGAAGGAGTACAATCTGGTCTAATTGTGCCTCCTCAGTACCGCCCGTCCCTTCCCCGGTGGGCTGTTGAAGCTGTACAAGAGGGACTGGATTTCTGTGGAAAACCATTTGCATAATACTAATTTATTGCCGTCCCGGACTCTGTGTGAATGTGTCCACAGGGTTTGTAGTAAATATTATGATTTTATTTAAACTATTCAGAGGAAAAACAGGATGCTGAAGTACGGTCCCAGCACATTTCCTCGCTGTCTTTTTTTTAGGCAAAAACCTTGTGACTCCATGTATTTTCAATTCTCAGTCATGCACTCACCAAGATAAGAGTGGTTTCTTTCTCTTTTTCTTTTCTATTGAGGAAAACAAAGCTGATTGCCCTTTTCCTCACCCCCTGCCCTCATCCTGATTTTCCCTGGGTCACAACGGCCTTTATCCTAGTTCCATTCTTGGTCAAGTTTTTCTCTCCAACGACAGGACAGTGCCATTTGATTTAAGCCATCGGCATCAGCTTAAGTTAAACGGTTTGTAGTGTTGCTGAAGAATTCTAAGTATTAATACTGTGGTTTTCAATGTATTGCTCTGGATACACATATAGAGTTGTTTTTATATCAGTACATGATCTTGCCTCACTTTGGGCTAGGAGGGTGGATGCCCGGCTTACAGTGAAGGGTCGTTTCTTTTGGATTCCTACCTTCAGCCATAGCTTGGTTGCTGAGAGAAATATGCACAGACAGTAAGGCAAGAACAGAGACCACAGTTTTGTTTTGTTTTTTAACGCCATGTGCCATGGTCCTTCCACCCTTACTTTTTTTTTTTTTTACCCTCTCTTTAAATTGCAGATGCCAAAAAAACAAAAACAAAACCATTTTCTATATATATATGTATATGCCCAACAGACACTACATTACCCCAATGGCTGCTATCCAGAACCTGTTTCTTAGGTTGTTCATTTTTCCCCACCTTGGTTCAAATTTTCCTCCTTTTTTTCCCCCCTTAGTGTTTGGGCCATAATTTATTATGGGTATGTGTTGCCAAAGCTGGCTTTTTTGTAAAAGTAAAGTAGTAAAAATTTCAGAGGTAAAAGCCAGTATCTCACAAATGGAAGAGAGTAAGAGTGTGAGGCCTAAATAATTGGCTGAGAATCCACCTGAAACACCAGTTGCCCAAGAATAGGTAACTGCCAATTTGACTGGCATGGTCCATTCTTTTCTCTGCCCTCGAGATCACATTTAGTGTGCGTTTCGTGTTGAGTGTCCAAATCAGCAATGTAAAATAGTGTCTTCTGTGATAGAACATGAAATCTGCTTCTGTCTCTTCCTTTAAAGCCGGTCTTACCCTTCGTGTTTTCTTTAAGGTCAAGTAGGTCTGCCAAGGACGTTATTCAAGTATTCGGACACCTTTAATTTGCAAAATCCGATGTTACTGCTGGTTTACCAACTTTGTGAACTTTTTAAACCAGTGACCGATTAAGTTGAATTTGAGTTAGGTCCACAAGACTTCCTTAAGAGTTAACCCCTCGGTGTTTTATAGAACATGCATTTGTGTAACTAAACCTCTTAGGAGAGATCATGGGAGTTCTCAATGTGCAATTTTTCAACAAATGCAAAAAAAAAAAACCCAAAAAACAAAACAGCACCTGTATTGATGAACTTCGGTCCAGCAGCTTGAGTTGACATACGATTTAAGGAAATAAAGATTATTTTAAACCTGCTGGGGAATAAGAATTAGGCCGTGACACTGGTCTTATTTTAAGTATCGTACTATCTGGCACAAGTCCAAACTTCCCTATCCGTCAACTCTTGGGGAACAATGAAAGGCAAGAGAAAATGAATGGCTTACTAGAGGAGAACCAGGGTTACTAAGCAGTAGTGGGATGTTCTCCTTCCTTTCCCGGCCACAAACACCACAAGTTACTTTTTCACTTTGCTCGGAAAGCAGCTCTAATTTAATTGAGAACCAGACTGCCTGTAGGTCTAGTGCAATTCTGAACGCTCTAGTCATTGTACATACACCTCTTGCTGTTGCCGCATCCATACGGGCTTTGTAATCGTTAATTTTTTTTTGGCAGATTGAATGTGCTGTATCGATATGTATCTATGTAAGTGTATGTCTTATAGCTAATTCACATTTTTGAATAATGTTATTTTATTTACTTTTTTAAGAGAGGAGAATGTAAATTTGTCAGTTTATTTCTGACTAGGGATATTTTTTTTTTCCATTTAGAAAAGAAAAAAAAAAACCTTACTATCGTACAGAGCGGTACTAGCATCGTGCTGTATAAAATCATTTGCACATTCCTGAGTAGAGGTGTACTGATAAGACCCAAAGGTAATTTCATAGCAAAATACATAAAATCAGTCGGAGCTTTTATACAAACATGGAAACCAACTTTGTAGAACTTTTGCCATTTGACCTAGGATTGGAATATGAGCTTTTATACGATTCATATTCTTATTTGGCAAATGCACAGTTTAGTATTACCTCTCTGATGGCCTTTATTAGAAAGGCAGTTTTAGAAGCTATTGTGATCCACTAAGGAAATGTTTTAACAGCTAGAGACCACTGCTTGCCTGAAAGGGCAATCTTAAATTTGGTGCAGCAAAAAAAAAAAAAAAACAAAAAACAAAAAACAAAAAAACAAAAAAAAACGAAAAAAGAAAAAGAAAAAAAAGAAAAAAAGGAAAAAGAAAAAAAAGAAAAAAGTAAAAAAGAAAAGAAAGAAGATAAAAGTCAACAATAACATTTGAAGGCCTACAGTGTGTATAGAGAAAACCTCATCACAAGATCCTAAGTGTTACAGTTTTAGGGAATCAAGATATTCTATTTAATAGAGCTATAGTAGATGTAGTCAATTAAACATGATCTCAAAGCTCGAAGAAGTTGAGCACACAGGGAAAGATTGTTCTATTTGTCTTTATGAAATTGGAATGGAATTGCTATGCAGAATTGAGGTTGGTGGCTTCGCTGTTTGCCGGAGGGTGCATGACAAGATCCCTTTCTCTGGAGAAAGGAAGAAATTGATCACCCTCGCTGCAGTGATGCATGGAAACCTAATTGTATCCACACTAGTCAATCGAAGCTAAAGGATTTTTTTTTTCTGTTTCTTTGGGGTTTTATTGAAGGGGCTAGGGGTGGGAAGGGCTTCTTTTCAGTTTTGTATAAAAAAAAAAAAGTTTACTCATGCTTTCTATTATATTGTGATTGCAAGCGTTAGAAGCGTGTGCCACTTGTCTCCTGCCATTGATGCTCCAGGTAATGGAGGCCTGTGGCCAGTTTTTGGTGACTTGGGCATGTCTTATTCAAAAACAAAAACACAAACCACAAAAACCTTTCTTCAGCATACCAAGGCAAGCAGCCATTTCATGACTCACCACATTGCAGTGTACCAGTTTACAGATAATTTTTCCCTTTTTTTGCGTGACATGGCAGTTCCAAACCCACAGAGAATTCCTCATTTGTAAATTGGAGGTTTGTACTATGCCTTACAGAGCTTAAATCCAGAAGTTTGTGCCTCATCTCTTGAAACAAAGGGAAATAACACACCCATTCAGAAGTCAATAAATCCCCTCGAAGTTTTTGTTTTTTTAAAACAACATTTTCATACAAAGAGCTCTGTTGAATGTCATGAATAGACTTGGGGGAAAAAAAAATCTTAGGAACCTGCATTTGTTGTTTACTAGCATATGACATCTACAAAAGGTATTCAAAGAACACCTGAAACTTGTATTTTTTTTTTTTTTTGTGGATTAACTAGCAAGCCTATTACAAAAAGGTAATTCAGCTAAAGGACAATTTACTTTTTGTACTTTAGACTATCTTGATTGTCAAGGTGTATGAACTGTAATTTTAAAATTTATACTGCCACATGATTGTAAATGTTAGTTGTCTTAAGTTAGGAATTGGTAAAAAGCTATTTATGCTGGATTTGGGTCAAATGACTTATTTGCAAAAAAAATAATGGGAAGAAAGGGCTGTATAATGAGATACTGCAAGACTCAGATATTGGTTGGAAATAACCTTCAAATTACCCTCAATTTCCCTTTGTTTTCAGTTTTTCAAAAAAAAATGAATGAAATGAAATATAGAAGAATGTTAACCCATATAAAAATAAAGTGTACCCAAGTATTGTAATGTATATTGCTCCTCTTCTTAAAATTAAATAAGGGTTTAAAACCACTTAATTGGTAATTGACAACATCTCAATTGATACAAACAAGGTGTGCTTGGTATTCATTACTATGTTCTTCCAAAGATCTGTCTTTGGTTAGAAACACACAAAACTTAAAACTTACAATAGTGTCTGTTTATCTGTCTCCACATATTTCCAGCATATGTAGCGTTAATAGGTCTGTCCTGGTAACTACGTGTTTGGGGTTTCATTTTGGTTCCACCAAATTAGGACAAGAAATGGCTTAGTTGTATGTGATTAGTTAGAAATTCTTCGAGCCAGACATCTGCTGTTTAGTAAATACTTAGTACAGAGTCTAAACTTGTCATTTGTTTTTCCTCACAGAGTAACAACCCATTCATTGCTGTCTTCCCAACTTCCAATGACCTTTCAATAATACTCTTGCCTCTAGAATCATCTGTTCAAAGTATGCATACACACCCAGCACATAGTAGGTGCTCAAACATTAATTTCCTTCTTATCTCCCTTATCACGTATCTTCCATTTCTCCATAGGATTCCAACCCAATAGTAAATGACATTTACACATTTCAAAAACACCTATTGGGCAAAATTGGATCTTACTTCGATAAAGCAATTCTGACTTTCATATAAGCTTTGATAGGTAGGAAAAAAAAAAAACAGGGAAGAAAATATTCTTCACTAGAATATTGTTCAGTTTAGAAAGAGATGGAAATTGCTGTGTAACGTTCAGGTTACTTTGACTTAAACACATGTTTTTGGTAGATTTCTTTTCCTCAAAGTACTCTAAATACAACTTCTTGCTGGATTCCTCACCTGTCATCATGTTGGAAACCCTTACTAGACCTATGTATTTAGGGAGTTTTGTCAGAAAACATTTTTAACTTGCAGTATTTAAAAGAATCCTATTTACTGTTCTTAAAATGTCATTCAAATGCATGTATTGTCTATTGTTTGGGGATGGGAACTAGTTTTGCAAAAAACACCTAATGTTGTATAATAATGCCCCAATGATCTTGCTGGTTAAAAATACAGTATTTTTGGCCATAATTTTGTACTACAGTATTCATTCTTGAGTTTTGCTTCTCTTGAAGTTGCCTAAGCCTCTTCTAGAATGTTTTGTATTCTAGGGAGTTTTGGACTAAGTTTTTCCTTTCCTAAAACACTTTATACTACATATGCCTTGTCCAGGTTTAATAATTTCTATGCAAACACACAGAAAGTGTTTTCCCTTCTGTATATAATCAGATTTTGTTCTCCTTCAGTGGAAATAGTCCTACTGACAGCATTTTTCATTTTTTTTTAAACTTGACCTAATTTAGGTGGCAAAAACCTTGTAGATACACAATTTAATGGCTGCTCAGTCAAGACTTACAAAGAGCTGCCTGCGTTCAACCCGAGGCAGTCTTCGAATTAGGAAAGATCGACTGGCTGAAAGAGGCAAATGCTTGGCTCAGAGCTTCCCTGTTTGAGCAGCCAGAGTGAACAGGTCCACTCCACATGGGAAAAAGGACCTGGTGTAGGTGTCCTTTAGGGCTGTGACTCTTAGAAAAAAAACCCTGAGGCTTTTTGGAGATCAGCTAAAGCCAAGTTTTTCTTTAACTTTGTGAAGTTAAAATGATGGTGAGGATAGCAAAGGGTTTTCTAGAAAATCGGTGCATATGCAGGGATGTAGAACCCTAACCAAATCAAAACTTGTTTCTGCTACTTACAACCAGGTCTTTCCCAACTAGCAGCCCAGCCTTTACGGAATTTTCTGGGCTTTTTTCGGCATACTCGTCCTTTCAAATACTTTAGAAAGTATAACTTCCACTTAAAAGCCTTTGGGTGAGGCTCTCCTGTTCTTGCATGCTTTAGAGACCATTTCTGGTAGTCGGTGTCCCCTCCCTGGGTCTTTTTTTTTTTTTTTTTTTTTTAATTTGGGCATTTTTTTTTTAATTTAATGTTCGTTTTTGAGACAAGGAGAGACAGTATGAGCGGGAGAGGGGCAGAGAGGGAGACACAGAATCCGAAGCAACTCTAGGCTCAGGTGCCATCACCAAGCCCGATGCGGGATTTGACCCCACAAACTGTGAGATCATGACCTGAGCCGAAGTTGGATGCTTAACTGACTGAGCCACCCAGGCGCCCCTGGATCTTACTAGTAAAGGATGGTGTGACTGAGGACTCTCAGTGAGTACAGGCCTGGAGTGATCAGTCCCTACAACTCCCCCCCCCCCACCCCCCACCGCCCCGAGGAAGTGAGGTGTCAGGCAGCCTCCATCATCCCCCCACTCTGTGGCCTCTGGGACCTATGTCCGTCTGCACCATCCTCTTGAAAACCCATAACCCACAGAAAAAATGAACTAGCTCAACATTATTTGAGCCAACTATTTTAACTTGACCTTTGACTCTAGACGCAGCCTACTTAGAGGTTTTCGGTCCTAGCCTTCTAGAAACGATAGCAAAATGGTTGGTCTGAAAGGGTCTCTGTCTTGTTCCTCATCTCCCCTGCCATTTTACTCTTCAATTGGGATAGACTACTGCCTCTTAAGAAACCAATTAAACCACAGCAAAAAAGTGGAGCGTGGAAACTAATGCTACAGAACAGCCCTGGTTCATTTGACGGTAAACAAGAGCAATTTCTGATGGTAAATGAGTCAGTATCTTGCTTTCTTTTGGTGTCTAATTTTGGGTTCTTACCACGTTCCTAAGTTATGCTGTATTTAAGCCCTTATTGAAAGGTGGATCGCGGTCAGAAAGTAGAAGGCTACGGTTAAGGGTAGGTTTCTGGCTGTTAAGTTATCTAGGCATTACCACTCTTCCTTTGTTTCACTGTCAAGGCTAAATTAAAAATGGACAAGGAACTCCATGCAGTCTACTTAAGGGAGCACCTTAAATCCCTGTAAAACAAGGCCTTGGGTTGTAAAATGTAGGTCTCTTTAAAATCTAAGATGCACACGGAGTTCTGAAAAGATTGTTTTCTCTGAATTCTTACACCTCCGGACGTGAAAGCTGTTCTGTGTTGCTTTTCTCTCTCCCTGTTTTCTTCAAGGAGGCAAAGGCCAGACCATTTTCCTGTCCCATAGGCTTATGGGTAAAGTAAGGCAACCTACCCTCTTTAATTAAGACGGTAATTCAACCAAACCCTGGTAACAAAAAGCTGATGGTGGGATCTCCTCAGTGCTGGCCTTCCACAGCCCAGTTTGGGCCCTCCCGCCCTGGAGAAGGTGGCATCACAGCTTAGTGGAGGCTATCCCATGGAGGTGGACTACGGAAAGGGACCTGGGGACTGTCACTGTTCCCAGGTTAGCCAACATACTTGTACGGTGAATATTTCACGGCTCTTTGGAAATAAGAGGACGGATAAAAGACATACTGACAAACGAAGCTTGGCCAACACTACGTGTCTGCAAATGGCAATTCGAGCCTGTAGACCCAGCTGCTGAGAGGCTAACGTTGCTGACGAGGCCATGTTTGTGTCTACCCTGGGGCGTGCCTTACCTGGGACGCCGTGCCGGCCTGGAGTCCCACACTGCCTGCCACAGACTGTCCAGTCAAGGCACCAGCTGGGGCACACCTGAGGGGCAGGGCCCACATCAAGGACCGTGTAGCAGCAATGATTATACAGAAGGGGTCTGCTGCTTCCTGTGCAACAGTAAAGGGCCCACTCCAGTCATATCCTGGTAAATGGTTAACAACGGGGACAGAGGAGGCAGAAGTGTGGGACGCCTCTGCGGGGTCTGCTCATTCCATGGTGTGAATAAATGCCCGCCACAGCCAGTTTTAAGCCACTGATTTGTGAGGGCAGCTGAATTCGGGTGGGGAGAGATCCTAACAGTGGCCTCTCTCAGGCTGTTCCTGCAAACCACCCTCAGGCCCCTGAGGAGACCACCTTTCTTTCCACCTGGAGAGAAGGGCAGGGGTATAGACCTAGCTGGCTTATGGCACCCGCAGCATATGAATGCCCTCCTCTTGGGACCTGGAGCTAATGACTGAAGAGCACGGTGCTCACGATGGGCTCACAAATGGCAACTTGGCCAGAGATACCAAGTGCTGTCAACTCAAAAGGAATTGGGACATCAGATTCACCTGACACTTCGGGAGTGTGAGTGTGTGTGCACGTGTAAGAAGTGTTGCAGCGTCCCCAAGCAGCTCAGTTATTGCTGAACAAGGACAAAAAGCTCGTACACAATTTCAGTTGAGTAACTGGATTAATCCTCAATCTTTAAAAACGATTCTGTAATGTGGATATACACACAGAACGTAAAAAATGGTTTGATCAGGAAGGTGTGTATATTTTACAGGCAGGAGTACACAGACTAGCTTATCCCTTGGTTATTAGAAGCATTTTTTTTTTTTTTTTTTGAGAGAGAGAGAGAGAGAGAGAGGGAGAATGTTAATGGCTGAGGGTCAGAGGAGAGGGAGAGAGAGAACCTTAAGCAGGCTCCACACCTGACATGAAGCCCAACGTGGGGCTGGATCTCACAAGCACGGGATTAGGACCTGAGCCAAAACCAAGAGTTGGATGCTTAACTGACCGAGACACCCAGGCGCCCCCGACTCACTTTAACTCACAGAAAATCATTCTTCACATGGACATGATCCAGACAAAAATGATCCGAAAAACCGCAGCTAACATTTTCTTTAAGAAGTTTTTCTCTAGGGGCTGCTGGGTGGCTCAGTCGGTTAAGCGTCCAACTTCAGCTCAGGTCATGATCTCACAGTTCGTGGGTTCGAGCCCCGCATCAGGCTCTGTGCTGACAGCTCAGAGCCTGGAGCCTGCTTCGGATTCTGTGTCTCCCTCTCTCTCTGCCCCTTCCCTGCTCACACTCTGGCTCTCTCTCAAAATAAACATTAAAAAAAACTTTTTTTAAATCTCTTGCCAGCCTTTCCAGGTGCTATCTTAAAAGAGCTCTGCTCCATGTAGGAAAGAACACCTAAATATGGCAAGTTATACATGTTTTTTAAAAGGGCAGATGAACCCAGGCTGGGGCTTCGATGTCTCTGAACAGTCAGGGGCTATATTTTCAACTGAGACAGGGAGGAAGGGTCTCCAGAAAGTTGTGGAAGCTGGACGAGATCTTATGTAACTTCCCAAAGCCAGGGCTGCATGATTTAGGTGCATAACCACTGTTCAAGGTCATTTCCATTCCTGAGTTAGGGCTTCGCTGCACACATCGCTCACTTCCCAGCAAGGGTGATTAATTCCCAGAACCCCAGGCCTACGCCACACAAATGCCCGTGTGGAACCACAGACTCCAGTCCCCAACGTGTGGGGCTACCCTCTTGTGTCACTGTACTCAGTTGACTGGGGGCTCCCTGGTCCACACAATGGTTACCACAGACACTTCTTTTTCAGGCCAGGAGTTGCCTGCATCCTCCCAGCTTTCTCTGGCCACAAACCAGAAACCCCAAGTCCATCAATGCCTCAGGAGGGATGCTCAACCAGTGAGGAACAAGGGTTGGCAGACACATACTATGGCCCCTGGCCCTCCCTGGTCAAACCGTAGACTTGTTCTACATACTATCTCAGAGGGTCCCCGGCAGGCCCCTCTTCCTGCCGACAGAGCCTGCTCATTCGCACACGCTTTATTGGCTTTTCTCCTTGTCCAGTGTTACTTTCAAACTCTCACCAGGCTTTCTGGGGTCAGCTCCTAAGCGACTTGCACCAAAATTCTTTACACGGGTCTGCATTGAGGGAAATCCCAGGTAAGGCAGTAAGCCCATCAAGGGATGACCTTCACCTATGGGGAAGCAGTCCTGGGGACTTGCCCAGACCCATCACAACCAAGCTTCAGTACTTTGCCTTCAATGCAACTACAGCTGTGAGCAGAGGTCCCAGATTAGTATCTGGAACCCCGGCATGAAATCAAGTTGTTACACAAGCCCCACAGTACGAGACTAGACACAACAATGATGAATTTATGAAGAAAAACTCCACCTCTTCCTGGAAGCTACAACTACAGCATCTTTAAAAATAACCAATTTCAGGGGCTCAGTTGGTTCAGTGTCCGACTTCAAGCTCCAGTCATGATCTCATGGTTCGTGGGCTCAAGCCCCGCATCGGGCTCTATGCTGACAGCTCAGAGCCTGGACCCTGCTTCGGATTCTGCGTCGCCCTCTCTCGCTCTCCCCTCCTCCCCCATTCGTGCTTTGTCTCCTTCTCAAAAAGGAATAAATGTTTTAAAATTTTTGAAAAAAAAAATCAGTTTCAGTTGTTGAAGAAAATTGATGCACACACTTCAATCTTACCGTCCTTCTGTTTAGATGGTTTCTCCCCTCCTTTCCTCCACCTGCCTAACTCTGGCCTCTGGCTCCAGGATGGGCCCCCCACACCAGCCCTGACTGATTCCACAAGCATGTGAGGCTGGCTGTCCCCTTGGACACACATTCAGTTTTGTCTTGCTCCCTCCCCTCCCAGCGGACGGTGCTGACATCATCACTAGCAGAGAGGAAAGAGGAGAGAATATTCCATGAGAGAATTGGCACATATGGTGACATTTAATTGTTGGGAGGAACAGAAGAAGGAACATATATTGAAAACTATTACGAAAGTAGAGGAACATCATTTAGGCCATGTTCTGAAAGAGTATCTGCCTTCTTTTAAAAAGTAAGTCTAAAAAAAAAAAATAAAATAAAAAATAAAAAAAATAAAAAAAATAAAAAAATAAAAAGTAAGTCTAATTTGATTGTTGGTTGAAGTGTATGCTTAGAAAAAATAAAGGAAGCTAGGTTTCAAATCTTGATGCAACAGGACTTTAGAATGAGCCTCTCTGCCAGTGCAAAAACTTGTACAACATCGTGTTAGTGCCAGTGTCTGAATATCTGTTCTAGTGGGTTCAAATGTACTTACTATATTTAGCAATCTCATTAGTTTGTGAAGGAATGAGCTTTCGAGTAAGGGTTACGTGCCTGTATGTTTTGTGCTGTTCTATAGCTCAATAAAACTGTATTCAAACCCGGATGCTGTTATCTTTTTAGAAGGCCCTGTGAGGATTCCAAGTAATTTCTTAAGGCCAAATTTCTTTTATTTAAAACACCTTTGCTGGGCATAATTCTATCAGAGTGACAAAGTACTTCCACAAAGAAATAAACAACAATGAAATTCAGTGATGGCTTAATATAGTTAAGAAAAAAAAATCCTCAAAGGTATCTAAGAATATATACCCATGTGTCTGGAATTGGGGCTAAACTTAAAGTAAAGTCAGAAAGTAAAAAATTAGGGTAAAATAAATTGACTGTGTTTGTGGAATTAGGCACCAAAAGGCTAATTTAATGCTTCTAAATAGGAGATTCAAGAAAATCTCTTAAGAAGATTGACTTGTCACATTTCATTTAGCCACCAGCAATGTGTCTAATTTCTCATTTCTTCTACCTTACTCATTTATTTTAGAAACATGCCCCCATCTCAGTTATTCAAATGACAGTATGAGACCTCTTCCCAGCTCCTTACCCTTCCATTTATCATTATGCACTAGCCTTTCCAAGATAAACTCAAACACTTCCAGGATTACCTGGTCTGCGGGTACCCACAGAATCCCCGAAGAATCGAAAGATGTTTTCCCTTTTTCATATCCTTTTAGAGTGAAGTGTATTAAATGGTATTTTTCCCAATAAACACACTTGTGAATCTGCTGGTGTTAAATGCTAGTGTTAGGGATAAATTGGATTGTGAGCACCATAGGTTCTGTAACACATAATCCACCAAATATGGACAACCACCCATGGGATCAACTATCGAGAAAATGACCAATCCCTATGGTTTTAATCCCGAGTATTGACCTGAAATCTGTTTGCACGCTTGCTTGATTTGGGGGAAGTTTGGGGGCTAAACAGGGTGGTACGGACTGAGGGACACACTTTTGACCATCAGAAGAGGCCTACTCACTAATATCATCTCATATATTTAAGCTTGTTTGACTGTTTACTATATATTTTAAGAGGTTTTTGAGAGAAAGAATGAAATCCTGCCATGTGCGGCACATGGATGGAACTGGAGGGTATTATGCTGAGTGAAATAAGTGAGTCAGAGAAGAACAGATATCATATGTTTCCACTCATATGTGGATTTTGAGAAACTTAACAGAAGACCCTGGGGGAAGGGGGGGAAAAAAGTTACAGAGAGGGAGGGAGGCAAACCATGGGAGACTTGTAAATACAGAGAACAAACTGAGGGTGGATGGGGGGTGGGGGAGAAGGGAAAGTGGGTGATGGGCATTGAGGAGGGCAACTGTTGGGATGAGCACTGGGTGTTTTATGGAAACCAATTTGACAAATTGTACTAACAAAAAAAATTTTTTGCGTGTGAGACTGAAGTCTGGTAAAGTGATTTAAGCAGATAGATTTCTACTCCTCTTTCTTGACTTATCAAGAAGTCTGGAGTGGGGCACCTGGGCGGCTGTCGGTTGAGCATCCGACTTCGGTTCAGGTCATGATCTCGAGGTTGGCGAGTTTGAGCCCCATGTCGAGCTCTGTGCTCATGGCTCAGAGCCTGGACCCTGCCTCGGATTCTGAGTCTCCCTTTCTCTCTGCCCCTCCCCCGCTCATGCTGTCTCAAAAATAAATAAGCATTAAAAAAAATGTTTTTTTAAAGTCTGAAGTACTACTTCCTTTTTGATGAATTAATTTAAAAAGGGCTGATTTCTCTAAGGTCTTAAGGCCATTTCATCATGGTCACAAGATGGCTGTTGCAGTTTCAACCATCATCAAGGGAAGATTGAAGAAAAAGGTGATGTTACCTGTGTCAGGAAACCAAGAGCTTTTCCACATACACCATAACATGTTTGTCATCTGTATCATATGACAAACTCTATGAAGAGGCCAACTAAAAAAATCAGAAATGGAAGTTGGGTCGGTCACGCAGGGTCTTGCATCATGGGTGTACGTTTATAAAGTTATTTCATATACATAATATGTTTAACTCTTCTAGCAGGAAAACATGAACCAGATCAGATGACAGGATTAGACCATTAAAGAGAATGAAGAAATTCACAAACCCTTTGCAAGACCCTCATCCATGATCTGGAAAACAAATATGCCCAGTTCCCTCCTTGTTGTTACCATCTATTAAACCTCCCTTGATGTTACCCTGGGTGGTTTCAGCATCTATGTGGAAAGCCCATTTGGCAGCCTAGACTTTGTGGGTTTTTTTTTTTTTTAATGTTTATTTTATTTTTGAGACAGAGTGTGAGTGGGGGAGAGGCAGAGAGAGAGAGAGAGGCAGACAGAATCTAAAGCATGACAGCCTGGACTTTGATCTCTCCCTCTTCAGTGATCAATTTTTCTACTCCCCTCTAGCCACCCACTTCCATGACCACTTTTTGAATTTTAACTTCTCTGCCTCCAAAGCACTAACTCCAACATCTGGGTGCAATTTCATCTTCCTAATAGTTTATTCAATGATTTCCACTCAACACCTGAACTCTAAAGATTTTCTTTGGACTGTTCATCACTTTACTTCTCCCAATTCACCAGCCTCTGTGTTTCTCCACTTTCCTTCTTATCTAGCCTAGATTTCATACCCTGAACTAAATAAACTTGTAAACACTCTACACTTGCCCTATCCCAAACCATGTTTATTGATTGCATACATGAAACCAACCGATTTCTCCATGCCAGCACCAAAGGAAGCTGGAAAGAATGACCAGAGATTAGTTCCACTATAAAGTCTACCTCAACTTGGCCACTGAGAGCTTTCTTGTTACAGCCGACTAGATCATTCAGAACAATTACCCGAACAAGGGCATGTAAGAAATTTGGATAAAATATTAAAAAGCTGCCTAAAGGGGCGCCTGGGTGGGGCAGTCGGTCCGACTTCAGCCAGGTCACGATCTTGCGGTCCGTGGGTTCGAGCCCCGCGTCGGGCTCTGGGCTGATGGCTCAGAGCCTGGAGCCTGTTTCCGATTCTGTGTCTCCCTCTCTCTCTGCCCCTCCCCCGTTCATGCTCTGTCTCTCTCTGTCCCAAAAATAAATAAACGTTGAAAAAAAAATTTTTTTTTAAAGTTGCCTAAAGGCACAGACAAGCTAACAAGATAGTGAATAATGACTGGACCAGGTTTTAGAGAAAGACAAGAGCCCGGACAAGGAGTCCAGTGTTTAGGTCCACTCTTCCTGTAGCAGCATTTATCAGTTACAGATAGCAAAGAGGAGAAGATGAGAATCAGTGCACATTTTTGTTAGTCTTTTACAATTAGAACAAGTATTAGAATGCAGTGCCTACTAGGCAGTGTGGTCCAGGTGAACCACCTCACCTTGGGATGGGAATAAAAGGACTGAAGCCTAAGAGTGATAATGGACCAGAAATAGATAGGCCTCAAGTTCAGCTTCAAAATGAAAGCTTAAAATTATTTAAGAGAGGGGTACCTGGGTGGCTCAGTCGTGTAAGTCGCGTAAGTGTCTCACCTTGACTCAGGTCATGATCACCCTTTGTGGGTTTGAGCCCCAGGTCAGGCTCTGTGCTGACAGCTCAGAGCCTGGAGGAGCCTACTTCAGATTCTGTGTCTCCCTCTCTGCCCCTCCCCTGCTCACACTCTTTCTCTCTGTCAAAAATAAGTCAACACTAAAAAACATTTTGTCTAATGAGACAAGAGAAAGAGCAAATTTTGGAAGATGTCTGAACTAATGAACATTCAAGGAAAGAAAAAATATATAACCTAAATTAAGAACTCAGGATGCCATTTATTTGCAGATTAGAGATAGCTGAAGAGACAAATAGAGATCTTGAAAATGGATTATGGAGGACATCATAAGGATAAAGTGGGGTAAGAAAAAAGAGAATGGACAATAGACAGGGTAAGGGACACACAAATTTCAGTGAGAAGGTATAATAGCTGTGTTTGGACTCCCAGAAGAAGCAGAGATAAAGAATCGTAAAGAAGCAATTTTTTTTAATTAATTTTTTTTCAACGTTTTTTTATTTATTTTTGGGACAGAGAGAGACAGAGCATGAACGGGGGAGGGGCAGAGAGAGAGGGAGACACAGAATTTGAATCAGGCTCCAGGCTCTGAGCCATCAGCCCAGAGCCTGACGCGGGGCTCGAGCTCACGGACCGCGAGATCGTGACCTGGCTCAAGTCGGACGCTTAACCGACTGCACCACCCAGGCGCCCCAGAAGCAATTTTTTAAAGACAAAAATGTAGAAAACTTATCCAAACTGATAAAATGCATTCAAGCTATAAATTCAAGAGGTTCAGTAATCCCCAAGAAAGATAAACAAAAATAAGAATACGCCTAGACATACAGTAAATGTGTTGACAAATTAACAGTGAAAGCAGCTAATGGGAAAAATGGAAACAGAATTACCTTAAAAAAATCAAGAATTAAATTCACAGCTGACTCCTCAACAGAAACAATTAAATCCAGAAGGCAGTGGAACAATTTCTTAGAAGTGCTGGGAAAAAATTGAGTAACTACCAACCTAGAATTCTACCCAGGATGAAAATAGGTAAAAAGCATAAAGATGAGTCTGGCTGTGGTGCAGTAAGTGGTATCAGATTTACCTTTTCAGTGTCAACAACCAGAAAACCGAAAAGTTTTCAGATAGTAACTGACAGTGTAGAACTGTGATCCCTCACAAAGAAAATGAATCAGAGGAGCCCCACGATTACCTTGGCTTTCCTCCTGGAAATACTTCCTGAGGAGTATTTCCTCCTCAGGATAAAGGCAAAATAAAGGCAAGAGAATCCTAAATAGAGCGAAAAGGTTATGGTTCAGAAAGGCTGAGGGAGCTGGAATTTCTGGTACATACTACCAGCGTGACAGGAGTGCCACAAAGACAGGGTTCCAGAAATCTGCATAAAGGTCCCTGGGCCATGGGACTGTTGCTCAATACAAAAGCATGTGTGTGTAGAGGGAAAGGGCTTGACGCCAAGCAAGTAACCAGGAAACTTGAAGCTGAACCATTCCCAGAGTTCACCCAGAGTGGGGACATACTTGAGCTCCAACCACCCGGGGCGGGCGGGGCGTGGGCCTGGGGGGGTTCATTCAAAATACCTTAGAAATACTGTTCAATTAAGTCTAAAATAAGGACTACTCTAAAACAACCACAGCAACTGCTAAATGAACCTCAGAAGGATTAAGGCGATCCCCAAATAACTTAACAGACTGCTAGGGCAAAGTCCAATACTCCTGAAAGAAATACAGTAAATCTAGCACTGAACAACAACAAAAAATACCTCCTGTCCAATAATCCAGTTTAAAGTTAGTATAGAGGTGAACAAGCAGGAAATGCAACCTGTAACCAGGAAGAAGAAAAAAAAAATCATTGGAAATAAACCTAGAAATGACAGATAAGATGAAATGAGCATATGAGAACTTTAGGATAGCTATTATAAATATGCTCATGGATTTCAATATAAACGTAATCACATTCTTCAAGTGCATACAGAGGATTTTGCAGGATAGATCATATGTCAGGCCACGAAGTAAGTCTTGAATTTAAGAATACTGAAACTTTATCAACCATCTTCTACTTAACAGTGGTAGAAAACTATAAATCAAGAAAATAAAAAAAGGAAAAAAATCACAAACGTGAAGATTAAACAACATGCTACAGAACAACCATCGGATCAATGAATTTAATAAGAATTTTTAGAAATATCTCAGGAAAAATTTAAATGTAAATTCAACATACTCAAATTTATGGGATGCAGCTCAAGCATTGGGAAGTGGAAATTCACAGCAAAAGAACACCAACTCCAAAAATAACAAACTTTCCAACACCCTCACTCAAGAACTCGAGGAAGAGGAACAGATAAAGCTCACAGTTAGTAGAACAACAATAACAAAGATCAGAGTCAAAGTAATGAAATAAAAAACTGAAACGACAATAGAAAAGATCAGTGAAATTAAGAGCCGATACTTTCAAAGACAAGATCGACAAAACTTTCACTGGGTTCACTAAGCAAAAAATAAGAGAAAGGAATCAAAATCAGAAGTGAAAGAGGAGACACTACAACTGTTAACCCAGAAACAAAGGATTCTAAGAGACAACAATTAAAATTATATGCCAACAAATTGGACAACTTACGAGAAATGGGTGAAATCCTAGAGACGTGTACCCTTCTAAAACTCAATTATGAAGAAATAACAAAATCTCAACATACTGAGGACTATCAAGGAAATGGAAGGTTTTTGATTACTGAATCAAACAAAAGTCCAAGACCAGACAGTTTCACTGGTGAGTTCTACCAAACATTTAAAGAACTCCAATCGTTTTCAAACTCTTCCTAAAAATACAAGAGGAAGGAATCTTTCCCAACTCATTTTGCCAGACCAGCATTACCCTGACCTCAAAACCAGAGAAGGACACTACAGGAGGAGAAAACTACAGGACATTAACCCCAATGAACACAAATGCTAAAATCCTCAATAAAATATAAGCAAATTTAGTTCAACAGTACATTAAAGTAGCATACACCATGATCGAGTAGGTGCAGGGAGGGTTCAACATCTGCAAATAAACATGATAAACCACGTTTAAAAAATTAAAATCATTATCACTTCAGTAGATGCAGAATAAAGCTTTTGACCAAATTCAACATCCATTTATGATAAAAACTCTCAACAAACGGAGTATGGAGGGAACTTACCTCAACATAATAAATGCCATATAGGACAAGTCCACAGCTAACATCTTACTTAGCAGTGAAAAGCTTGAAGCTTTTTCTTTTAGACCATACACAAGGTATACATACGCATCCTCGCCACTTCTGTTCAACGTAGTATTACAAGTCCTAACCAGAGCAGTTAGGCAAGAAATAAAAGGCATCCAAATCAGAAAGAAGTAAAACTCTCACTGTTTGCAGAGGACATAATATTATATATAAAAAACACACCCAAACTGCTAAAACTAATAAATGAATTTAGTTCATTTGCAGGATACAAAAATATACAGAAATCCGTTGGATTTCTATAAACTAGTAATAAAGTGTCTGAAAAATTAACAATTCCATTTACAATTCCATCAAAAAGAATCTACCTATGAATAAAATACCTAGGAATAAATTTAACCAGGGAGGTAAAATACCTGTACACTGAAAGTTTTAAGAGATTAATGAGAGAAATGGAAGACAAAATATTTTGTGTTCATAAACTGGAAGAATTAATGCTGTTAAAATGTTCCTACTACCCAACACAATCTACAGATTCAGTGCAATCCTCATCAAAATCCCAATGGCACTTTTCCCCCCACAGGAGTAGTATAACAAAGGTACAAACTTCCTGTTATAAAGTAAGTTATAGGAATATAACATACAGCTTGACAGCTATAGCTAATACTATATTGTGTATTTGAAAGTTGCTAAGAGTCGATCTTAAAAGTTCTCATCACAAGAAAAATTCTATAGCTATGTACATTGACAGACATTAACTAGACTTGTGGTGATTATTTTACAATATATACAAATATTGAATCATAATGTTGTGCACCTGAAAGTGATATAATTTTACATGTCAATTATACATCAGTGAAAAAACTTGAAGTAATGTGGAAAACATGGAAGACATGAAAAGAAATTACATGAAACTGGATACCTGAAATTAAAAAATACCTGAAATTAAAAATTCTTATGGGTGGAGGAGAGGGAAGATGGCGGCGTAGGAGGACGCTGGGCTCACCGCACGTCCTGCTGATCACTTAGATTCCACCTACACCGCCTAAATAACCCAGAAAACCACCAGAGGATTAGCAGAACGGAGTCGCCGGAGCCAAGTGCAGACGAGAGGCCCACGGAAGAGGGTAGGAAGGGCGGCGAGGCGGTGCGCACTCCACGGACTGGCGGGAAGGAACCGGGGCGGAGGGGCGGCTCGCCGGCCAAGCAGAGCCCCCGAGTCTGGCTTGCAAAAAGCGGAGGGGCCTGACGGACTGTGTTCCGACAGCAAGCGCGACTTAGCGTCTGGGAGGTCATAAGTTAACAGCTCTGCTCAGAAAGCGGGAAGGCTGGAGGACAAAGGGAAGGAGAGCTGCTGAGCCCCCTGACGACAGAGCTCAGTTTGGTGGGGAACAAAGGTGCTCACCAGCGCCATCTCCCCTGCCCATCCCCCAGCCAAAATCCCAAAGAGAACCAGTTCCTGCCAGGGAACTTGCTCGCTCCGCGCAAACACCCAACTCTGCGCTTCTGTGGAGCCAAACCTCCGGCAGCGGATCTGACTCCCTCCTGCTGCCACAGGGCCCCTCCTGAAGTGGATCACCTAAGGAGAAGCAAGCTAAGCCTGCCCCTCCTGCCCCTGTGCACCTTGCCTATCCACCCCAGCTAAGACGCCAGATCCCCAGCATCACAAGCCTGGCAATGTGCAAGTAGCCCAGACAGGCCACCCCACCCCACAGTGAATCCCGCCCCTAGGAGAGGGGAAGAGAAGGCACGCACCAGTCTGACTGTGGCCCCAGCGGTGGGCTGGGGGCACACATCAGGTCTGACTACGGCTCCGCCCACCAACTCCAGTTATACACCACAGCACAGGGGAAGTGCCCTGCAGGTCCTCACCACGCCAGGGACTATCCAAAATGACCAAGCGGAAGAATTCCCCTCAGAAGAATCTCCAGGAAATAACAACAGCTAATGAGCTGATCAAAAAGGATTTAAATAATATAACAGAAAGTGAATTTAGAATAATAGTCATAAAATTAATCGCTGGGCTTGAAAACAGTATAGCTGACAGCAGAGAATCTCTTGCTACAGAGATCAAGGGACTAAGGAACAGTCACGAGGAGCTGAAAAACGCTTTAAATGAAATGCATAACAAAATGGAAACCACGACAGCTCGGATTGAAGAGGCAGAGGAGAGAACAGGTGAACTAGAAGATAAGGTTATGGAAAAAGAGGAAGCTGAGAAAAAGAGAGAGAAAAAAATCCAGGAGTATGAGGGGAAAATTAGAGAACTAAGTGATACACTAAAAAGAAATAATATACGCATCATTGGTATCCCAGAGGAGGAAGAGAGAGGGAAAGGTGCTGAAGGGGTACTTGAAGAAATAATAGCTGAGAACTTCCCTGAAGTGGGGAAGGAAAAAGGCATTGAAATCCAAGAGGCACAGAGAACTCCCTTCAGACGTAACTTGAATCGATCTTCTGCACGACATATCATAGTGAAACTGGCAAAATACAAGGATAAAGAGAAAATTCTGAAAGCAGCAAGGGGTAAACGTGCCCTCACATATAAAGGGAGACCTATAAGACTCGTGACTGATCTCTCTTTTGAAACTTGGCAGGCCAGAAAGAATTGGCACGAGATTTTCAGTGTGCTAGACAGAAAGAATATGCAGCCGAGAATCCTTTATCCAGCAAGCCTGTCATTTAGAATAGAAGGAGACATAAAGGTCTTCCCAAACAAAAACTGAAGGAATTTGTCACCACTAAACCAGCCCTACAAGAGATCCTAAGGGGGACCCTGTGAGACAAAGTACCAGAGACATCACTACAAGCATAAAACATACAGACATCACAATGACTCTAAACCCATATCTTTCTATAATAACACTGAATGTAAATGGATTAAATGCGCCAACCAAAAGACATAGGGTATCAGAATGGATAAAAAAACAAGACCCATCTATTTGCTGTCTACAAGAGACTCATTTTAGACCTGAGGACACCTTTAGATTGAGAGTGAGGGGATGGAGAACTATTTATCATGCTACTGGAAGCCAAAAGAAAGCTGGAGTAGCCATACTTATATCAGACAAACTAGACTTTAAATTAAAGGCTGTAACAAGAGATGAAGGACATTATATAATAATGACAGGGTCTATCCATCAGGAAGAGCTAACAATTATAAATGTCTATGCGCCAAATACCGGAGCACCCAAATATATAAAACAATTACTCATAAACATAAGCAACCTTATTGATAAGAATGTGGTAATTGCAGGGGACTTTAACACCCCACTTACAGAAATGGATAGATCATCTAGACACACAGTCAATAAAGAAACAAGGGCCCTGAATGAGACATTGGATCAGATGGACTTGACAGATCTATTTAGAACTCTGCATCCCAAAGCAACAGAATATACTTTCTTCTCGAGTACACATGGAACATTCTCCAAGATAGATCATATACTGGGTCACAAAACAGCCCTTCATAAGTTTACAAGAATTGAAATCATACCATGCATACTTTCAGACCACAATGCTATGAAGCTTGAAATCAACCACAGAAAAAAGTCTGGAAAACCTCCAAAAGCATGGAGGTTAAAGAACACCCTACTAACGAATGAGTGGGTCAACCAGGCAATTAGAGAAGAAATTAAAAAATATATGGAAACAAACGAAAATGAAAATACAACAATCCAAACGCTTTGGGACGCAGCGAAGGCAGTCCTGAGAGGAAAATATATTGCCTTCCAGGCCTATCTCAAGAAACAAGAAAAATCCCAAATACAAAATCTAACAGCACACCTAAAGGAAATAGAAGCAGAACAGCAAAGGCAGCCTAAACCCAGCAGAAGAAGAGAAATCATAAAGATCAGAGCAGAAATAAACAATATAGAATCTAAAAAAACTGTAGAGCAGATCAACGAAACCAAGAGTTGGTTTTTTGAAAAAATAAACAAAATTGACAAACCTCTAGCCAGGCTTCTCAAAAAGAAACGGGAGATAACCCAAATAGATAAAATCACGAATGAAAATGGAATAATTACAACCAATCCCTCAGAGATACAAACAATTATCAGGGAATACTATGAAAAATTATATGCCAACAAATTGGACAACCTGGAAGAAATGGACAAATTCCTGAACACCCACACTCTTCCAAAACTCAATCAGGAGGAAATAGAAAGCTTGAACAGACCCATAACCAGCGAAGAAATTGAATCGGTTATCAAAAATCTCCCAACAAATAAGAGTCCAGGACCAGATGGCTTCCCAGGGGAGTTCTACCAGACGTTTAAAGCAGAGATAATACCTATCCTTCTCAAGCTATTCCAATAAATAGAAAGGGAAGGAAAACTTCCAGACTCATTCTATGAAGCCAGTATTACTTTGATTCCTAAACCAGACAGAGACCCAGTAAAAAAAGAGAACTACAGGCCAATATCCCTGATGAATATGGATGCAAAAATTCTCAATAAGATACTAGCAAATCGAATTCAACGGCATATAAAAAGAATTATTCACCATGATCAAGTGGGATTCATTCCTGGGATGCAGGGCTGGTTCAACATTCGCAAATCAATCAACGTGATACATCACATTAACAAAAAAAAAGAGAAAAACCATATGATCCTGTCAATCGATGCAGAAAA
>NW_024412430.1:3812291-3813636 GCF_014898765.1 Herpailurus yagouaroundi
AACGGGGAAAAACTGAGAGCTTTTTCCCTGAGATCAGGAACACGACACGGATGCCCACTCTCACCGCTGTTGTTTAACATAGTGCTGGAAGTTCTAGCATCAGCAATCAGACAACAAAAGGAAATCAAAGGCATCAAAATTGGCAAAGATGAAGTCAAGCTTTCGCTTTTTGCAGATGACATGATATTATACATGGAAAATCCGACAGACTCCACCAAAAGTCTGCTAGAACTGATACATGAATTCAGCAAAGTTGCAGGATACAAAATCAATGTACAGAAATCAGTTGCATTCTTATACACTAACAATGAAGCAACAGAAAGACAGACAAGGAAGCTGATCCCATTCACAATTGCACCAAGAAGCATAAAATACCTAGGAATAAATCTAACCAAAGATGTAAAGGATCTGTATGCTGAAAACTATAGAAAGCTTATGAAGGTAATTGAAGAAGATTTAAAGAAATGGAAAGACATTCCCTGCTCATGGATTGGAAGAATAAATATTGTCAAAATGTCAATACTACCCAAAGCTATCTACACATTCAATGCAATCCCAATCAAAATTGCACCAGCATTCTTCTCGAAACTAGAACAAGCAATCCTAAAATTCATATGGAACCACAAAAGGCCCCGAATAGCCAAAGTAATTTTGAAGAAGAAGACCAAAGCAGGAGGCATCACAATCCCGGACTTTAGCCTCTACTACAAAGCTGTCATCATCAAGACAGCATGGTATTGGCACAAAAACAGACACATAGACCAATGGAATAGAATAGAAACCCCAGAACTAGACCCACAAACGTATGGGCAACTCATCTTTGACAAAGCAGGAAAGAACATCCAATGGAAAAAAGACAGTCTCTTTAACAAATGGTGCTGGGAGAACTGGACAGCAACATGCAGAAGGTTGAAACTAGACCACTTTCTCACACCATTCACAAAAATAAACTCAAAATGGATAAAGGACCTGAATGTGAGACAGGAAACCATCAAAACCCTAGAGGAGAAAGCAGGAAAAGACCTCTCTGACCTCAGCCGTAGCAATCTCTTACTCGACACATCCCCAAAGGCAAGGGAATTAAAAGCAAAAGTGAATTACTGGGACCTTATGAAGATCAAAAGCTTCTGCACAGCAAAGGAAACAACCAACAAAACTAAAAGGCAACCAACGGAATGGGAAAAGATATTTGCAAATGACATATCGGACAAAGGGCTAGTATCCAAAATCTATAAAGAGCTCACCAAACTCCACACCCGAAAAGCAAATAACCCAGTGAAGAAATGGGCAGAAAACATGAATAGACACTTCTCTAAAGAAGACATCCGGATGGCCAACAGGCACA
>NW_024412430.1:3818636-3832248 GCF_014898765.1 Herpailurus yagouaroundi
TCCAAAATCTATAAAGAGCTCACCAAACTCCACACCCGAAAAGCAAATAACCCAGTGAAGAAATGGGCAGAAAACATGAATAGACACTTCTCTAAAGAAGACATCCGGATGGCCAACAGGCACATGAAAAGATGTTCAGCGTCGCTCCTTATCAGGGAAATACAAATCAAAACCACACTCAGGTATCACCTCACGCCAGTCAGAGTGGCCAAAATGAACAAATCAGGAGACTATAGATGCTGGAGAGGATGTGGAGAAACGGGAACCCTCTTGCACTGTTGGTGGGAATGCAAATTGGTGCAGCCGCTCTGGAAAGCAGTGTGGAGGTTCCTCAGAAAATTAAAAATAGACCTACCCTATGACCCAGCAATAGCACTGCTAGGAATTTATCCAAGGGACACAGGAGTACTGATGCATAGGGGCACTTGTACCCCAATGTTCATAGCAGCACTCTCAACAATAGCCAAATTATGGAAAGAGCCTAAATGTCCATCAACTGATGAATGGATAAAGAAATTGTGGTTTATATACACTATGGAATACTACGTGGCAAGGAGAAAAAATGAAATATGGCCTTTTGTAGCAACGTGGATGGAACTGGAGAGTGTGATGCTAAGTGAAATAAGCCATACAGAGAAAGACAGATACCATATGGTTTCACTCTTATGTGGATCCTGAGAAACTTAACAGGAACCCATGGGGGAGGGGAAGGGAAAAAAAAAAAAAAAAGGTTAGAGTGGGAGAGAGCCAAAGCATAAGAGACTGTTGAGAACTGAGAGCAAACTGAGGGTTGATGGGGGGTGGGAGGGAGGAGAGGGTGGGTGATGGGTATTGAGGAGGGCACCTTTTGGGATGAGCACTGGGTGTTGTATGGAAACCAATTTGACAATAAATTTCATATATAAAAAAAAATAAAATAAAATAACAATAATAAAACATTCAAAAAAAATTCACTTATGATATTCAAAGCAAATGGATGTAAATGTACTCCCAGTATTGAGAGGGGAGTGCAGAGAAAAGAGGATAGGACAAGAAAATAAGGACAAGTAATGGGAAAAAAAAAAACTTTGGAATTTTATCAACACTGTAAACCCACATATTTAAAATTCAACAAACCTAACAATAATAAATACAAAACCACACTCAGTCCCATCATCATCAAGTTACTGGAAACCAATGATACGACACGGTGTGTGTGTGTGGGGGGGGGGGGGGGTTTAAAAGTAGCCAAAGAAGTAAGACACTCCATATCCAGAGGAACCAAGATAAAAATTAGCAGAAACGTCTTATCTGTAACTATTATGACAACGGAATGCTGTGTTTAACGTGCTTGAAGGGGAGGGGGGGTGGGGAGGAAGAAAGTCAGCCTAGATATCTACATCTAGCAGGAGGACAAATCCTTCCAAAATTAAAGATACATACCTTTTGGAGAAAAAAAATGCCAAGAGAATGTGCTACAAATAGACTCACACTATAATAAACATTAAAGGAATTTCTTCAGACAAAAAACAGTGTATCAGATGAACACTTGGATCACTTTCTCACAGACAGAAGACAACTCATAGTGGTGAATGTGAATAAACCTTACATTTTTTTTTCCTTATTTGTTTCATAAAAAAAAAAAATTAACTATTGGGCTGCCTGGCTGGCTCAGTCAGTTGAGTATCTGACTCTTGATTTAGGCTCAGGTCATTATCCCAGGAATGGGAGATCCAGCCTTGTGTTGGATTCTGGTCAGAGTGTAGAGCCTGCTTAAGATTCTCTCTCCCCCTCTGCCCTTCTCCACTCACGTGTTCTCCAAAATAAAAAATAACTGTTGAAGGCAGAAATATTAATACACTGTAGAGTTTATAACACATGTAGAAGTAAAAGGTATGACAGCAATGGCAGAAATATAGGAGAAGGAAATGGAAGTCTATTTAAGGTTCTTAAAAGCGAAAGCAGTTTGTATCATATGACGATAAACTGTGAGAAGTTAAAGATTGATATTGTAAACCCTGCAGCAACCACTACAAAACTAAACAAAGAGGTATAGTTAATAAGCTAGGAAAAACGACTAACACTCTATTAATCCCAAAGAAGGCAGAAAAGAGGGGTAAATAATAAAGAACACATAGTTTCAGTTAAAAAAATAGCAAGATGGTAGATTTAATTTTTTTTTAACGTTTATTTTTGTCAGAGAGAACAAGCACGAGCAGGGGAGGGGCAGAGAGAGAGGGAGACATAGAATCCGATGCAGGCTCCAGGCTCCAAGCCACCAGCACAGAGCCTGAGCAGGGCTCAAACCCACAAACTGTGAGATCGTGACCTGAGCGGGAGTCGAACACCCAATTGAGCCACTCAGTTGGGCAAGATAGTAGATTTAAACCTAAGCCTATCATAATTACATTAAATGTAAATGAGTAATACTCAAAATAAAGGCATGGATTAGAAGAATAAAAAGTGCAACAGTAAATAAATGCTATTTACAAGAAAAACACTATCAACATAAATGCACAAATATGGTACATGAGGAAATTTCAGTTTTTACCTCAACATGTAAGGAGTCTTGAAGTTGCCACTCCATCCTAAAAACAAGTAAAAAGCTGAACAAACTGAAATATCAACTCATCTTAGATCCATGAGGGAAGTGAGGTCACAGGGCAAAACGCTGCCCCCAAAACCGGAGAAGAGAATCCTTACTGGAACAGAAACCTGTGAACAGAAGCCCCTGTGGGGACCAGTACCAAGGTAGAAAAACCTCAAATGTAAATCAGATAAATTACTTGATAAGCAATGTGGACACATTTGTTAATTAAAAATTCTGGGGAGAAGGACCCCAAACTTTGTGTTTTACTTCCTAGAGTTCCAGCAAGTTCTCATAGTAAGGATTAGAGGACAAAAGACCCCTCTGGCTTCAAGCAGGGGCAGAGGAAGACTAACTAAAACACACTGGAATATTTTGTACTAAAATAGCCTGCCCTAAAGAAAAACTACTTTACTGACACTGATACTATGGGGTTTTTTTTTGAGAGCCTAACTGACCTGGGGGAAATACACAACTACAACTCCATCCAGCCCCACCTAAAACAGTGAAAAAATGGAGAACCACTTGTCAATTTCACAGTTCAGGTGCAAAGACAGAAGCTCACCAAAAGACCAAGACCTAATCATAGGATTATACAACATTTCTCTTCCCTCATCACATTACTAAAGGCTTATTTACCAGAGCTCCTTTCACTCAGTACATCATATCTGGCTTTCAACAAAAAGTTATAAGACACATACACATGCACACACACACACGTATGTGCACACGCGCACACACAGTTTGAATAGACAAAACAAGCATCAAAACCAGACTGGCATAGGGGCGCCTGGGTGGCTCTGTTGGTTAAGTGTCTGAGCTGACAGCTCAGAGCCTGGACGCTGCCTCCAATTCTGTGTCTCTGTCTCTTTCTGCCCCTCTACCATTTGTGCGCACATGTTCTCTCTCTCTCTCTCTCTCTCTAAAACAAACATTAAAAAAAAAAAAAAAAAAAAAAAGAACCAGACTTTCATATGACAGGTACATTGTGATTTTCAGACTAGAAATGTCCATCAACCATGACCCATATGCTAAGGAGTCTAATGGATAAGTAGACAGTACACAAGATGGACAATGGAAGCAGAGAGATGGAAATTCTAGCAAAGAACCAACAAGAAAAGCTAGAGGTAATAAAACTAACAGAAGTGAAGAATGCCTTTGATTAGTAGAATGGACATAGCTGAGGAAGGAAGTGCTGACTTTGACAATACCTCGGAAAAAACTTCCAAAACCAAACAACAAAGAGAAAAAATACTGGGAAAAATACTTAACAGAATATCCAAGGACTATGGTAGAACATACACACAGTGGGAGTATGTGCAGTATCAGAAGAATACAGAAAGGAACAAAAGTATTTGACAGAATAATGACGACGAATTTCCTCAAATTAATGTCAGCCATGAAGCCAGAATCCAAGAAGCTCAGAACACGATAAACACAACAAAGACTCCATCCAGCAAGCACAATATACTTAAATTGCAACATATCAAAGATGAAGAAAAAATTCTTAAAAGCAGCCAGAGGAAAAAAAACACCTTACCTAAAGAGAAGCAAAGAATCACATCCAGTTTCTTCTCAGAAGCCATGCAAAGAAGAAAAGCACGCATGAAATATTTAAAGTGTTGGGAGGGAAAAATACCACCAACTTAGAGATCTGTATCCTGTGCGATTATCCTCCAAAAGTCTAGGAGAGTTAAAGACTTTCTCAAACAAATACTGCAGCAGGTTGTCACCTCTAGGTCTGACCTTCAAGAGCATCTTCTAGAAGTTCCTAAGGAAAGAAAGTTACATAGCTCAAAAACTCAGAGCTGCACAGAGCAAGAGCATGAGACTCCGGACAGCAAATAAAACCTTTTTTTGTTGCTGTAAACTGACCTAAAAGATAACAGTTCAAAATAATGGCAAAACCAATTCAATTATGTATGCATATATTTGCTGATGTATAAGCAAAATTAATGACCGCACTGATGCAAGGTATGGGAGGGAAGAAGCAGGGATATTTTTTAAGGAACTAAATAAATGGAGAAATATTTCCTATTTGTGGATACAAATGCTCAATACTGTTAAGATACGAATTCTTCCCAAGTTCATCTACAGATTCAATGCAATCTGAAATCAAACCCACAGCAAGTTCCTGTGGTATCTACGAAGGGATTCCCAAGTTTATATGGAGATGAAAAGACCCAGAAGAGCCAACACAGTATCAAAAGGGAAGAACAAAGTTGGAGTGTGACACCCCCTGACTCCAAGACTTACTATAAAGCTTCAATAATCAAGGCAGTGTGGTTTTGGTGAAAAAATAGACAAATGGATCAATGGAACAGAACACAGAGCCCAGAAATAGACCTGCACAAACACCGCTGATAGATCTTTGATGAGGAAGCAAAAGCAATACAATGGAGAAGAGATAGTCTTTTCAACCAATCGTGCAAGAACTAGATCCATCTGCAAAGAAATGAACCTGAATACAAACCTTATGCCCTTCACAAAAATTGACTTAAAGTGGATCGTAGACCCAAATGAAAAATGACCAACTGTACGTTTCTAGACGATAACAGGAAAAAAAAATATCTCGGTTATAATGAGGATTTTTTAGGTCTAATACCAAAGGCAAGATCCATGAAAGAAATTCAAACAGGTGAACTTCATATAAAATTAAGAACTTCTGTCGTGCAAAAACAAACAAATGAAAAACAAAACAAAAGCAAAAACAAAAACAAAACAAACACTGCCAGGAGAATGAGAAGCATCAGGCTGGGAAGAAATCTTTGCAAAAGACACATCCAATAACGAACGGCTATCCAGAGGCACCTGGGCGGCTCGGTCGGTTAAGCATCCAACTCTTGGTTTCTGCTCAGGTCACGATCTCCCAGTTCATGGGTTCGAGCCCCCAAGAGGCTCTGCACTGGCAGTGTGGGGCCTACTTGGGATTCGCTCTCTTCTTCTTTCTCGGCTTTCCCCCCCCCCTCTCGAGAATGATGAACATTAAAAAAAGAACTGTTATGCAGAATAAAAAATTCTCAGAATCCAACAGTAAGACAACTAATCCAGTTTAAAAAATGTGCCAAAGATGGTAACAGTCACCTCACCGAAGAAGATCAACCGATGGCAAATAATCATAGGAAAAGATGCTCTACATCATAGGTCATTAAGAAAATGTAATTTAAAAACAATGAGATACCAGTTCACACCTGTTTGGATGGCCAAAATCCAGAACACAGACATCAAATGCTTATAAAAAATGTGCAGCTACAGGAACGGTTATTCATTGCTGATGGGAATGCAAAGTCGTATAGCCATTTTGGAAGATCGTTTGGCAGTTTCTTATAAAACTTAACAGACAATTACATGAGATCCAGCAATTGCACTCCTTGGGATTTACACAAAGGAATTGAAAACTTACGTTCCCACAAAAACATGCACACAGATGTCTATAAAAGTTTCTTCATAATAGCCAAAATTTGGAAGGAGCCAAGATGTCCCTCAGTGAGTGAAAGCATCAACTGCGGTATATGCAGCCAATGCAATATTACTGAGCACTATTAAGAAGTGACCGGGGCGCCTGGGTGGCTCAGTTGGTTGAGCTTCCGACTTCAGCCCAGGTCACGATCTCACTGTCTGTGAGTTCGAGCCCCGCATCGGGCTCTGTACTGACAGCTCAGAGCCTGGAGCCTGCTTCGGATTCTGTGTCTCCTTCTCTCTCTCTAACCCTCCCCCACTCATGCTCTGTCTCTCTCTGTCTCAAAAATAAAAAAATAAAAAAAAAAAAAAAGAAGTGACAAGTCATGCAAAAATACGGAGCAATTTTAAATTCATGTTACTAAACGAAAGAAGCCAGTCTGAAAAGGCTACATACTGTAGGATTCCAACAGGAGTAATTCTGGAGAAGGTAATACTATGGAGACACTAAAAAGCTCAGTAGTTGCCAGGGGGTAGAGAGTAGGGATGGATGAATAACTAGAGCAAAGGGGATTTTTAGGGCAATGAAACTATTCTGTGCAATAGATACCATAGTCATAGATATGGATCATTATACATTTGTCAAAACCCATAGGGTATAATATGCCAAGAGTGAACCCTAAGGTGAACTGTCAACTTTGAGTGATAATAATGTATTAATGCATGTTCATCAAGTGCAGTAAATACACCTCTCCAGGGGAGGACACCGATAATGAGGAAGGCTGTGCGTGTGTGGGGACATCAAGTATATGGGAAATGTCTCTATCTTCTCAGTTTTGCTGTCAACCTGAAAACTGCCCTAAAAAATAAGTTTAATTAATTAATTAATTTTGAGAGGTAGAGAGAGAGAGAACATGAGCAGGGGAGAAGGGCAGAGGGAGAGAGAAACTTAAGCAGGCTCCACACTCAGCAAAGCTCAATCCTATAACCCTGGGATCGTGACCAGAGCTGAAATCAAGAGTCGGGCGCTCAACCCACTGAGTCACCCAAACACCCCAATAAAGTCTATCTAAAGGAAACAGATGGGCAAACATTTCTCATGTAAGTAATAAAAACCTGTCTGTATTATCAGCTGAACAAGTAGACTTCAGGAATATTACCAGATAGCAATAAGACTATTTTATAATGGCAAAGAAGTTCATTTATCCAGAAGACTCTACTCTAAACACCTGTGCACCTATAAACGGCTTCTATCACACAAAGCAAAACCCAACAGAATTGAAAAAAATCAATAGACCTAAGTGTTGATTAACAAGCCTCTCCCAGTAACGGGGAGAAGATATAAACAGAAAGTCAGTCAAAGATCTAGAAGGCTGCCTAACACCATCAGCAACTTAACCTAGTTCACATTTAACCACTCTTTCTCTTCTAAAATCATCCCAGCAACCCCCCCCCCCCCACACACACACCACCAATCACTCTAAAGAAATGTTAATATCCTTTTATTCCTGGCTTTTCCTTACTCCTCCGGCCTCCTCTGGTGCTGCTTCTCTATTCTGTTGGTGCTTTGAAACAATGCTCACCAAACTCAGTAATAACCACTATTTCCCTAAACCCAGAAGACATTCATCAGACCTGATCTCCCATTTCAGAAGCATTAATACCAAAGACTGCATATATACAATGGGATATTACTCAGTGATCAAAAATAATGCAATCTTGCCATTTGCGACAATGGGGATGGAACTAGAGTGTATTATGTTAAGCAAATTAAGTCAAAGAAAAATATGATTTCATTTATATGTGGAATTTAAGAGACAAAACAGATGAACATAGGGGAAGGGAAGGAAAAATAAGATCAAAAGGGAGGGAGGCCAACCATAAGAGACTCTTCACTACAGAGAACAAACTGAGGGTTGATGGGGGGTATAGGGTGGGGGAATGGGCTAAATGGGTGATGGACGTTAAGGAGGGTACTTTGGAGATGAGCACTGGGTGTTATATGTAAGTGATGAATCACTCAATTCTATTCCTGAAATCATTATTACACTATATGTTAATTAACTTGGATTTAAATTTTTAAAAAGGGATTTTATTTCAACACTTCTGTTATAAACTCTGCTTCTATGGTCTCCTTAGCCTTTGGTTTTCCTCTCAGGTTCACCCAACCATTAAATGCTGGGGAACTCTGGGGCGCCCCTTCTTTCCATTCTCTCAGGAGAGAAATTTAATCGCCACCTATGTGCCAACGATTCCTAAATTAGTATCTGTAAGCTACACTCCAGACTCTCATTTAACTGCCTGCATGACACACTAGTGGATGCAAGTCCAAAGTCAACAGGTACAAAATCTATTCTCGTTCTTCCGCCTGGTATTCCTTATTCCTCTCCGACACTAACCAAATCTAATCCATCATCATATCATCATCGTTTTGCCTGCAAATATTTCTTTAGTGCACATCTGTCTATCACCACTCTTCTGGTTCAATTAATCACCAAGATTAGGGGCGCCTGGGTGGCACAGTCGGTTAAGCGTCCGACTTCAGCCAGGTCACGATCTCGCGGTCTGTGAGTTCGAGCCCCGCGTCAGGCTCTGGGCTGATGGCTCAGAGCCTGGAGCCTGTTTCCGATTCTGTGTCTCCCTCTCTCTCTGCCCCTCCCCCGTTCATGCTCTGTCTCTTTCTCTGTCCCAAAAATAAATAAATGTTGAAAAAAAATTTAATCACCAAGATTAATATTTATACTATGGCAATAACCTCCTAACTTCTATGTGTTGAACTACCATCAATTAAGTGGCCCTGTAAAATCTGTTTTCTTCAAAGCAGCCAGGGAGATTTTCAATACACATATAACACAACCCTCGTCCCCACCCCCTGGCTCAACTTACAACTTTAGAGTCTTCTTAGGATAAAGACAAAGCCTTTAACAAAGACTCTGTGGCCAGGCTCATGTAGAAGCAAGCTCGCCTGGTATCTCAGTGCTCCTGCTCTATTAGCCTTTTTTATATCCCTGCTACTCACCATGTCCCCGTTATAGGACCTTTGCACATGCTAGTCCCTTCTGAGAGGGCTCTTCCTTGCATCAGCAAATTAACTCCAAAGTAACTCCTCACTCTGAGCTCAATTCATAGATTTCCCATCCTCAGGGAAGCCTTTCCTGGGCTCTCTGTGTAGCTGTCATCCCCTTGCCATGAGATACTGTGGATACTGTGGTGCCATATACTTTCCCATCATGGTAGTAGGTCAGCACAAGCCTTACATTTAGCATCATGACTGTGTGATTAAGATTTTTCTCTTACTAGACTGCAAGGTACTTGAACAGCCCTTTTTTTTTTTTTTTTTTTTTTTTTTTTTTTTTGCTCAACAATACATTTCCGGTATCTAGCACATTTCTTGGCCATATGGCAGGCACTTGATAAATGCTCATCGACGAAATAAATGCACACACTTAGATAAATGGGAGGACTTCATAAACAGATGTTCAGTTCCTCTTTTCTGATTCTCTTCACTCTCAGCAGTGCTAACCTCTTTTCGGAGGTGGAGTGGGACTTGGGTGATATCTTACACCCAGCTTGTCCAGTCTCAGAAATCAAGCTGTACATTCCACTGGAAGGAATTCCTTCCACAGGGCAAGTCAAACAACAGGTTCAGACAATGTTAAAGAGGTGTTTGGGGAACTCACACTACTGTTAAGAGCCCCTCAGAAAGGGGTCTCAACTTCTGTGACAACAGGTGGCAACACACCTATAAACTACTTAGCTTTGAGGACAAAAGCTTCCAATGGGGGGCTGTGGGAGGTTTCACAATGACTAAGATGGTACCCCAAAGAAGTCTACATCCTTATCGTTAGTACCTAGGGCTAGGTTATGTAACGTGCAATGGGAAATGTTACAAAGTTAAGGCTGATGAGAAGGCCTAAAAATGGGGAGATTCTCTTGGATTCTCTGTGTAGGCTCGATTTGATCACTAGGATCCTTCAAAGTGGAAGCAGCAGACAAAAAAGTCAGTGTTGCAGTGATTTAAGAATACCTTAACTGGCCCTTGCAGGCTTTGAAGCTCGGAAGGGGCCATGAACCCAACAGTACCAGCAATTCTAGAAACTGGAAAAGGCAAAAACACAGATTTCCCCTAGAGTCTCTGGAATGGAATATAGCCCAGTGATTAAGATGTAATGCTTACATTTCAGCCCAGTGAGACATGCAGTAGACCTATTTGTGCTCATTTGTTACAGCAGCAATTGGAAACTAATGTAAGATCAAAAAGCCCTGTATAGCAGCATGATTGGCTAGAGCATGAAAATACCAACCGGTGAGAACCCTCTCAGAAGAGAGATGGTACCCATCAGTCAAAAAGTTGTCACATAGCAAGTACCTCTTAGAGCCTCTAGATAAGCTTATAGCAAGACAGTCAATCAGGGGTTAACGGTTTCTTTAAGAAAACATCCAGGTTCAGAGGCATGAACACAACCTTCTCAGCTCTTTTTGCCCCCTACTGGGCCCCAACCTTGAAATTCTTTTAGCCAGATGTTCTTTCAGCCTGAAGTTTCACAATCAAAAGTGCCTTGAGACACTTCCCAAGCACTCTACTGAGAATCTCTCTCCTTTCTCCTAGTCCAGGTAGACCAATGTGCAACTGGGTGGCTGGCCTGAGAGTAGATCGTTCCATCCTTGAGGTCACAGGTCATAGTGCCAGTAAGGACTTTCGAGAGCAGGAATTGTGCCTTAGTCTGAATCTTCCACAGATGGAGTAGTGGTTGGTAAGTATGTCAAGACTTTGCACAAGTAAAAGTTGGAAGCCATGAATTCTCCAAGAGATAGGTTTTTGGAAAATAAAATGATATGGAAAACTATGTGAAGCACGTTCTTTAAGCATTCATGCATTTGAGAGATGATGTAATACCAACCTAAGTGCACACTGATTTCTTATTGGCTCACTGTCCCATTGTGATGGAGGCCTCGCTCTTGACTAAACCTATAAGCTGCCCTTAGAACTCCTTCCTTCCTCATATTTATCAAACACAAGTGAATAACAGAATTAATACCTTCCTCTCAGACAGATTGCTTGTATTCTGTTTTGTCTCTTTAAATGAGTTATCTCGAACACAAAATATTCAACATAGTCATCTTAGACCATTCCCCCAGTTGACATAGCCAACAATTCAGCTCTTTAAGAAAGAGATCTTAGCCTCATCAACCAACTTTCTTCATTATTTCTGCTAGCCTCATACTGAGGAGGAAGTCAGACTTTTATTATTGTAAATTTTGTACTGAACATGTGTTCAACATACGCAACTCAAATATCAACTTCCCAAACTGAGCATAATCCTGGGGGCATATGGAAGCTGGGACAAAAGAGGAGTCAGGAATATAGAAAAATACATGATGGCAGGGGGCCACTCCTCATTCTAACTTCTCTCTTTTCTAATGGAATTCAGCCACTATGGACAAAGGACCCCATTGGCACAGAGGACTTTTTGAGCTGTGAGCACCCAGAGTAATGGGGACCTGGGACCTGGAGGTAGATTTATGTTTCCCATCCTAAACAAATCCCTTCCCGTATTTGCTTCACAGAGATTGTATCTTCAAAGTGATAAGCCTCTCTGCTGTGGCAAAACTTAAAGTGATTAAATGAACTTGTGGTTAAAATTTCTTTTTATAACCAATTCTGCTGTATTTAGATAACTTTAGGGAATACGGTGATCCCTTCAGTCCACACATAGTAAAAATAGACCCTTTGGGCTAAATCAAGCATCCTTGTGAGCATTGGGCATGGATCTGGTGGCATATATCACTTTTCTCTGCCATCTAAGCTGGTACAAATCCTGTGATATACATCATGATGTACAGACGGAAGTCACATCTCTGGCAAACTCAGCTATACAGAATGTAGTCTTAAATTTGAAAGAAAAAGATAGCTCTGAAGCCAAAAAAGAAATCACAAAGGAAGCAAAGCTTGAATTTTTAGAGTTCTGAATCCTACTGACTCTAATTTATATACCAACAACTGAATGAGGCCATGAATGGGGCTTTCTTATGATTACACCATGCCCATGAACTCTCGATGATCAATTACAATTAATATATTGGAGCCAAGACAATCAGCTTCATAACCAAGGTAATCCATAATCAGGAGAATCAGAAGTATTCAAGAAGAACGTAGATGATCTTCATGATACTGTTTTAAGGTAACAGAAGAGTTAAGAATACATTGACAAAAATTTCTGTCCTCAATAACCCAAGTAGAATTTAAAAAGCATACTTGAAATTTGATCAAAATTGACTTTATTGGGCTTTGGCCTCAGGGAAGGTAGAATAATCATTTTCACTCTTCTTCTCATCAAGTACAACTTAAAAAAAAAAAAAAGGCAAAACAACCTTACATTATAAAATAAACTTCAGAATCTGAAAGGTAGAGAGAAGAAGCCAGCCTGGCTACACTTCAGTACCTGAAGAATGATGCAGTGGTGAATTATCTGGCTTTTGTTTTGCTTCATATATCCCCAGTTTAGAAGTGAAGAAAGTGATAACCCAGAAACACCAATGTGTACAGACCAAAAAAAAAAAAAAAAAGTCCTCACCCCCTCCAACAGTGTACTCTTTCTAGCCAGTAAAAGGTCAGTCTATCAAGACAGCAAACGTTTAGACAATGACTCTTCTATTGCAACCAAATATCCCAGACAAATTATGGGCCTGCTCCCATCTTATCCAGCAAATGTTAAGTGAGGAACCCAGATTCCCACCCTCATGAAGCTGTAATGAGGCACCCCAATACACCTATAAAGGTGGTGTCAAAGAAGCCAAATAGAGCCTGAGGACAGTCATCCCTACTGGCTCATAAGCCCCCTCCAATCCCTATGGTTCCAGTAGAGAGCACATGGACAACTTGGACTTCCACAAAATAACTCTTCCTGTCCCTGCTGAGCTGGTATCAGGAAACATGCTGGAGACTTCATACTTTCAGTTTTGTCCAACAGCAACGAGGCTACAACCATCCAGATGTCACTAACCACCACATGGGGAACCAAAATTTCTATCTTTGCACAACAGTCAAGAGGACCCTCCATCGTTTGGCATCAATGCAGGATTAGTGGAGAACCTGAACTTCTACCTGTACCTTCTCACACAGGAATGGTGCCTGATTCTTATTTAAACCTATTTTAATTGGGTCTAAGTTTCATAATATAAAATGTCCAGGTTTTGCTTGAAAATCATTTGTCATGCTAAGAACTAGGAAGATCTCAAATAAATCAAAGAGGACAATCAATGAATCATGATAAAAAAGATATTGGAATTATTTGACAAAAATGTTAAAAGAGCCATCATAAAAATGCTCACATGAGCAGTTATAAACTTGCTTGAGAAAAGTGAAATATTCAAAAAAAAAATTAAATGCCACAGTAAAGAAATAGAAAATATAAAGAAGAATAAAAATTTACAACTGAAAAATATGGTAAATCAAATTTAAAAACTCAGGGTGCCTGGCTGGCCCAGTCAGAAAAGCATGCAACTCTTGATCACAGGGTTTTGAGTTTGAGACCTACGTTGTGTGTAGAGATTACTAGAAAAAGGAAGAAAAAAGAGAGGGGAGGGGAAGGCGGGGAAAGAGGGGAGGGCGAGCGGGAGGGGAGGGCGAGCGGGAGGGGAGGGCGA
>NW_024412430.1:3832258-3876551 GCF_014898765.1 Herpailurus yagouaroundi
AAAAGAAAAAGAATAAAAGAAAAAGAATAAAAGAAAAAGAATAAAAGTTAACAAAAACTCAGTGGATGAACCCAATAGCGGAATCCATCAGCTAAAGGATAGAACAATAACCAATCTACATAACAAAAATAAACTGGGAAAAACAAAAAGAGAACTTGAAGGATCTGCAGGAATATCACAAAAGATCTAACATTCATTTGAGACTGAAAAAAGTCTCAAAGAAAGGAGGATTAAAATTTCCCCAATTTGGAAACATACAGATTGAAGAAGTTCAGCATACATTACAAATGTGCAGATTCAAATTGAAAGTGAAGTGATAGAAAATTATAGATCATGATAAATTCAATCAAAGGAAAGCAGAAGTAACTATGTTAATTACATAAATGTTGGAGCAAAGAAAATTACCAGAGATATCACATAATGCTAAAAGGGTCAATCCACCAAGAAGACACAGCAATCCTAAATTGTATGCACCAAACAGAGCTTTAAAATGTGTGAAGCAAAAACTAGAGAGAAAGGAGAAATGGCAAATCCAGTAGAGCTGGGGACATTAACACCTTTCTCACTAATTGAAAGGAAAACTGGGCAGAAAAATCAGCAAGGATATCCAAGAATTCAAGACCAAACAGGTTCTTAACATTGATTGAACACTATCCCCAACAGTAGAATACTCATTATTTCCAGGTGCTCCCAAAGTGTATACACACACACACACACACACACACACACACACACCCTGAGCCATAAAATAAATCTGAACAAATTTAAGAGAATGAAATCATACAGTGTACATTCTCGGACCATAAATCAAAACCAAGTTAAGGGGCACCTGGGTTGTTCAGTTTTAGCTTAGGTCATGATCCCAAGATCATTGGATTGAACACCGAGTTGGGCTCCATGCTGAGCATGGATCCTGCTTAAAATTCTCTCTCCCTCCCTCCCTCTCTGCCCTCTATCCCCTCCCAAGAAAAAATAAGTAGAATGAAGCCATTAGTAACAGAAAGGAAACTGAAAACTCTCCCAACACTTGGAAATTACCGTAATTCAGAAAGAAAAAGCTAAAATTTCAAAATACATCAAACCGAATGAACATGAAACTATAACCTATCAAACTGTGGATTCGGAGAGAAAAAAAATTTTTTTTTTTTAGTTTTTTTTTTTTTTTTTTAATTTTTTTTTCAACGTTTATTTATTTTTGGGACAGAGAGAGACAGAGCATGAACGTGGGAGGGGCAGAGAGAGAGGGAAACACAGAATCGAAAACAGGCTCCAGGCTCTGAGCCATCAGCCCAGAGACTGACGCGGGGCTCCAACTCACGGACCGCGAGATCATGACCTGGCTGAAGTCAGACGCTTAACCGACTGCGCCACCCAGGCGCCCTTTTTTTTTTTATTTTTGAGAGACAGATCATGAGCAGGAGAGGGGGCAGAGAGAGAGGAAGACAGAATCTGAAGCAGGCTCCAGGCTCCAAGCTGTCAGCACAGAGCCCGACGCGGGGCTCGAACTCACAAATCATGAAATCATGACCTGAGCCAAAGTCTCAGCTTAACTGGCTGAGCCACCCAGGCGCCCCTCAGAGAGCAAAATGCTTGACGTTAAATGTATACATTAAAAACAGGACAAGTTTCAAGCCACGCATTTAAGCTTTACCTCAAGAACCAATGGGAAAAAAGGAGCAAAGTAAACAAAGCAAGCAGAAGAAAGGAAATAAGAGCAGAAGTAATTAAACTTAAAAAAAAAAAAAAAAAGAGAAAAATCACTAAAACAAAGAGATGGTTCTGTGAAAAGACCAAGCACATCAACAAGCTATTATCAAAACCAAAAGAGGAAGAAAAAAAAAAAAGATACAGATTACCAGTGTCAGGAAGGAAACAGGGGTATCACTACAGATATCAAAATATATTAAAAGAATATCATGAACAATACTCTACACATAAAATTGACTTTTATATTTTTTTAAGTATACTCCATATCCAGCATGGAGCCCAACTGGGGGTCTGAACCCACAACCCTGAGATCAAGAGTCAGATGCTAAGCTGAGCCACCCAGGCGCCCCATAAAATGGACATTTTACTTAAGATGGATCACTTCCTCAGAAAATACAATCTACCATAACTCACTCAAGATTAAATAGATAAGGAGCTATTAAAATTAACTATTAAGGAAATTGCATTTGTATCTTAAGAACTCTGAAAAGAAATCCCCAGGCCCAGACTGTATTTACTGGACAATTCTGTATGTTTGAAGAAAAATTATCCCAGCTCTACACAGTCTCTTTGAAAAATTCGAAGAGGAGGGAATACTTCCCGATTCATTTTATGAAGGAATATTACCTTGATACTAAAATCAAAGACAGCAAAAAAAAAAAAAAAAAAAAGAAAAAGAAAGAAAGAAAGAAAGAAACAAAGAAAAACGACAGACCAAATCCTTCATGAATATAGGTTTCAACCTGATCAGCCTGCCATAATAAAATACCATAGACTGGGTGGCTTCAACAACAGATCTATTTCTCGTAGTTCTGAGGACAGAAAAGTCTAAATCCAAGTGCCACCCAGTTTGGTTTCTAGTGAAAGCTCTCTTCCAGGCTTACAGGTAGCTCTTTTTTTTTTTTTTTAAGGTCCTTACATGACCTTTTCTCTATGTTTGCATATGAAGAGAGAGAGACAGAAGTAGAGAGGAAAATCTTTCTCCTTCTTTTAAGGCCACTAATGCCATCACAAAGACTCCACCTTCCTGGGTTAATTTAACTGTAACATAGTCCCCCAAAGCCCCATCTCCGAATACTACCTCAATGGGGGCTGGGACCTCAACAGGGGGATTTGAGGAGAGGTAACACAAACATTCAATTCATCAAGATTTACAGGCAAAATTCCTTGACAAAATAGCATTCAGCAACAGATAAAATACCAAAGAATTCAACAATAAATAAATAAATAAAAACAATCATGCACTATGATCCAGTGGGGTTTACTCCAGGAATACAAAACTAGATTATTATTTGGGGGAAAAAAATGTATTTTCAGGTTAAAAAGGGAAAATGACATAGTTTTAACCATCACTGCAAAAAAAGAAAAAAAAAGTATTTGACAGAATGCAATCCTCATTCCTGATAAACGCTCTCATAAAATAGAAGTAGAGGAGGACTTTCTCAACTTCATCAAGTCTTCAAAAAACCTACAAATAACATTATACTTTTCTTTTTCTAAGATTGGAAAAAAGGCAAGGATGTCCATTCTTACTGCTCTTCTTCCCCATAATACTGGAAAACCTAGCTGATGCAATGCAAAACAAAGTGAAGCTCTACACATGAAAAAGTCTTCCTACCAAGGCGCCTGGGTGGCTTAGTTAGTTAAGCGTCCGACTTCAGCTCAGGTCATGATCTCACAGTCTGTGAGTTTAAGCCCCGTGTCAGGCTCTGTGCTGACAGCTCAGAGCCTAGAGCCTGCTTTGGATTCTGCGTCTCCCTCTCTCTCTGCCCCTCCCCTGCTCATGCTCGCTCTGTATTGGTCTCAAAAATAAATAAAAACATTAAAAAAAATTAAAAAACAGTCTATTAACAAATGACATGACTGCTTATTTGAAAATCTTAAAGAATCTACAAAAATCTCCTGGATCTAATCAGTCAGTTCATCAAAGTTGTAGGATACAAGACAAACATACAGAAATCAATTATATTTCTACCTTCTAGTAATGGACGCCGAAAATTAAAACTTTAATACCAATTACAATTGCTAAAAAAAAATACTTAGGTGTAAATTTAACAAAATGTTTTTTGAACCTGTATGGTGAATACTACAACACCATGAAAAAGAAATCCAAGAAGATCAACAGAGAGACGTACCGTGTTCTTGGATTTGATGACTTCACACAGTAAAAATGTCAACTCTCCCCAAGTAGATATACAGATTTAACAGAACTCCTATCAACATCCCAAGGGGTGTGTGTGTGTGTATATATATATTATATATAAACAAGATTATTCTATGTGGATGGTAGAATGGCAAAGAAAACAGAATAGCTTAAATAGTTTTGAAAAAGAAAAATAAAGTGAACAAAGTCAGTCTAAAAGATTTCAAGACAGGAGCACCTGGGTGGCTCAGTCAGTTAAGTGTCTGACTTGGGCTCAGGTCATGATCTCACAGTTCATGGGGTGAAACACCATGTAGGGCTCTGTGCTGACAGCTCAGAGCCTGGAGCCTGCTTCTGATTCTGTGTCTCCCTCTCTACCCTCATCCATTTGCTCTCTGTCTCTTGCTCTCAAAAATAAATAAACATTTACGAAAATTTTTAATTAGGTGAAGATTTCTTGGGATTGACACCAAAACCAGAATTTCCTAAAAGAAAAAAAAAACCTGATAAATTAGGCTAAGTAAAATTTTAAATCTTTAATATTACAAAATGTTTAATATATATAAATCTGTTGTTTTTACACACTAATTATAAAGTAGCAGAAAGAGAAATTAGGAAAACAATTACATTTGCAGTTGTACCAAAAAGAACACAATACCTAGGAATAATCTTAACCACGTCAATGAAAGACCTGTATTATGAAAATTCTAAAACACCAATGAAAGAAATTGAAAACAAAACAAATGGAAGATATCCCATGCTCATAGATTGGAGGGATTCATATTGTTAAAATACCCATGCTATCCAAAGCAAACTACGGATTCAGTGCAATCCCTATCAAGATATTAACAGCATTTTTCACAGAACTACAATACTAAAATTTGAATGAAACCGTGAAAGACCAAAGCAATCTTAAGAAGAACAAAGCTGTGTGGTGCCTGGGTGGCTCAGTCATTTAAGCCTCTGACTTCAGCTCAGGTCATGATCTCCTGTTCTGTGAGTTTGAGCCCTTCATCAGGCCCTGTGTTGCAGCTTGGAGCCTGGAACCTGCTTCAGATTCTGTGTCTCCCTCTCTCTGCCCCTCCCCCACTCATGCTCTGCCTGTCAAAAATGAATATATGCTAAAAAAATTTTTTTAATAAAAGAAACTGATCTGGAGTTATTAAAATCACAGATTTCAAGCTATACTACTAAGCTGTAGTAATCAAAACAGTATGGTACAGCACAAAAGCAGACACGTATCTCCATGGATCAGAATAGAGAGCCCAGAACTAAACCCATGCTTATATGGTCAATTAATCTATGACAAGGGAGTTAAGAATATACAATGGGGAGAACACATTCTCGTCAATAAATGGTGCTGGAAAAACTAGAGGCTACCTGGAAAAGAATGAAACTAGACCACTTTCTAACACAGTACACAAAAAGCTCAAAATGGATTAAAAACCTCAATGTGAGACCTTAGGCCATAAAACTCATAGAAGAAAATACAGGCAGTAATTCTTTTGACATCAGCCAAAGCAACATTTTTCTGGATAGGTCTCCTCTTGCAAGAAACACAAGAACAAAAATAACCTATTAGGAGTATACCAAAACGAAAAGCTTTTGCACAGCAAACTATCAACAAAATGACAAGGCAACAATTTACTGAATGGGAGAAGGTATTTGTAAAGGTTATATCCAATAAGGGGTTAATATCAAAAAATATAAAGAGCTTATACAACTCAACACCAAAAAAGAAAAGAATCAAAAAGAAAAGGATAATAATCTGGGGTATCTGACTGGCTCAGTCGGAAGAGCATGTGATCCTTGATCTCGGGGTCTTAAGTTTGAGTCCCACATTGTGTGTGGAGATTACAAATAAATAAATAACCTTAAAAAAAATAAAACAAAACAGATAATCCAATTAAAAATGGACAGAGGACCTGAGTAGACATTTTTTCTAGAGACATACAGATGACCAACAGATACATGCAAGGATGCTCAACATCATGAATCCAAAAAATGCAAATCAAAACCACAATATTACCCTGCACCTGTCAAAATGACTAGAATCAAGAAGTTAAGTGTTGGTGAGGAATGTAAGTTGGTACAGCCACTGTGGAAAACACTGTCAAGTTATCTAAAGAAAAAATTTTAAATAGAAATACCATATTATCCAGTAATTCCACTACTGGGTATGTCCTCCCAAATCCAAAACATTACAAAGAATGTATTTGCCCCTAGCTTTATCACAGCATTATTTACAATAACCAAGATAAAGGCAACCCAAATGGCCATCTATTGACAAATGTATAAAAAAGATGTGGTATATATACAATGGAGTGTTACTCATACATAAAAAAAGGATGAGATCTTGCCATTTTCGACAATGTTAATGGACCCAGGGGGTATTATGCTAAGTGAAATAAGCCAGAGAAAGACAAATACTATAGGATTTCACTTACATGTGGAATCCAAAAAAAACAAAACAAATGCAGAAATAGACCCATAAATACAGAGAACAAACTAATGGTTGCCAAAGAGGGATGGGCAAAAATAAAGGAGAGCAGGAGGTACAGGTTTCCAGTTCGGAGTAAATCACAGGGATGAAAGGTACAGTGTAGGGAATACAGTCAATGGTATGGTAAAACTTGTATGGTGACAGCTGGTGGCCATTCTTGTGGTGAGCACAGCGTAACATACAGAATTGTTGAGTCACTAGGTTGTAAGCTGAAAAAACTCAACCTTGTGTGTCAACTATACTTCAATTAAAAAAATACTGAACGATATTTTTTTTATTTTAACTTTTGCTTTTAGAAAGACCCAGTTAAGAGGATAAAAAAACTGGGAGAAACTTTTTGCAAATCACGTATCTGATGAAACACTAGTATCTAGAATGACAGAATAAAAAACTCAAAAGTAACAAAGCAAAGACTCCCATTAGAAACGTCATAAAGAGATAGCTCACCAAAAAAGATACATAGGTGGAAACTAAACACATGAAAAGATGTTCTAGATCCTTAGTCATTAGCGAAGTGCTAAGCAAAGCCACAATGAGAGGTCACTATGCAGCCATCAGAATGGCTAAAGTAAAATACAGTCACGACACAAAATTCTGGGGAAAACGTGGAGGAACTGAATCATCCATACACTGTTGATGAGAACGTTAAATGGTACAGCCACTCCGGAAGACAGTTTGATAGTTTCTTAAAAATTTAATGTGTAACAACCAAACGACCCAGAAATTGCACTCCTGGGCATTTATCCCAGAGAAGTGAAAACTTAGATTCACACCAAAACCAGTACATGAATGTTTATAGCAGCTTTATTTTAATAGCCCCAAAGGGGAAACAACCTAGCTGTCTTTTCTCATGAACGGTTAAACAATGGTACACCCATACCAGGAAATACTACTATAGTTTAAGCCCTGACAGTTGGCTTTTCTTCTTGTAATGCAAGCACCTGATTGAGGCTTTGATTGCCGAGGCATCCATTTCGCTATGTGTTCTCTGAAATGAACACACTGCCAGTGGCTGAGCCAGTTAAAAAGCTGGGCTACCTTCCCCCACTGAGGCTGCTTTGTTTCAGATATCTTGGTTGATTTCCAGAAGGGACCATCCGGGCTACTTGATTTTTCTCTTCACATGCTTCAAGTTGCCACTCTTCCATTTTACATTCACCAATCAAGAGTGAAATGGTGAAACCCTAGGTCTCTACCCTGGACCTCAATAAAAGCAGAGCTCCAGGCTCACGCATACTTTCTCTCTGTCCCAGCAACTTCAAGGTGTATATCCTGGTGTGCCTTGTACGTGCCAGGGTTGTAAGTAGTACACTCTTTTTTTCTTCAAAATATCCTAACGGTTATTGCTAAAGGGGGTCTTGGAATTATAGGAGCAGTCATAAGGTCAGTCCAGTCCTAACGTTGGTTTGCAAAGTGGAAATGTCCGTAGTCAAGTCATGAGGCTCAGGTGATTGCCCCAAGCATTTCTAGCCATAGGATACCATTCAGGTGGATAAGCTGTAACAGGCACAAAACAACTACTGAGCAATAGAAAGGACACAATTGTTGAAATACCCAATAAACTGGATGAATCCTTGGGGAATTATGCTAAGTGATAAAAGCCAACCCCAAAAGGTTACCCACAGAATTTCATTTATATAATGTTCTTGAAAAGACTAGTTTATAGAAGTGAAGAACAGTGTTGTGGTTTCCAGAGGTTACCAAGAGTTGACGCAGAGAAGTGGATACGATTATAGAAAAGCAGGGGCACCTGGGTGGCTCAGCCAACTGAGCGTCAGACTCTTGATTTCAGCTCAGGTCATGGATTCCAGGGTTGTGGGATTGAGCCACACCTAGAGTGGACCTGCTTAGGATTCTTCCTCTCTCTCTCTCTCTCTCTCTCTCTCTCCCATCCCTCTCTCCCACTCTTCTCTTTCTCTAAAAACAACAACAAAAGGCAACATGAGGGATCCTTGTGGTGCCACTGTAGCAATGTCAACATCCTAGTTGATACTATACTACAAATTGACAAGAGTTGTCATCAGAGAAAACTGAGTAAAGCGTACAAGAGATCTCTGTTTTAAGTCTAACGACTGCATGTGACCCTACCATTATTTCAAAAATAAATGTTTTACTTAAAAATATTGATTGAATTTCTCAGAAACTTTTGATATTTAAAGACAGTGCTATCCAATAAATACTAAGCAAGTCACAACTTTGAGCCTTTATAGTTTCTAGTTAGCAAAGGTGAAATCAATTTATAACTGTACTTTTTCTAGGCCAATATAGCCAAAACATCTCAACATGTAATCAAAATACAAATATTTAAAGAGATTTTACTTTCTGTCTCAGCTCAAGCAAAATAGCAAAAAAGCCATGGACTGGGTGGCTTAGACAACAAAAACTTACTTCTCACAGTTCTGGAGACTTGGAAAACCAAGATCAACGTGCCGGTAGATATAATACCTGGTGTCCGGTGAGAGCATGCTCACTAGTTTGCAGACAGCTAGCTTCTCATTGTCTTTACACTATGGAGAAAGAGCGCTAGTTTCTTTCCTTATAAAGGCACCAATTGGATCATGGGGGCTCCACCCTCGTGACTTCATTTGAACCTAATTACCTCCCAAAGACCTCACCTCCTAATAACTATGTCTTTGATGTCACATGGCCACGATGGAGCTGAGAGTAGAACCATCTCCAAAGCACCTATGTAGAGAGGGAGGAAGGAGGCATTCCTCATGGGGAAATCATGATAGATTGCTTTTCAAAAATGGTGGGAACAGGGGCACCTGAGTGGCTCAGTTAGTTAAGCAACCAACTGTTGATTTTTTTAAATTTATTTTGAGAGAGAGAGAGCATGCGTAAGCACAGCAGGGGCAAAGAGAGAAGGAGAGAGAGGGGGAGACAGAATCCCAAGCAAGCTCCACACTGTCGCTGCAGAGCCTGACACAGGGTTCAATTTCACAAACTGTGAGATTTCGACCCGCGCCAAAATCAACAGTTGGACGCTAAACCAACTGAGCCACCCAGGTGCCCGAACCAACTCTTGATTTGGGCTCAGGTCATGATCTCATGGTTGTGAGGTCAACCCCAGTGTTGGGCTTTGCACTGGGCATGGAGCCTGCTTAAGATTCTCTCTCTCCCTCTCTCTCTGCCTCTCCCCTGTGCACATGTGCACGTGCTCGCTCTCACTCTCTAAAAAGAAATGGTGGGAACAATTTTCTCATACTCCTCCCATCAAGAGGTGGAGTCTATTTCCCCTCCTTGAGTCTGGGCTGGTATTGAAGTTGGTGGGTTAATTCAGATCCTCTGAGAAGCAGAAGAAAAGGCAAGGACCTTATTAGGAGAAGCACCTGTGTGAAAGAAATTAGGAAGAGAAAGTTGACCTTCACTAGGGAGAGAGTGACTTTGATGTAAGTCTGATCCTGAGTGAAGGAGAAAGGGGAGAGAAGATTGGATAAAAGTGTTTAAGAAAATTGCAGCAAAGCCTTTGGGGAATGTTTGAGGCAAAATTGGCCAAAAAAACCAAAAAAACAAAAAAACAACCCACAAAAAACCCAGTCCCATGTCTTCCAGGAACAGGCCTGAAACTTTAATATCCAGCCCATGGCCTCTGTGCATACTGAACAATGGATTTCAAAGCACATTGGCTGGGGCCCTCTGTCAATTACATTGCCTGTAGTGGAGGTCCTTGAGATACATTCTCTTGGCCACCATACTTGTTTTGACCATAAGATGCAGCAGATGTGGGGCAGCTGGCTGGCTCTGGCAGTAGAGCATCTGACTCCAGATTCTGTACGTTGGGTGTAGTTTCCTTAAAACATAAATAAATAGGGACACCTGGGTGGCTCAGTGCTTGAGTGTCTGACTTTTGCTCTGATCATGATTGCACAGATGGTGGGTTTGAGCCCCGTATCAGGCTCTCTGCTGTCAGCGTGGAGCCCGCTTTGTATCCTCTGTCTCCCTCTCTCTCTGCCCCTCTCCTTCTTGCCCTCTCTCAAAAATAAATAAACATTTAAACCTAAATAAATAAATAAATCTTTGTGAAAAATGCAGCCGATGTGATCTCCAGGCCTTGTCCTTAAGAGAACTTGCAGTTCCACTTTATTCTCTCAGGATGCTGACCTGGACAGCCACGTGAGGAATCCAGGTGGGAAAGCCAAGACCAACTGTAGATGTGAGTGAGGCTGTCTTTTGTCTGTCAGGCCAAACCCTCAAGCTGAATGTAAGTGTGCGAGTGAACCAAAGTCAGCCGAGGAATCACCCCCAATCCGAAGAATTTTGAGAAATAATCCTCATTGCTGTTTTTTTTTTAATTTTTTTTTAATGTTTATTTATTTTTGAGACAGAGAGAGAGCATGAACAGGGGAGGGGCAGAGAGAGAGGGAGACACAGAGTCGGAAGCAGGCTCCAGGCTCTGAGCCGTCAGCCCAGAGCCCGACGCGGGGCTCGAACTCACGGACCTCGAGATCGTGACCTGAACTGAAGTCGGACGCTTGACTGACTGAGTCACCCAGGCGCCCCCCTCATTGCTGTTTTAAACCACAAAGTTTTTGGCACAAAAACAGACACATAGACCAATGGAATAGAATAGAAACCCCAGAACTAGACCCACAAACGTATGGGCAACTCATCTTTGACAAAGCAGGAAAGAACATCCAATGGAAAAAAGACAGTCTCTTTAACAAATGGTGCTGGGAGAACTGGACAGCAACATGCAGAAGGTTGAAACTAGACCACTTTCTCACACCATTCACAAAAATAAACTCAAAATGGATAAAGGACCTGAATGTGAGACAGGAAACCATCAAAACCCTAGAGGAGAAAGCAGGAAAAGACCTCTCTGACCTCAGCCGTAGCAATCTCTTCCTCGACACATCCCCAAAGGCAAGGGAATTAAAAGCAAAAGTGAATTACTGGGACCTTATGAAGATCAAAAGCTTCTGCACAGCAAAGGAAACAACCAACAAAACTAAAAGGCAACCAACGGAATGGGAAAAGATATTTGCAAATGACATATCGGACAAAGGGCTAGTATCCAAAATCTATAAAGAGCTCACCAAACTCCACACCCGAAAAGCAAATAACCCAGTGAAGAAATGGGCAGAAAACATGAATAGACACTTCTCTAAAGAAGACATCCGGATGGCCAACAGGCACATGAAAAGATGTTCAGCGTCGCTCCTTATCAGGGAAATACAAATCAAAACCACACTCAGATATCACCTCACGCCAGTCAGAGTGGCCAAAATGAACAAATCAGGAGACTATAGATGCTGGAGAGGATGTGGAGAAACGGGAACCCTCTTGCACTGTTGGTGGGAATGCAAATTGGTGCAGCCACTCTGGAAAGCAGTGTGGAGGTTCCTCAGAAAATTAAAAATAGACCTACCCTATGACCCAGCAATAGCACTGCTGGGAATTTATCCAAGGGACACAGGAGTACTGATGCATAGGGGCACTTGTACCCCAATGTTCATAGCAGCACTCTCAACAATAGCCAAATTATGGAAAGAGCCTAAATGTCCATCAACTGATGAATGGATAAAGAAATTGTGGTTTATATACACTATGGAATACTACGTGGCAATGAGAAAAAATGAAATATGGCCTTTTGTAGCAACGTGGATGGAACTGGAGAGTGTGATGCTAAGTGAAATAAGCCATACAGAGAAAGACAGATACCATATGGTTTCACTCTTATGTGGATCCTGAGAAACTTAACAGGAACCCATGGGGGAGGGGAAGGAAAAAAAAAAAGAGGTTAGAGAGGGAGAGAGCCAAAGCATAAGAGACTGTTGAGAACTGAGAGCAAACTGAGGGTTGATGGGGGGTGGGAGGGAGGAGAGGGTGGGTGATGGGTATTGAGGAGGGCACCTTTTGGGATGAGCACTGGGTGTTGAATGGAAACCAATTTGACAATAAATTTCATATATAAATAAAAATAAATAAATAAATAAACCACAAAGTTTGAGGGCATTTCCAGTAGTTAATTGGAACAAAAATAAAGGTGGTCAACACTTGGGTGGCTCAAACTCAGCACGTGTCCAACAGATCTCCATAGTCCTAGTAAAAAAGAACATCAGCAGCGTAAGACTGAGGAACTTGAGAAAGAAAAGCAGACTGTCAGCTTCAAGTATTTGGGGGTAAGCTAGTTCCGTCACTTCTTCAATGGGCCTACGGCTAGAGCTAGATTTATCTAGAGCAGCTGATCTCACATTTACATATGTACTGGGACCACCTTGAAAACACTAAGCTGTTTTAGGGTGTAGCCTGGGCATCTGGTTTTTAGAAGCCCCTCAGGTGATTCAAAAGTGCAAGCGAGGTTGGAAGCCATTGCCATGAAGCCCTCTTTGTTTTAACATCTTTTGAGTGATCGCTGTTTGTGGTGTGGGATCCAAGAGACCTCGTTGGCATCCGTCTGGCTTGCTCCCTATTCCCTCTCTGCCTCTCTGGGAGTATTGCCATGACTTCTTCCTCAGTTCTCCCTCTCTTACTGTGGGCATTTAACACATTTTCCAGGCCCTACGTGGACACATGCATCTGTTGGTGTGAGCGTTGATCTGCTTCACATGGCAGAAAAGACCAAGATAGTTCCATATGAGAATCCGGTGATCAGTTTCCCCATCCAATGAATACAATACCTCCTCCACAGACACACTTGACCGGAGTGACCTTAGTCAAGTCACTTTGCCTCTCTCGGCTTCGGTTTCTTCATCTCTAAAACAAAAGTGCTATGTCCTTCAGTAATTTCATAACTCTCCCATAATTTATCTCCCAGTCTCTTTTATTGGACAACGACTTTGGTTTCTGTGATAGGAAAGGAAATAACAGCATTACACTACCAAGTTTGGTTTTGTGGGGATAGCACGGAAGCAAAAGTCACTTTCACCAAAATTCTATGGGGATATTAAATACATTTCTGCTTGAATTTATTGTCAGCCTCAGTGAACAACCGGCAATTTAAGATATTTACTCAGTGCCAACAGAAGATATATAGAATAGCAATTGTGTGGGAAGTCTGTTTGAAATACTCTGTTCTCAGGATTTCTCCACTGTCAGTTTGTAAATGACTTTCACTCCCTGAAGTAAGAGGGGTCTGTACTCTTATACCTGTTCATATACATCAGAAACAGTCTTCATTTAACACATCAAAACGTAATCCCCGGGGATAAACAGCATAGAGCCTGTTAAATGTGTTGCCATTTTCAAGAAGTCGTGCTCACACAGAAACACGCTAGGGAATAAGGGAGAGCAAGTAGAAGTGTGAATAAATTCATTAGACATAATAGATGGGGATTGTCAGCACATGGGGGGCGGCGCAGCTATTCAACAATAACAAATGTATCGAACTAATTCCAGCCCCAGAATCACACTGCCCCTCTCCCCAGCACACACCAGTCTTACAACCTTTGGCTTAGCAGCTGGTGCTTGCAATGAGGATTTTTATTCAGCAGCCACTGGATGGCTTGCTCTTAAAAATTTCCCCTTTTGGGGCGCCTGGGTGGCTCGGTCGGTTAAGCGTCCGACTTCGGCTCAGGTCATGATCTCGCGGTCCGTGAGTTCAAGTCCCGCGTCCGGCTCTGTGCTGACAGCTCAGAGCCTGGAGCCTGTTTCAGATTCTGTGTCTCCCTCTCTCTCTGCTCCTCCCCTGTTCATGCTCTGTCTCTCTCTGTCTCAAAAATAAATAACGTTAAAAAAAAATTTTTTTTAAAGTTTCCCCTTTGGTGGACACTGGCTGACTCTCTCTTTCCAGACCCCGTCAATAGTGTGAACTTTCTTATTAAATTTCTTTAAAGTTGATTTATTTATTTTGAGAGAGAGTGAGCCAGGGAGGGACAGAGAGAATCCCCAACAGGCTCTGCCCCGTCAGCGCAGAGCCCAACTCAGGGCTCAGTCTCACAAACCAGGAGATCATGATCTGAGCTGAGATCAAGATTCTGACACTTGGGGCCCCTGGTGGCTCAGTCAGTTAAGCATCTGACTCGTGACTTCAATTCAGGTCATAATCCCAGGGTCCTGGGATCAAGCCCCGTGTCAGGCTCTGTGCTGAGCATGGAACCTGTTTAGGATTCTCTCTCTTCCTCCCTCTGCCCCTCTCCCCCACTTGTGCTGCTCTCTCTAAAATTAAAAAAAAAAAAAAAAAATGAGCCAGATGCTTAATCAACTGAGCCACCCAGGGACCCTTTAGCTTTCTTTTTTAAACAAGTTCCTGAGTTTCTGGGTTCAAACCCATTTTTCCCTAGCTCACTTCTCTCTCTTTCTCTCTCTCTCTCTCTCTCTCTCAGTGAGAAAACAAGCTGGATTACTGACCAGCAATGAGGCAGGCAAAGAGATTCCAGTGCATAGACAGGAAGAAAGGGGCTTCTAACTGTCTGAAAATCTATAGACAAGAATGGAAATGCCAGTGCAAAAAAGTGTCACGTGGTATTTCTAAACTCTGGCAAAGAATTACAGTTAGAGTTTCTGGTGCATAAGCAGTGTTTGGTGGTTGAAGTTCAAGGAAGAATGGTTTGAAGGATACTCCAAACAATCATCCTCAAGTTTATACAACAGGGAGAAAGGACCAGCTGAAATCCATCGAGGAAGCACAATTGGAAATCTGCTAAAGGGAGAGAGAGAGGAGAGAGAATGCTGCAAGCCCCAAATACGGGGCTTTTTCAGGGATTTTACATTCTGCCAAGCAGAGCCTCTGACATCCTGTAAATCCAACTCGATTTTGCAGAAAGAAAAAGAGAAGCAGCACATTTAAACCGTACACTGCAGGAGAAACTCTCTAGTGATTTCCAAAGCAGCTAATCTTTGAAACACAGGGAAATCTTGAGGGTTTTCAACTGAAACCGAGGCTGGACAAAGTGTCCGGCTCAAAAAAGACCTTGAGAGCACAATGTTATCCAAACGGGGGTGCCCAGAGCTGAGCACAGACAGACCCACAAGGCCACAGGAGGGCTTTCTGATAACAACCTTAGACAACTGAACTCAGTGTTTTAACAGAACTGGTGGATTCAGGAGAGGCTGTGTCATTTTATCCCTCTTAGAGTCTAGTGAAATGATCTCGCCATCCTGCCACCCACAAAGAGAGCCTTTGATAAAGTGGTCACAGGAGACGTGATGAATGACTACCTTGTTGAGACATGGGTTTCAGGATATTTCAGAAATCAGGAAGTATCTGCCTGCTGTTCCATAGACAGTTTTGACCATATATACCATAACAACAACAAAACAAGTAATCAAAGCATAAACCGAAATGTGAAGCTCAGAGCTTTGCAATCAGATAGATCTGGATTTGATTCCTAGCTTTGCAGCCTCTAAGGTAGCTATGTAACACGGAACAAATGACATCATCTCTTGAAGCCTTGGTTTCTTTATCGCCACCATGGGATAATAATAATGCTTACCTAATAGCATTGTTGGGATAATTAAATAATATAGTGGCTGACACGTTGTTGATATTAAATAAAAGTTACTTGTGTTTTCCATAAACATTAGAAGGTGGAGTTATGAGACAGAACAGTAGTGGTTCTTATGAGTTTTCTTTAAACTTTTTTTGAAATGTTTATTTATTTTTAAGACACAGAGAGTAACAGAGCTCAAGTGGGGGAGGGACAGAGAGAGAAGGAGAGCCAGAATCCGAAGCAGGCTCCAGGCTCTGAGCTGTCAGCACCAAGCCTGACACAGGGCTCAAACCCCCAAACCGTGAGATCATGACCCGAGCCCAAGTCAAATGCTTAACCGACTGAGCCACCCAGGCGTCCCTTTATGCGTTTTCTTTAAATAGCTTTATAGAGATATAATTTATAAGGCATAAAATCCATTGTTTTAAATACACAATTCAGTGGGTTTTAGTATACTTACATAGTTGTGCAATCATTACAATAATCCCATTTTGGAACATTTTATAACCTCCAAAAGAAACCTGTACCTAGCGGCTGTCACTCTCCTTTCTCCCTCTCTCTGGCCCCTGGCAAGCACTAAGCTACTTTGTCTTTCTGGATTTGCCTATTCTGGGCCTTTTGTACAAATGGAATCATACAGTATACGGTCTTTTGTGACTGATGTCATGGCTCATTCTCGATTTATGTTTTGATAAATAGTAGCAAAAGGAAATCAAAAAGGATTCTCTGTTAGCGTATCACACTGGTTGAATTTAAAAGGATAGACACAAAATGTGAGAAGAAGGGAATGGTTAAAAGTCTTATTCTTTTTCAGTAACCATTAAGCAAATAAATCATGAGGTTTGATCACATTAATGCATAACAGCCTTTCCTTGTTCATTTATTTTCTCTGGCTTCAGGCCTCAGCATTTGGCTGCATCACGAAGAAACTCCTACCAGCATCGGGAGTGTCCTTGACTTTGGCCAAGGCCTGACACATTTGTTCCTCCAGCAGAGTCTGAGGTTGCATGGAGCAGCCCCCTCCATGAGGCTGGGCAACGCTACCAAAAGGTGCCCAGTAGGGATGCAGGAGGTCTGGCTCCAGGCCTCCCTCTGCCACCAACCTCAGGTGTTTTGAGAATCAAAAGGAGATGTTGAACCTGAAGAACTTTGAATCGTACTCACGGCCAGTCAAAGACTCCTGGGCTGCAGGTTGGAGCGGGGAGTCACTGGGTCTTAAGGCGATTCTAAGCTTATCGTTGTGAGGAACTGCCAGCCTGTTTTCCACGGCAGCTGCGCCATTTTACATCCCCCCACCCCAGCAGTGCACGAGGGTTCTGATTGTTCCATATCCTCACCAAAACTTATTTTCCTTTTTAAAAACATTATACCTGTTCTTGGAGATGTGAAGTGATAATGGTGGTTTTGGTTTGCATTTCCCTGACAACTAATGACGATGAGCATCTTTCCATGTGCTTATGGGTCATGTGTATACCTTTACAGAGATTTCTATTCAAGTGCTTTGCCCATTTAAACATTTTGATTCGGCTGTCTTTTTGTCGTTGACTTCCAGGAGGTCTTTATTCTGGATTTTAAACCCTTATCAGATACAGGATGTGCAAATATTTTCTCTCATTCTGTAGGTTGCCTTTTTGCTTTCTTAATAGTTTCCTTTGATGAATTAAAAATTTCAATTTGGTGAAATCCAATTTATCTATTTTTTTTCTTTCCTCCCCCTCCCAATTTACTTATTTTTTTTCTTTTGTTGCACTTGCTTTTGGTCTTATATACAAGAGGCCATCGCCTAATCCAAGGCCACGAAGAGGTACTTCTAAGTTTTCTTCTAAAGGTTTTATAGTTTTAGCTCTTACATTTAAGTCTTTGATTCATTTTGACTTAAATTTTGTATGTGGTGTGAAGTGAGGGCACTTGTTCTATTTTTAAATGGTTGCATTTTAAATGGTTATATAAGTGTCTACATGATATAAACATTTTTGCCTCTTGCCTCATAAAGCCCAGAAAAATTACTATTTGGCCCTTCCAGAAAAGTTTGTCAACCCTTGTAGCCAGGTGCTGTATGCAGGCAGATCGCTTAATAAATGTTTCACAAATAGGTTTATTCAATAAATACTTAACTCTTCTGGGGCGCCTGGGTGGCGCAGTCGGTTAAGCGTCCGACTTCAGCCAGGTCACGATCTCGCGGTCCGTGAGTTCGAGCCCCGCGTCAGGCTCTGGGCTGATGGCCCAGAGCCTGGAGCCTGTTTCCGATTCTGTGTCTCCCTCTCTCTCTGCCCCTCCCCCGTTCATGCTCTGTCTCTCTCTGTCCCAAAAATAAATAAACGTTGAAAAAAAAAAAGAAAATATATGTAAGAGAGAAAATATTATGTTTCGAGGAGCTCCCCTCCTCCATCGTCTCAGAACCCATGGTCACATTCAAGGTATGCCGTACATGCACTGGTAGCCCCATCTCCCTGAAAGGACTGGAAGTTCCATCAAGAAAGAGACAGAGTCTTACTCATTTCTATGACCCCAGCCAGAGACCCCCAGTGAACATTTGTGAAAGAAGGAAAGAGGGCATAAATTGACTGACAGCCTTTTGCCAGGGTAGTTTGCAAGATAGCCTGGAAGCAAAATTTAGGATGTGAAATCAGAAATCACCCTGGGCTTGGTTGCATACCACTGGAGAAGAGCCTGTGCTTGGCAGGTTCAGCTACTTATGTGCACAGTGGGGTCACTAAACCTGTCCAACGTGTTTGCACTGGTAAGCAGGTCATTGGGAGCTAGTTCCTTGTAAGACACTTAGCAACTTCGGGGTCCTAGGCAATACATGGCACATACGATGCATAAAGATCCAAAGAAAATAAAGACAATGGCCAGAGAAGAACCACACCACACTTCATCCAAACAGGAACAAAACACACTCAGATTGAAGAGAAGTTTTTTAATTCGATTATATAATCAATTCTTTACCAGGATTCTTTTGCTCTCTAAATTCTACCGTGCAAGTGCTGAACTGACTAACCTTATTAGCAATACCCTTATTCCTTTTATTTCTTCAGATTCAACTAAATAATCTTGATATATGTGCAGTCATTTCTGAGAAGTTGGCTTTTAATAATCAACTGATAACATATTAAAGACAAAGTTTGTTGTAAAGACTAGTTCAGAAAGAGTTTAACGGATAAACATGCTTCTACATTTTCAGAAAATTTTGTAAATTTGCTGCACCTAAAAAGTTTACTAAGGGGCTCCTGGGTGGCTCAGTCGGTTAAGCATCCAACTTCGGCTCAGGTCATGATCTCGAAGTCCATAAGTTCAAGTCCTGCATCAGGCTCTGTGCTGACAGCTCAGAGCCTGGAGCCTGCTTCAGATTCTGTGTCTCCCTGTCTCTCTCTTCCCCGTTCCCACTCGCACTCTGTCTTTGTCTCTCTCTCTCTTTCTCTCTCTCTCTCAAAAATAAATAAACACTAAAAAAAATAAATTTAAAAAGTTTACTAAGGAATGCATTAAAAAAAAACCTATCTGGCCACAGATCGTTAATTAGTAACTAAAGAAACAATCAATAAAGGAAGTTATGCAAAATGCTGAACCAAATCACGATTTCCATGCCAACTCTAAATTTTTTTTTTTTAACATTTATTTATTTTTGAGACAGAGAGAGACAGAGCATGAACGGGGGAGGGTCAGAGAGAGAGGGAGACACAGAATCTGAAACAGGCTCCAGGCTCTGAGCAGTCAGCACAGAGCCCGACGTGGGGCTCGAATTCACATACCACGAGATCGTGACCTGAGCCGAAGTCGGACGCTTAACCAACTGAGCCACCCAGGCACCCCTCCATGCCAACTCTAAAAAGACCTATTTGCTCGTTTATATCGACTACTCTCTGGTCCATATTCAGCTTATTTTTACAACAAAGGAGGAAGAATCTGATGGCCACTTACCATTGGTCTTTCTTACTAGAGGTAATAAAGGAGGTATTAAAATATTAGGACATTGTAAAATAATCATTATTGGAGACCAAGGTATTTGATATTTCCCACCTGCTAACACCTGTCTTCTCATTTCTCATGAGTAAGGTACGTTAGCCACGATTCTTAGGGTTGCAAATGATGGAAACCCAATCTACACTGGCTTAAACAAACAAGGAAATTGATTGGCTCAAGTAACTGGGAATCTGGATTCAGGGGTTCAAATCATGGGAGGATAATTCTCTTTTTCTTTATCTCATGGCTCACATTCTATCCATATTGGTGTCATAATCATGTAAAGATGCTCCACATCTTTGCACAGATGGCTACCAGAAGCCCAAAGGTTTTTCATATTTTCAAACCTATTATTTTAGAGCAAGGGGAACACAGACTTTCAGACGGCTTGGGGAAGTTTCAGGAATGATTAGTTTAACATATTGCAACCAGTCTCTGTGGTTAAAGGATGGAGTGTTCTCAGTGAGTAGGTGTGGGTCATGCGGCCACCTCTAAACCAAACTTACCTGGGGGTAAGGAGATGGAATGCTCTGAGATACCAGGCCTGGGTCCTGTGCTCCTCCATGGATCCAGAAGCAACATTAGTCCCTTTGTAATCCACATGGGTGGGACTGGATTTTCACTGAATGGTGAACAAGAGCTGAGCAAACTTGCCTTTCACCCAGAATATCTCCTATTTTTTTCTTGGACTGAAATCTCGCTACAAATAGTGGCAAATCAGTGTTCAGTGCAGAGTCAGAGAACACACAAACAGTTCAGACACACGGACTCCAACAAAAAAACCCTGAAGTATATATATTTTTTTAATTTTTTTACTGTTTATTATTTATTTTTGAGGGAGACAGAGACAGAATGCGAGTGGGTTAGGGGCAGGGAGAGAGGGAGACACAGAATCCGAAGCAGACTCCAGGCTCTGAGCTGTCAGCACAGAGCCCGACGCGGGGCTCGAACTCACGGACCGTGAGATCATGACCTGAGCTGAAGTCGGACGCTCAACCGACTGAGCCACCCAAGTGCGCCAAACCTGAAGTATATTCTAAATAAATAGTAATGATTCCTGGACCCCATTATGCAATGAAATATATCTTTATTTGTTCATGGTAGGTACCAGAGCGTAAATGGGTAAAAGTAGGGCTCTGCTATCACAGTGGGGTTAAAATTCAGTTCTGTCATTTTCTGGTTCTGTGAACATGTCATGTAAATTTTCCAAACCTCAGTTTCCTCAACTGTGAAATGGGGGGGAATAGTATCTGCCACACAGAATGACGTGAGTTTAACTCTATAAAATGTTTAGCAAAGTCATGGTGTCTGGTAGGCACTCAATAAATGTTAACCTTGTTCATTCAGCAAATTTCTTATGTGCTTGGTACCATGGATGTATTCCCATGGCAAGAGGTAGGATACGAAAATATGATTCTTGCTCTGTGGGCATCTTGAAGTATGTGAGCAGAACCCCCCTCCCCCACCAAGTACATCATATCACCTTGCAGTGTGAGGTGTTACCCTGATTGCCACAGTGGTGGGGGTGGGGTGGGGAGCAGGCACTATGGGTAACCCTTTCTGAAGCTGGTTTAATCTGCTCTCGGCCTGGGAGCACGAGTAAGATTCATAGGCGGGGAGCAGTGGGACAGCTTTGTAGCTCAGAGTGAGGGTACCCGATGGCAGCATTAGCATCGCTTGGGAGACTGTTAGAAATGCAAAATCTTGGGGCGCCTGGGTGGCTCAGTCGGTTGAGCGTACGACTTCAGCTCAGGTCACAATCTCGTGGTTTGTGAGTTCGAGCCCCGCATCGGCTCTGGGCTGATGGCTCAGAGCCTGGAGTCTGCTTCGGATTCTGTGTCTCCCTCTCTCTCTCTGCCCCTCCCCCATTCATGCTCTCTCTGTCTCAAAAATAAATAAACATTAAAAAAAAAAAAAGAGGGGCGCCTGGGTGGCGCAGTCAGTTAAGCGTCTGACTTCAGCCAGATCACGATCTTCCGGTCCGTGAGTTTGAGCCCCGCGTCAGGCTCTGGGCTGACGGCTCAGAGCCTGGAGCCTGTTTCCGATTCTGTGTCTCCCTCTCTCTCTGCCCCTCCCCCGTTCATGCTCTGTCTCTCTCTGTCCCAAAAATAAATAAAAAACGTTGAAAAAAATTAAAAAAAAAAAAAAAAAGAAATGCAAAATCTTGGGCCCTACCTAGGGTGACCAACCATCCAGCTTTGCCAGGTAGGCAGGGCTTCCAGTGCTACAATGGAAAATTCTGGGCACCCTGAGACATGTTGGGACACCCTGGCCCCCAGACCTGCTGATTCTGACTCTGGAAGCCAGGCCAGGAATCTGTGCTTTAAGCAGCCCCACAATATTGGAGAGGCTCTGTTCTAGAGGAGAATGAAGTGTGAACAAAGGCTCAGAGTGAGAAAAACTGCCCAGACTGGTTTCTCATTCTCCACAGCTGCCTCCTGGGTGCCAGGTGCCCCTGGGAAGGGATACAGGGCAGCTGGGGTCTTCAGGGCAGGTCTCCGCCTCTGGCTGAGCTAGGAGGACACAGGGATGAAAAGGCTTTGCAGACACCTACCCCTCCGTCATCTGCCTCAGCCCCACCTCAGCCAGGGGAAGACTGCCTCTGAGGGGACTGTTTGGAGAGAGAATAGGGAAGAAGGGGAGGGAGGAAGGAAAACGGAAGACACTTGGGGGCCCCAGCCTCTGGGCCTCACCCTATTGTTCATTCACAGACTTGCTACAGTGACACAGGATTCGGTTACCTCAGCGATATGGAAACTACAATATGGGCAGCCCCAGGACTGCCTTCCCTTTTACGACAGGCTGACTCCAACGCAGAAGAGAAGAACTCGCGTTTCCTCTCTGGACACTTCTCAAGAATCTTCAACTGGCTTAATCCAGGGTTGCTCACCCTTGGCACTACTGACATTTGTTATTATTAATATTGTTATTACTATTGAGGTATCGTTGACATACGATAGTATATTAGTTTCAGGTGTGCAATATATCGATTCGACAATTCCTTACTTAGCGCTCACCACGAGTGTAGTCGCCACTGCTGTTTTGAGCTGGATGATCCTCTGTTGTGGGGGCTGACCTGGGCATTACTAAAGGATGTTTAGTGGCACCCCTGGCCTCCACCCACAATAGCCATCTCCTCCCTAGTTGTGACACCCAAAGCTGTTCAGATATTGCCGAATATCCCTTTGCGTGTGTGTGTGCGTGTGTGTGCAAAATCTGCGGGTCAGTTTAGAATGACTGCCCAAATTCCCTGCCTGCAGGGGAAAAGGACTCTGGCTCCATTGCCAGGCACACAGGGTTTTTGAGACTCTTTTGGGAACAATATTTTCAGACCAGCAACCTCAGATATGCAAGGTATATAACTTTATTTTTTATATCCAAACTAAATTTATTTTTTTTAATATTTATTTATTTATTTTGAGAGAGAGTGAGCTAGTGCGATCAGAGGAGGGGCAGAGAGAGAGAGAGAGAGAGGGAGAGAGAATCCCAAGCAGGCTCCACACTATCAGCACAGATCCTGATGCATGGCTCCATCTCACAAACCATCATGAGATCTTGACCAGAGCCAAAATCAAGAGTCGGATGCTTAACCGATGGAACCACCCAGTTGCCCCCAAACTTAACTTCTTTCTTGAGACTCCCTCCACAAACCAGTTAATGCAAGGTAAGCTTAGTCAAATTAGATCTTTCTCAGTCAGTTCATGGTCTCCTGTCTTTCCTTTACTCTAAGTTCCAAAGGGAGGAAGAGGGTGGTGTTCAGAGGCTGGTCTGGTCTGAGGTTGTCATCTGTCCAAACTGGCTTCCACCATGATGTCTTCCTCTCAACCAATCCTGGGCCAAGGTGTCTCTTCTCTGTGACATTCACTGAGATGCCCAGATTCCTTTCTCTGATTTGAAGAGCTGACTCCCTCCTGGTGTTCTCTACTAAGTCCCCACAGCCCTGCCTTAAGGATTTTCCTGCTCCTTTGCCTAACTCTGTACCTCTCTGGAGAAGACATGCCAACTTTCAGATACATTTCTACTGGAATCCAGAGCCACCGGAACACAGCTTTTCTTTCCTTACATGTTCCAGGTTGCCTTTTTAAAAATATTCTATCCCATTCTATTCCATTCCTCTTACACCACAATAAATCTTTAGAATTGCCCAGTCCAATACAGCTAGTGGCTGTCAAATACGTAAAACGTGGCTAGTCCAAATGGAGAGAGCTGTAAGTATAAAATCCATACTGCAAACTCTAGCTTAATATGAATTTAAAAATCGATAGTAATTTTAATATTGAACTAATGATAATATTTTGAATATATTGGGTTAAATAAAATATATATATATAAATGTTTATTTATTTTTTTTTTAATTTTTTTTTCCAACGTTTATTTATTTTTGGGACAGAGAGAGACAGAGCATGAACGGGCGAGGGGCAGAGAGAGAGGGAGACAGAGAATCGGAAACAGGCTCCAGGCTCTGAGCCATCAGCCCAGAGCCCGATGCGGGGCTCGAACTCCCAGACCGCGAGATCGTGACCTGGCTGAAGTCGGACGCTTAACCGACTGCGCCACCCAGGCGCCCCTGTTTATTTATTTTTGATAGAGAGACAGAGCACAAGTGGGGGAGGGGTAGAGAGAGAAGGAGACACAGAATCTGAAGCGGGCTCCAGGCTCTGAGCTGTCAGCATAGAGCATGATGTGGGGCTCGAACCCATGAACCACAAGATCATGATCCGAGCCGAAGTTGGACGCTTAACGACTGAGCCACTCAGGTGCCCCAATAAAATATATTAATAAAATTAATTTTTCCCTGGAAGGGCGAATCGTGCTCTTGGCCTGGTCAATCAGAGTATGCTGTTCCTTGGGGCATATTGAATCGGTTCAGGGAGGGGTAGTTGGTTCAAGCTCAGTTAATCACACTCAACTTTGGAATTTTTGCTGGAATACTGGGAAGCGGGAGTTCTCTTTCTACTGAGGTTGCCAGTAAATATGGGTAAGCATGGAGTTTCTTCTAGTGGTCATCTTGCCACCATGCTGGGAGAGGCCTACCTGAGAGTGGAGTTCAGAGGAAAATTCTAGCCAAAAACATGCAGAGAAATGGCTTCCTTATGACATTTGAGCATCTGGATCCAGCAGAGCCTAAAACCAAGATAATCCCTGAACTTCTGAGTCTTAAGGGCTGGTCACTGCCATTCTTACCTTGTCAGTTCATACCAGGTCTCTGTTGCTTACAACCACCATGTCCTGACAGACACTGGCAGGGTTCTATCTCCACAAATCAAGGGTCCTCAGGGGTATCTTGTTTTCCTTGGTATCCTACAACGTAGTAGAAGACAAACAAATATAAAATCACAAAACATATATAGATATAGATATAGATATAGATATAGATATAGATATAGATATAGATATAGATATATACTGCAATTTGCTGATTTTCCTAAAACTTAACTTTATGGTTAAATGGGATTTGAATGGAGTTCAGTAGTACAATTTTAGGATGATGTAACCTTCTCTTCCCACTGCAGCTGTGTCCTCCAGTGTCATTAGCAAATCATTCTGAATGTTTTTCAGTAGATTGTGAGATCCATAAGGGTAAGTCTTGCTTTTCACAGTTGTCACTATTCTAGTGCTTCATACATAGCAGGTGTTCAAAAGGTCAGTGTATGAATATGAGTATCAAATCCACACTCTCACTAACACAACAGTGCCTGCATATTCTAGGTGCTCAGAAGAAAGATAAACTCTCCACGAAGTGGAAATTGTTATAACTTAGCTTTCCCTGGCCACCAAACTACTCTATTTGTGATGTCCAACCTACATCAAGGAGCTTCCAGTGGTGAGTTTTGGCGTGTTCTCTTGGCCATGTAGCAGCTCAGAAGTAACCTGATTTATCAGATTACTAACTGTTGCACTACATAAATATTGCTAGAGGGTTCAGGTTACCCATGGCTGCTTAGTAAACTACCTCAAAACTTAGTCACTTGAAACAACCGCCATTTTATTTTCTGTCAAGATCTGTGGACCAGTGGTTAGAGCAGACTTGGCTAGTAGCTCTTCTGTCTATGTGGTATTGACAGGGGTTGCATAGTGGTATCCAGTTGGGCTGGGCTAGAGAGCCTGGATAACTTGACTCACATCCCTAGCACCTTGGTGGGAGAGAGGAGCTCAGCCATGTTATCTCGGGTCTCTTCAGGTGATTTCTCCAGATTGTTATGAGGCAGCTTAGGGCACCGGGAATGAGTGATTCAAGAGATGGGAAATGGAATTTGCTACCCATCACAATCCATTAGTCCAAACAGCCACATAGCTTGTCTGGCATTAAGAGCAGGGAACTTATGCCTCACCTCTTGATGGAAGCTGTTTCCCAAAGTTCCTGGCCATGTTTAATCAACCACAATGACATTATAAATGGAGTGGATGGACTTCCATTTATTTTCCATTTATCAAGATGTGACTCAGGCATTTAAGCAGATAGAAGGCAACTGCTATCTATATTTTTTTCCTTCAAATCTACATTTCTAACTGGTATTGACCAAGTTTACAAATTTTAAAATCATGAAGAAAAATACTAAATGTACCTAATGTTTAGCACAGAAGAATTTGGAGCATTCATGATGGCCTTTAAAAATTACATATTTGATTCAGATATTTAAAATCAACATTTTGCGGGGGGGGGCGCCCTCCTGAGTAGCTCAGTCGGTTAAGCATCAAACTCTTGATTTTGGCTCAGGTCATGATCTCACTGTTTGTTGAGTTCAAGCCCTGTGTCAGGCTCTGTGCTGACAGCAAGGAGCCTGCTTGGGATTCTCTCTTTCCCTCTCTCTTTTTCTTCCTCTCCCCCACTTGGATGTGCGTGCTCTCTTTCCCTCTCAAAATAAATACACAAACATTTTTAAAAATTAAAAAAATAATAAAATCAACATTTATTTTCAAGAGGACTCAATGGTCAAATTCCTATCTGGACCAAATAAGCCATGCAGGGTGTTTGTCTACTTCTCTGCCTCTGCTGGGAAGCTTTGCAACATGATTCCTGTCTGCTGTTGCCCCCAGACAGTCAGAAGCATTCCAAATGACTGCGCAAAATGCAAAGTCTTCCTTATCCTCATGGTAGTAGAGTAATCGTGAATGCATTTGATATGTTGAAAGTGAAGTCTTTGATGATGATGATATTAATAAAAAATAATACAATCTACTCCTAATGAGTGCTTACTAGTTTCAGGGGAGGAGCCAAAGTCTTTGTATATATTACCTCTTTGAATCCTCACAATTCAGTGACATAGATGATATTCATTCATTCATTCATTCAACAAATACTTATTAAACATGACACATCTTCCTTGTGACATCAGTCTGGCACCGAGATTTAGCAGTTTAAAACCAAGATCATCCCTGAACATCCCAGTCCTAAAATTCGATACATTCCGTTTTAACTTGTCCACTTACACTGGGGCTCTGGGGCTTGCAATTAGCACTGAAAACACAAGCTGAATCCTATCTCCACAAATCAAGGGTCCTCGGGGGGTGTTTTGTTTTACTTGCTATTACATAATGTAGTATAAAACAGGCTAATATAAAATCACAAATCCCATATTGCTGACTTTTCCAAGACTTAACTTTAATGTCAAGAGTGGGCTCTGAACAGAGTTCAGTGGTACCATTTTAAGATGACGTGGCTTCCCGTAATCTAGGCCCTAGGACACAGTGGCGAATAAGACAGGGATGACTCCCTCCCATCATGGAGCTTACTTTCATTTTCTGGTGGGAGAAGATGATAAACAAATAAAGAAGGAAACAGGGGAAATCAGGTGGTGACAAATGCCACAATGAAAATACAAGAGTGTGATGACATCAAGCGGACGGGGCAGGGAGGAGTGGCTACATTAGGCTAAGTGGCCAGGGAATTCTGCAATTAGTAGAAAGTTGAAACCTACTTGCCAAATAGAAGCCAGATATTTCACGATCTGGAGGACCATAACTCAGCTGGGAGAGAAGATAGTGCAAAGCCCCTGGGGTATGTTCAAAGAAAAAAAGGTATAGGTGTGACTGAAGTATATTTGAACAAGAGGGGGGATATTAGGAAATAAAGTTAGAGAGGTAGGTAATGGCCCTATCACGTAGGTCTTCATGGTGTAGAACAAGGTTTTATTTAAAATTTTTTTAACGTTTATTCATTTTTGAGACACACACACACACACACACACACACACACACGGAGTGTGAATGGAGGAGGGGCAGAGAGAGAGGGAGACAGACTCAGAAGCAGCCTCCAGGCTCCGAGCTGTCAGCACAGAGCCCATCGCGGGGCTCAAACTCAGGAGCCGTGAGATCATGACCTCAGCTGAAGTCGGACGCTTCACCGACTGACCCACCCAGGCGCCCCTAACAAGATTTTATTTTAAACTCTGATTGGAATTCATTGGACGATTTTAATCTAGGGGATGATGGGATATGTTTTAGGACTCTAAAAGCTCATTCTGTCTGTCTTATCCTTTGGTAAGTGACTTTAGAGGGTGAAGAATGGAAACAAGAAGACCAAGAGTAAAGCTCTTGTTTTAAAGAGGCAGTCAGTTGGATATTTGGTAGTGCTGAGATGGAAGAGATAGCAGGGAGATAAGTTTTGGAAAACAAATTTGGGACTTTGTTTTGGACTGATTAATTTGAGATCCCTCGAGTACCCAAGCCAGTATGTCAAGAAGGCGGCTGAAGTTATGAGTAAGGGTAAGCTTGGAAGTTCAGGGGGAAAGTCACTGGCAAACGATATTAGACTTCTTACAGAAGAATAAATATTTGAATGCAACTAAGAAGAGTTTGACAATGCCAAGGTGATATGTCCTATTAGATATCGAAATATGGCATAGAGCACCTGTCATCATATCAAGATTGATATAGGAATAAGGAGACCACTGAAAGAGTACAGACTCAAAGAAATGAATTTCAGTCAATATGAGAATGTCCTACAAAGATTGGAATTTAATTCACTGGGAGAAGGATGGAATGTTCAATAAATGTTGTTGGTATAACTGGCTATCCATCCGAAAGAAAATAAAATTAGTCTCCTATCTTACACATTTTACAAAAGTAAATACCAGATGGATTAAATATTTAAATGTTAAAAACGAAATAATAAAACTGCTTGAAAGAAAACCTAAGATACTGCATGTACCATCTAGAAATGAGGAGACCTTCTTACAAAGACTGGAACCCCAGAAACTACGCAGGAAGAGAATATTTGGGTATGTAAAAATACAATCTTTTCTGTGGCAAAAGATTCCATTTAAAATGATAAAGGACAAACAATATGCTTGAAAATTTGTAATTCAGATGACAAAAAGTTGATAGGTAATATTGAAGATATATAATCTTCCAGATTGTCAACAGAAAGACAAATGACCCAATTTAAAAAAATGAGCAGAAGACGTAAACAGAAAACTCACAGGGTAGCAAACACAAATGCTAACAAGCTAGGAAGACATATACAAATTCATGAGTAGTCAGGGAAACACAAAGAAAGCAACATTTTATTATTATTTGAATCCTTTTAAGCTGCCAAAAATTAATGAGTGACAATATTTATTGCTGGTAGAGACATGGATACTCCTATTTTTGGCAGAAATATGAATTGCTTTAGTCTTTTTGGAAAGGAATCTGGCCACATCTATTAAAAATGAAAAATGTATATATCCTTCAATTCGGCAGTCTTTTCCCTGGGAATCTATCCCATGGAAATAAAAGCACCAACACAGGGATTTATATACAAACATGCTGTTATAGCTTTCTTTTTTAGGAGCCAAAAATTAGAAATAAAAACCAATGCCCTTCAAAGGGGAAAGGCTGAATAAAATATGGTCCTTTCAAATGATAGAATGCAATGTATGAATGTATGAAGGACTGAATAAGAGTTTACTCAGGTTCCCACAAGGTATCGTTGGATGAGAAACACAAAATACAGAGTCCATGTAATATGGTCTCATGTTTAATGATGCCAAACTCCCTCTGTGAATGTTTACACACGTCTACAAGTATTTTTATGCTTATGTATGATTATAAGAGAATAAAAAATAGAGAAGAAAACATAGTAGGTTGTTAACATTGGTTCACTCAGGAGGAGAGTGCTACAAAGGGAAGGGAGCATTTCAGCGAAAAGGAAAAACAAGCAAAATAAAACTCTCTGAACTTCTCATCTTAAAGATTTTTACTCCCGGGGTGCCTGGGTGGCGCAGTCGGTTAAGCGTCCGACTTCAGCCAGGTCACGATCTCGCGGTCCGTGAGTTCGAGCCCCGCGTCGGGCTCTGGGCTGGTGGCTCGGAGCCTGGAGCCTGTTTCCGATTCTGTGTCTCCCTCTCTCTCTGCCCCTCCCCCCGTTCATGCTCTGTCTCTCTCTGTCCCAAAAATAAATAAAAACGTTGAAAAAAAATTTAAAAAAAAAAAAAAGATTTTTACTCCGTAAATTCTTGAGATCCTTAACTGCCATATCAAAAGTGATATTGAAAAACAAACAAGAGGAGCACCCGGGTGGCTCAGTGGGTTAAGCATCCGACTTTGGATTTTGGCTCATGTCATGATCTCATGGTTCGTGAGTTTGAGCCCCTCGCTGGGATCTGCGCTGGTAGCATGGAGCCGGCTTGGGATTCTCTCTTCCTTCTTCTCTCTACCCCTCCCCTCTCATGCCTCTCTGTCAAAATAAATAAATAAGCCTAAAGAAAAAAAAAACAGAAACAATAGTGATTCATACCCACTTACGGTCATTGGTTTGAAGCCAGATTTCCTTGTCACTAATTCTACCCTTTTCCGTAGAAGTTACAGTTTCTAGTGTTCAGGCAGAGAACATTTTTGGAGCAACATGTTGACACGTTGGCTGCCTTAGAAACATGATGTTGAGTACATCCAGGCACCAGCTATGGTCATTACCCATTTGTCCAAGTAGTTATCATGACTCCATTGATTCTTACCTATCATTCTCATCTGAAACTGGAGATGAATGGGTGGGGTAGGGGCAAAGTGGAGAAGGAGAAGAAAGCCTTAAACTATAGAGAACACTCTGGGCTCAGAAAACTGAATGAAAAATTAGGAACTCTGAACAATGAATTGGGAATCATTTGGACCCACCCATCTGGGACACGGACAAGAAAATCCTATTGATAACTGGTCTGCTAGGAGTTCATACTTATGAACACAACCGAAAAACAGAAGTCTGATGCCACCATAACAAGCAGATGCATATTTCCTATTTCTATTCTATTCTTTTCCTTTAAAAAATAAATGTAGGTCATAACCCAGGGAAGGGTCACAACTGTAGTTTGGGAAACACTGCTACAGAACAGCATAGGTGTGTTAGTATTGGTGCTGTTTTCGTTTTGTGAACAGCGAGGTCATATTTTCCCTCCACGTTATCTGTTAAAATTCTAAGATGCTACATTTGTCACCGAGAACAGCATTTTTCCAACCCTCTATTTACACATTTCCTTGGAGTTCTGAATTAGAAACAGGGCAGTCATTCCTTCTAAGGAAGCAAGTTGGGGGCAGTTTATATACACAAGTGTTTCTTAAATCGTACATTGATTCTTGTGGGTTTGCTTCTTGGTTTTTCACTGTCTTTCACCACAAGAGCTTTCTTTTCTCTCTTGTAGTTTCTTTTTCTTATCTCAGGCAAATTCTTTCTAATTTCAACTCTATTCAGTCAGCTAAATTTTATAAGTTGAGAAATACAAGGATGAACAAGAAACTCTACCTGTAAGTAACTGATCTGGAGAAAAACAGGTGTAATAGAGCGAGAAGTTGAAGAGAGGAACGTATACGGTGTTTAGACAGCAGAGAAAGAAGGGTCCAATTGAAAAGGGGTGGAGACAGTTTCTCCAAAGAGATGAGCTTGGGAAAGAAAGTACCAAACTTTGCCCGGGGAGAGAGCGGGCATTCCTGCAGGTGTCAAAACACGGAGGTGGGGAGAACGTGTAGTTATGTTTGTCTGGAGTTCCAGGAGAGGGATGGGAGATGAATGAATAAGGCTCAGCTGAAGCCAGAGGTTAGCTGAGGGGCCTGCTCTGCACATCTGTGGGCTGTGGCGAGCCACCCAGGGACTCCATGCTCTCATCGTCTTCCCTCTGGGAGGAAGCACCGAGGGATGGGTTCAGGTTTCAGGGTCTCCATCTTAACTCCTTTCTACCAGACTATAGCCTATCTGAAGTCTGGAATGGTACCCGGAACGGCCCAGGTATAGGGTGTGGTGTGGACTCAATGGACATTCAGAGGACTCCCAGATACATAGTCCGTCTACATACCCAACAGTTGCCAGGTAGTTGAAACTCACATCCACGCTGTGCTCTGATCTTCAAGAGGGATGGGTTGGACTTGCGATACTTTGGGAATAACCCAGGAAAACAAATATGCTCTTTTACCGAGGCCTCTTTTCCAGACTACCTCTTCCTGGAATAATGTTGCAAATGATTTAATAACTTAAAATTATTCTCATCCCTCCCCTAGATCCGAAAGATAACAAAAATAGAGACATTAATAAAAAATAGACATAAAAATAATTGTCTTGCGATATCCTTTTATAGTTCTCAGTGACAAATTTAGGTTTATGAATTTTTTGTTTACTTATTTATTTTTGACAGAAAGAGAGAGAGTGTGTGAACATGATTGGGGGAGGGGCAGAGAGAGAGAAGGAGAGACAGAATCCCAAGCAGACTCCACCAGGGAGGAGCCAGATGTGGGGCTTGAGCCCATGAACGTGTGAGATCATGACCTGAGCCAAAACCAAGAGTCGGATGCTTAACTGACTGAACCAGTCAGGTGCCCCTATGACTTTTTTTTCTCGAGAAAGAACGTGTGTGCAAGCACGGAAGGGACAGAGGGAGAGGGAGGGAGAGAATCTCCTGCCAACCGTGGAGCCTGGTGCGGGGCTCACTGCATGGCTTGATCTCACAACCGTGAAATCACGACCTGAGTCAAAATCAAGAGCCTCACACTTAACCGACTGAGCCATCCAGGAACCCTGTTTTATGATTATTTTTAATACTACTTTCTAAGTGTGAAAATCACCAAAGAAATAACTGCACGTCAGAGTTGGGAGATCCCTTGGAGCTTATTCTGGTTCACCTCTCTTGTTTTACAGTTGAGGAAAGGGGGGGCCTAGATAACTTTACATCAGAGAATTAAAATCAACCAATTTTACAACTGTACATTAGAGAATTAAAGTCAACCAAAAAGTGATGACTCAGAGAGACTGACCTTGTTGGTAGATGCCCCCTTAGTCTCTTAAAGGTGTGTACATGTATTCCTATTACAAAATTTCTATCATACTGTTTATATTTTCGTATCTTGCCTTTTTCAGTCAATGTATTTTGAGGTTGCCCCCCCATCTTTAATTGCTATTCACATGTTACATATTCACACACTTAATAACTATTGTAATATATCATTATATGTATATACCGTCATTTATTTGACCTATTTCCTGTTGTTGAGCATTTAGGTTGTTTGAGGTTATTGTTGTTATTAGAAATAGACACCTTCATACATAAATCATGACTTCTCTCTGATTATTTCTCAAGGGGAGAATAACTAGTTTGGTCAAAGGGGGTGGACACATTTAAGCTTTCTGATACTGCCAAGCTGACCAGTCCAGGAAAGTTTTTCAGATGTGCCATGAGCAATATATTTCATTAACTTTTTTTGGAATCTTGGCAACATTGGATCCACACGTCAGTTATTCCAGCTAACTTGGGGTTCAAATTTGGCTAGTTAAGTCACTTTAATCTTTTAAAGTACTAATGATTGTACTCATTGAAAAATATTAACAATTATGATGATCTTGGCTTCTCAAGCAGTCTTATCCTCAAATTGTAAATCTGTCTGTAAGAGCTAAGGGAGAGAAGTGTGATGAACTGGCCAAGGATCAGATGAGAAATGTCCAGGATTTTGCCTGTAGGGGGTCAACTGTTACGGTCAGTTTAGGCCTGCAAGGAAAGAAGGGAGCATTTAAGAATGTAAGCACATTCATTTTTAATGCCTGATTCATTTCCATTCCCTAAACTGTAAAATAAATAATACGACCTTGAAGCCAGATAGCATCGCAATGCCAAGTTTCTTATATAATGACAAACACCACTCTTCCACTCAGCATGTTCCTCAATGTGAATTGATTGAATATATGCCACACATTTGAAAGGCACTTATGCCCGCTTTTAATAGAGGCCGCATTAACTAATTGCCTAAAGCCATCAAGTGCTTACAGGACGAGCCGGGACGACAGGATCCCCTCCCTCCACCTTCCCACTTCTGCTTTTTCCGCGGGCCCCTCGGCGCTCTGCCTCGAAAGCTATCCAGACCGAAGACAAAAATCAGATGTTGTAATACGCGTTCTGTTGCACCGATTGAGTACAAAGAGATGCTGTTCAATTTGTAAGTTTTTATTAATGCAGCTCAAACATGATTCCGACTTCCCGGGAGCTGGGCCAGTGCAGCCGCGGACACACCTTTGCAAGGCAGAGGCTGTCAGGCTTCAAGGCTGGGGCACGAACACGCCGGGGGCTGCTGCAAACGTGTGAGCCCTCTCTAACAAAGCAGGAGTCTTTCCCGTCATAAAATGCAAAGTGGCCAGCCGTTTTCCATTTTCCCCATCCCCAGCCCTCCTCATCAGGTGCCCTAGGAAGGGGCCGGAAGGATGTTTACTCTCCGCTCTGGCGGCCTCCTATTTAACCGAACCCAGAGGCAGCTGCCTCTCTGAGCGCAGTGCCCCCGGGGTCAGGCCCAGCCTCACCTTGCTGGCAGGCTGCCCAGCTGACCAAGCGCTTAGGCCAAACCTGAGCCGGGCTGAGGCGTCCGGGAAGCGGAAGGAGCCCGTCTAGCAAACGAAGGGTGTGTGGTCGTGTCGCTGGTGTGCAACCCTCAACTTGGGGGTGAAGAGTTCAACCTCGCCCCAGGCGCGAGGCTTCCCGCGGCGGACGCCCGGCTCGGTTCTCCTCTTTCTGCAGCTGGGGGAGTTGAGGCTGAAGCCGGCGAAACGCGCTCACCTGTCGGAACCTGGGTAAGAAGCAGGGCCCCGAGGCCGGAGCGCGCTGGTTCTCGCAACCTCGGCAGGCGGCCCTCCGGGTGCAAGGACTTCACAGCCACCGATGCAGGTGTGGGAGCTGCTCCCAGGAACCCCAGACGCCCGGGCGTCCTGACTGGTTCCTCTCGCCCCCCAGGCGCCTACGGCTTGGCGTGCCCCGAAGGCCTACTGGGGCGGGCGCCAGGGCTGCAGGTCCGAGACGCTCCGCCTCCTTCTGCCACTTAGAGCCACCAGCGCCAGCAGAAACCCTTGAGCTCGGTCTTAATCTGCGGTCACTTTCAGAACTTTCCAGGCAAGGGCGAGCTAGGCCCTTTGCCTCCAACCGACGCCGTGCCTGTCGCCTGCCTGAGACCCTACCGGGACGCGGAGATCCCGCTCCCCCCCCCCCCCCCCCCCCCCCCCCCCCCCCCCCGGGCACCGGCGCCCCAACTTTTCCCGCGCTGTCTGCGCCCCCGGACCTGGTGTCCGCCTCCTGGTCTAAGGGGCGCGCGCATCTTCCGGGTGCGGGCCGCACGCCCATCCTCTCCGCGAGCCCTCCTCCTCCCCCGGGACGAGTGTGGGGCTGGTGCGCCCGGAGCTGCGGGGATCCCCTCAAGTTCCTGGCGCTCCGAATTCGCCCCCGCCTCGGCATCGACCCTCGAGGAGCGGAGTGAGCCTCCGAAGGCCAGGCCTCGTACTCCCCTAAGTCAAAGAGGTCTCGTCCTTTTCTCTCCGAACCCGGGTGCCTGTCGCGGCTCGGCCGGGCGAGCGGCCGGCGGAGAATCGGGGCTCTCGGGACCGCGTCGCGCCGTCGGGTGCAGCGCGCGCCATGGCCGGCTGCTGCTGCCTGTCCGCGGAGGAGAAGGAGTCGCAGCGCATCAGCGCCGAAATCGAGCGGCAGCTTCGCCGGGACAAGAAGGACGCGCGCCGCGAGTTCAAGCTGCTGCTGTTGGGTGAGTGACTGCGACTCCCGGACCCCCGCTCGCCGAGCGTTTTCTTCCCTCCCTCCCTCCCGGCCGCTCCCCTCTCTCAGACCCCCTCCGGGCCTGGAGCCAGAGGGGTGCAGCGTGGCTCCTTCCTGCCCGCCCCCACCCGGAGGGGCTCGGTGGCCGGCCCCTGGGGGCCTTCGGCACCTGTCCTTCACCTCCAGTTGGGCGACTTTCAAAGGCACCCTTTCCCTGCCCCAAAACGGGTGAGACCTAGCATTTGACCAGGGTTTGCTTTGTTGGCCCCCCTCCGTAACACTGCCTTCACCCCACTCTGCTGCCCCCGGCGCGCACAGCTGCTTCAGAGCCTTTTCTTGGATGTCGGGGTAGGTGGTGGGGAACTGCCTTCTGTACCGCTTTGGGTTCCCCTCTGGCCGCTGTGCTCCCGGTTTTAAGTACGGGTGAGTGAGTGAGTGTGCTCACCGAGTGCGGACTGTGCTAAGTTGTCACCGCGACACTGGGCCATAATGCGGGCGGGTAATAACATCCCCATCCCGGAGAATTAACTATGGAGGCCCGGAAAATTGGTAAACTTGCTTTGAGAAAAGACAAAGCAGATACCAGGTCAGTAACGGGGGTGATGTGCAGGCTCTAGCCACTCGCCCTACTGTGATGACAATTGCCTCCCTTCGGTGACTCCCTTTGGCCAGGCCTGTTTGCACGCAGCAGGCCCAAGCCTCCCTTGTTCGGTTTCACTCGGCCTGCGCCCCTTCCTAGAGTTTGGAATGGGCTGCCCCAGCTGCAGTGACTAGTTACTCCTCTGGTTCTTAACGTTCAAAAACAGAAAAGAAAATGCTAAGGTTTGCCCAATTTGTGGAGCCCACCTTTTCTGATTTTTGTTCTAGAACCCTGTGCGATCCATTGGCTGCTTGAGGAGTATTGACGTTTTCTTTCAGATGAGGATAGTAGCTGTGAGATCTTTCTAGAGAGTTGGAAGCATTTCGACTCTTTGATCCCTTTCAGACAGGAATCCTCTCACACCACTTGATGTTTGAATACAAGGAGTGACCCTGTGGGAAAGCTTCAAGAAAAGTTGGTCTAGTTACAATAAAATGGAGAAAGCTTTTAGTCCATGTCGCCTTCACGCCTGGGCAAAGAAGGCTTTTGCGCTTACTCCCTGGAGTTCAGAGAGTTTATGTAGGGGTGTCTGGCCTTCACTAGGCTGTACCCCTCCCCACTGGGCTTGGTGTCTACTGATGGAGTGGGCTGCCCCACCAGGATACTCGTTGCCACCCCCTCCCCCCTCCCATACTCCCATCGGAATTCCGTGCCCAAAGTCCCCAAGCCAGCTTCCACGGCCTCAGGCCTCCGCAAGTGTGGGGGGGGGGGGCAGACCCCATCCCTAAGGAATGCCCAAGGGCAGCTGTGCTGGAGTGATGGAAGAGCTTGGAAATGTGGGTTGAGGGTCTACAGGTGTGCTCCCCACCCCACCCCACCCCCAGGCCTCCCTGAGGGGAGAGGGAGCCTGGGTGGGGGAGGGAAGAGCGTGTGTCCATTGGTAGGGCTGTTTCATGTCTGGCCGGGAACTCCCAGAGACCTGCAATTGTAAATAGTACCTGGCCTTTCAGGTTGTTAAAAAGCTCCATTTGTTAAGGGAGGAGGATTGCGTGACAGTTGGCTAGCTTGATGACCTCTTTAAAGTAATTACTTAGGCCTCCATTTGTACCCTTGCCTCAGGCCCCACAGATTGATAGGGGCTCACCTGGTTTTGGCCGCAAGCTTCTTTTCAAGGGAAGTCTGAGCCATCTTCCGTGGTGTGAAGTATGTTGATTTGTGTCAGTGTATGAAGCACAGTGTCTGGAACATACCAGGAGTTTCCTATGACGGTTTGAGCAGGACACTGAGCCATACTGCATTGGCATCAAGCCTGGTGTTTGGTCTTTTTTGGGGGGGGGTGTAGTAAGATGCTTGCGTTCGCACTCAAACTGGGGTAAAACTATTGTAGGGAAGTTGTTTGCCCTGGAGGTCAAGTTTAATACTAGTCACTAGAATATCTTCTTTGCCTCCCCCACGACTTTACCCCAGTCTTCCTGCACCCTCCAGGCACTGCCTGACCTCCCAAGATCCCTGTTTTCATTGTGTCCAGCTGTGACTAGCATATTGGCTCCGTGCTAGTTACTTAGAAACCACTAGAGATAGTTTCCAAACCACATAGAGCTGTCAGGAACCCCAAGGAGGGACTTCAAAACCTCTGGTTTCTTCAAGGGAGCAGGGCACACTTCCATTTCTTCCATTTCATCCCTTTCAGATAGGAATCCTCTCTCCTACCAGTTTATTAATTTTGAATACAAGGAGTCCCCCTCCTGGAAAGCTTCAAGGAAAGAAAAGTTGGTCTAGTTAGATCAAAATGGAGAAAGCTTTTAGTCCGTATCGACTTCAGGCCTGGGCAGGAGCGTCAGATATTGAGGAGGAAATGACTCCACAGACCCAGGAGGAGGAAAGGACTTCACAGATACAGAAATTAGGGGCGCCTGGGTGGCTCAGCTGGTTAGGCGTACAACTCTTGATTTCAGCGCAGGTCATGATCTCAGTTCGTGAGATGGAGCCCTGGATTGGGCTCCATGATCACCGTTCAGAGTCTGTGTGGGATTCTCTCTGTCTCTCTGTGTCTCTGTGTCTGTGTCTCTGTGTCTGTGTGTGTGTGTCTGTGTGTGTCTCTCTCTCACACACACACACTCATGCATGCACACACACAACAAATAAACTTTAAAAAAGCTTTTAAAAAAATACAGGAATCCGGACCTGGTGTATGTTGATTTGTCTCTAGCTGTGCAGTTTGAAGAATTGATCGGAGTCTCTAATGGCACCATTACATAACCCACGCCTCAGATGCCTCAGGTGAAAAACCCCACTTTGCCAATGGGAGTGGAGGACCCTGTGTGGAGTATGGAATGACCTGAAAAGCCACCAACTCGGTGACAAGGAAGCATGCTTTCTCAACAAAATGATTTGAGGAGGTTTCCGAAGTGCATTCAATAGAGCCGTATCCTGTTTGCATTTATAATAAAAGCCTAGATTCCTGTCAGCCAGGAAAGCTAAAAGCTGCTGTCTGGTTAGGGCTAGTAATTGTGAAATGTCAGTGTAACACTCTTAGCTGAAGGAGATGGGGGGAATAAAGAATATGGTTGAGTTTAGTAGGAGAGATTCCTTATCAGCTCTTCAGATAAAAGGACTGAAAGGAGTTCTAGTAAGAATCTTGATGAGTACTACTCAGTACAGGAAGAAAGTGTCTGGACAATGGCCTTTAAATATTAGACGAGGCTTAGTAAATTGTTAAGACTTAAGCCGTCAGTCTCTGGAAACACTCAATTTTGGATGTAGACCTTCGTGTGGGAACTGTCTGGGAGGCATGTGTGCTGGGGAATTGGTATTCAACTTAGGCTGGCATAGGGACTGCAAATCTAAGCGCTGAGGCCAGACCTCCTGGGTTCAAACCCTGGCTGTACCCTTTCTTAGTCGTAGACTAACTTCTCTTGGGTTTGTCTGGCCGTGGTTAAATTTATGCTGCCTTCACTCCATTTTTGAGCATTTTTTTGCCACCAGTGAGGTGTTACTTTCTATTTTAGTCGATCGGTTGCAGGTTGCATAGCAGTTGACCTAAAATGTCCTGGTAGTGCTTTCACAGTAATGTTTGGCTTTGAGTTTCCCTTACTTTCTGAACCATAAGCTGATTTCAGGGTCTATCTTTGTACTTCCACCAAAACGGGTGAAAATCTGAGTCCCCTAAAATTTTACTGCATTGGTTATAACAAAATATCATCTTGAGACTAATGATCACGTTCATAGGCTGGAAGTCTGTTAGAGGAAAGGGTGGAGGGAGGGTGGTTGTCTCAGTAGAAAGTGACTTTCTGGCTCGGAAGAAGCAAAGGAGTGAAACGGTTATTAAGTATGCCCATGTTCCTTACTCTTCCCTCGGTTCAAACCAACACTTTTCCCACATGCTGGAGATCATTTGTAAGTGCTAAGTTGGAAGTGTTTGTTTGCAAGTAACTGTTGGGAGGATTGTCATAAATGCTTAATAGAGAATAAAAGATGGTACAGGCAGTGCATGAAGGGGGATCTTCTGGCCTGGGGGGATCATGTGGATAGGGCCATAAGAAATGGGGAGGTTAAGGTACTGATGGCTGCCCATGTGTGGACTTGTGCAGGACACATAGAAACTTCTCCCCACTATGAAGAGAAACTTTGGAGAAAAGTAACAGTGTTCTTAGGATGTGGGATGATACGAAGGGGTCCTTGGAGGCAAGATTTCATTCAGTTTTTGTGTTTTATTTTGGACCTTTATGTGAACATTCTCTAAACTGCCAAATAGATGTTACTGTAAAAATGCTTTTTTTTTTTTCTTTTTTGTCCCGTAATGTGCTTCAGAATGGAGGACCGTGTGACTTTATCTCTGGCTTTTGTCCATTGTGGGTAGAGATGGTCTCTTCAGAGGTCTTCAGGGGACTGCTGTATCATGGATACAAGCAGAGTATTCCTTTCGCCTCTAAACTAATGCAGAACCTTTTCAAACCATGGACTATGAAAGGTACTTTTTGTACCTTTTCAAATAAGCTATACTGAGGTATAATTTATATCCAGTATGGAACTCTGGATATGTGATGTTGTGTTCTCTGAAGGTCCTCGGTGGAGGCACACCATCTCCATCTGCCCCACGGTGATGTTACATTCAGTCACTTTTTCAAGATGTTGCACATTGTCTATTGTCTACCAGTTTTGGGGGGAGATGCTTTCTAAGGCCAGGCAAATATCCTGCTCCTCACCATATATCCCTGTATACCACGATGTATACACCACGATGTATACACCACGATGGCTGCAAAATGATTTTCCAAATCCAGCACTCTCTCCACGTTGACCAGTTGGCACTGCACGTGTTACTCTAAAAGCCTTCCTTTTGTCCCTATTCATTATTAATACATACTCCTGAATCCCTCACTGGTTTTTACTTCATTACTGTACTTAATTATTTTGACACTCAGATTGTACCCAATTTGTGCAATGAGACCACCTTCAAGCTGGTTCTTACGTTGCTGCAACGTGGCCCATCATGGTTTCCACTCCCCACCCCCCAACTCTTAATCTCTGGCATAAAGAGGAGCCTGGACCTCCAGTTGACGACCTTCCCAGTTGGGTATTCAGCCATTACTCTACAGGGACTCCATTACTTTGGGTGGAGAATGGTACTTTATCTTTTCAGATGTTGAGGGCACTAGAAACAAAGCTAGCGAGTTCCCAATTCACATCACTCACCGTTATCTACATATCTGAAGAATCCCATTCCTAAAGGCATGGAGTTAGAGGATGAACATCTTGAGGCTGTAATGCTGTGTGAGCTGATAAAGAAGGGGAAAACTTGACAGTAGAGTTGGACGAAATAAGCAATGTTAAAAAAAAAAAAAGCTTTAACCCACGGTATTTTTTTTTCTTTTTTCCCTTAAAAGATACCTTGTGGTCAATAAAACCTTTTTCTCTTCCAGTTGCACTTGAATTACAAAAGTTTTGTTGTAAGAACCCCCATGTGTGGGGTTGCAGGGAGGAGGGTAGCTAGATTGAGAAGGCAGAGAGCGGTTTTTAGTGAGTCTGTAGCAAAGGTATTACTAAAGACAAAAATTGAAATCCAGGCAAAAAGGGGACTTGAGTGGGAGAATTCTCACCAGGACTTTTCATGAAGTGGAAAGATTTGAATAATAAAGACTGGGAAAGAACCAGTAGCAGGGCATTTCTGGGGCCCTTCTCGGGGACACAGCAATCAGCATGGGTTGGCTCCATTGCCTTCCAAGCTTGATAGCTCTCTGAGCCTTACTTGACCCTGTGAGAACCTCAAGTCTTGGTGGGGCATTAGGGCGCATTCCTGGGTCAATCGTTTCTGGGTGGTTGCTATAAATCAAGATGTGCTCTGTGATCTGAGTGCTGGTGGCCTGGGGTGGGGCTCCCTGGGGGTCAAGCAGCCCTTGCTGCAAAAACTGTGGAAGGAATCGAAGGGTACCAGCAGAAATCCAAGGGCTCTGAAGGTGGAAGGCACTGCAGGAGGCTTTGTGGGAGCCCTGATTTTGATTAGGATCAATTGGCTCTCTGCTGATGGGTAAATTAATGGGTTGTCCTGTCAGCCAGTGTTCTTGGTTGCAGACTGTTTAAGTAGAAGAATGATTTATTGGAGGGAAAGCAGGAAACTCACAGGACCGATGGGAATTGGAGAGCAGGCTCAGCCAAAGGGCATGATCCAAGGGAGTTTTGACACTGGTAGCAGCCTACACTGCCAAGCACACAGCCAGGGACGATTCCACGCGGGTGGCAGTTGAGGCTGCAGTGGACACTTCACAGCAGTACTGCAAATCATCCTGTGACCACTTCCTGTCTTGTGTGTCACCTTGCAAAATCTCAGGCCATCTGATTGTGCTCAGCTGCCGGGGAACTGGGGGAGGGCAGGCAGCATGGCATGATGGTAAGGACATGTTTTCTGGAGCCATGCTTCCTGGGTTTAAAATCTAGGCAAGTAGTTCCCGTTGGGCTGTGAGCACCGTGTCTGGGCTGAGGCCACTTGCCTACCACTACAAGGTCACTGGTAGAACTGACATGCAGTTCTTGGAAGGATGGGTGGATAGGAGGGTCAACAGCAAGAAGGCTCTGCTGATGACTCTTCTAAGAGAATAGGGTCCTGATAAATTGCCATAACTTAAAACTATGAAATGAGCAGTGTCTTAAGACTTTGGAAACTTGAATTGGTTTTTTTTTTTTTTTTTTTTTTTTTTGGTGGGAGGGGGTGTCTCTGAGTATGGGATATGTAACCATGAAGAAGACATTACCTCTCAACCTCAGGGTCTTCAACAGTAAAATGAAAGGTGTGGGTCAGGTGACCCTTGATATCTTTCCAATTCTGTTAGCAAATATTTTATACCAGTGGTTCTCAAAGTCTGTTCCCAGGAGCACAGACCTGTGCTCCTGTTTTTAGCACCTCTTGAAAACTCAAGAGAAATGCGAACTATGAGTCTCCATTGTGGTCCTCTGATCAACTTCAGTAGCGGCCCCGCAATCTGTATATTAATCCCTCCAGATAATCCTGATACATGCTCAGATGTGAGAACAGGATTGGTCTGGCATTCAGGACTGGGCAGCCTCTTACCGTGCCTCTAGGGTCTAAGGCCGATAACCTTATTTTTCAGCAAATATCCAGGAGGTCCCCGGGACTGACCTGCCTAGGGAATGATTTGTTGCTTGCAATCGAATAAACCTCTCTCTCCTCAACTTTATGAAGGATGTTCAGAGTCTGAGCTAGGTAATTAGTAGGGATATTTAGCATTTGTCCCCATGTGCCTGGTTGGCAGGCAAAGAGAAAGCACACATTTACATTTACCTCAGTAAGAGTCCTTATAAAAACAAGTGTTCGCATTTGTATGCACTCTTGTACTTTTATATACTACTCCAAAAGCTATGTTCCTATAAACTGCAGTGGCCTTATGGCTAATAGCCATTAAGTAGTTACTTTGTGTCACTGAAAGTGGTGTACAGGAAGCCTATTCTAGTAAGAGCTGCCATATATCCGTCTTCTCTTTGAAAAATCACATGGAACATTGGCTGGTATTTCCATCCAAGAGAAATAAAGGGTGATAAACTTTGTCTTAAAAAAAATGTTAAGTAATGGATGAGTTCTACTTCGTAGTCTTAAAAAATGAATAGGAAGAGAAAACCTTTATCTTTGATTATTTTGCCTGAACGGTGTATTCTGTATTGTTGGCTCATTGTCATTGACCCACAGATGGATTAGCCATGCTACTGCTCTCTTGAATCTGCTGTGAATAACACCTTCATTTTGAGTAACTCATTCCCCGAATATTTTTGTTGCTTGGCTACTATGTAATAGGGAAATACAAGCTAATTGCATTACTAGGCAATATCCAATTAACAAAGGTGATAAATCATGTGCAACATCATTGTCTAATTTATATAGAATTGTATCTCATAAGTGTATCAGTATGCAACTGAATGGAAAAACTTAAGCTCCTCTCTTACCACAGAGTTTAAGAAAGTGCAAACTTCGATTTTATGAATGGAGTAGAGAAGGTCCAGAGGAGTGAAGGGGCTTGGCATATGTCATGGGGCTCAGTAACTGGTAACTAATTGGCAGTAAGCCAAGACTAGGAGTCCAGAATTCATTGCCAACTCCTTTTTTTTTTTTTCATGAAGTCAGTCTGAGTCCTCTTGTTGGATTTCTTCGTTTCTAAGGCAACATTGATTGTAAGTCATGCTATTGATTTGAAAACAGGTTTTCAGGAAAGCAAACACCTTAATAAATGCTCACATCAATGCAAAAGCATCTCGACCTTAAAAATGTTAATTTCTGTGGCAATAAAACTTGGAATCAAGGTATTCATCCCCGCCGGCCCGCGGGGCGGCCCTGCGGGCTCCCAGATAGTACAAATTTAGAATAAGCGAAACTACTCCAATTATTGACATAGAATAGAATTTCATGAAACCAGTTTAAGTGCTGAAATTAGAAAAGAAACCTCTGTGTATTGCCATTAGTCTACTGGGCTCTATTTCAAGTAAAACTTGCAAAAATTGTTTCCTGGATTAGTGGGGCTGTTCTATATAAAGAAGGTT
>NW_024412430.1:3876561-3940050 GCF_014898765.1 Herpailurus yagouaroundi
TGTTAATTTCTGTGGCAATAAAACTTGGAATCAAGGTATTCATCCCCCCCCCCCCCCCGCCCCGACCCTGCTGGCTCCCAGATAGTACAAATTTAAAATAAGCGAAACTACTCCAATTATTGACATAGAATAGAATTTCATGAAACCAGTTTAAGTGCTGAAATTAGAAAAGAAACCTCTGTGTATTGCCATCAGTCTACTGGGCTCTATTTCAAGTAAAACTTGAAAAAATTGTTTCCTGGATTAGTGGGGCTGTTCTATATAAAGAAGGTTAAGAAAAAGATGGGAGCAACCAACTGTGGTGACAGTGTCTGAGTGATGGTGGAGGGGCCACATCCAGGCAAATGCTTGAGTCTGGGAAGAGTTTTATATGAGACCTTGAACTCCTTGAGGGTTTTGTTCACCACTTACCGACCTCAGCCCCCACCCCTGCCCTGCTGAGGCTAGACCTTGGCTTAAATATTGGCTGAATGAATATGTGTGTCTCTTTGTCTCCATGAACTAGCAGATGGTTAGTATGAAGAATTCCATATAGAAGCTAGAGGTCTCTATTGTTTGGGCTACTTTAGGAACATTCATGAGAGGAAGACTGTCATGGGTTGGGTCTTCCAGAAAAGCAAGGTGTAGATAATTTCAGAATTGATTTTTTTAACATGTCCAATATGTTAGCTACCTATTTCTGTTGAATGTTTATGCCTAGATTAGTGGTGTCAAAATACGAAAATTGAGCCCAGGTCGTAGAAGTGAAATGTTACCTGGAAAATAAATTCCTTGTATTTCCATAAAGAGTTTTCCTAGTAATCATACATAAGATTTTGATACGTAACTGGAATCATAGTTGAGAAATTCGTTAGTCTTTATTGCTTCATTCTGAAATAATTTGAAAAAAAATTCTAACTCTTTTTCATGTAACTTTTCTAAATTTGTGGTAGGTCTGTCTCTATAAAAATTAAGGAGTTAGGCCTCATGATTTTAGAGGCTCATCTCCTTCTTAATTTTATGGATAAGAAATTTGGAAGATCTAAAAAGAGAATCAGTCATTATTAAGACCTAAATGTTGTGCAGCGTGAGACCTAGTTTGGAGCCATACCATAGCCTGATCAAATTTTGTAGGAAATTGACCTTTTTCTGCACAGCTGATAGAAATCATCATCTTCTATTGCACAGAGTGGGGATGTTTAAAGTGACAAACATGATGTACTCCATGTATATTTGTATTTGTTGATGTAAATCTTTGTAATTGGTGTTATTAAAATCAGTGGCTTGTAGATTTTAGGATTTTGAGTTGGCTGTAAAAAAAAATTAGAGAAGGTTAACAGAATAGTACTATTCACTAAAAAAAAAACTTGTCATGTTTGAGAGTGTTAAAAATATTATAGCATATTCATCTACAAAACCATTTAAAAAGTGACATCAGACAGAGTTAACAACTCATTTCTTAACATACCAAAAATAGAACTGCTTGAACAAAACTGAAAGGTCTTCCCTTCTCTCCCTGATTGATCCAATTCTACCTATCTTTATCTCCATTATTGGGACCACTGGCCACTCAGGTGCTTAAGACCGAATCCACAGAGTGTTGAATTTGCTACACTTAACTCTAGAAATGGAAATTAGAATAAAACAGTAACATTTATCCATCCAATTCTCCGTCTGGGCACTTGAATGATCTCATTTATTCCTCACCATTTGAGGTACACTTAGTATTATCCTTTCCATTCTACAGATGAGGGAACTGAGGCCCTAAAGAGAGGTTGCCAGCCAGGGCAGAATTTTGAATCCAGGCAATCTGACTCTAGAGCCCTGGTTTTTTTTTTTTTGTTTGTTTTGTTTTGTTTTTTTAACTTTTTAATTTTTTTTTAACATTTATTATTGAGACACAGAGCATGAGCAGGGGAGGGGTGGAGAGAGGAGGAGACACAGAATCCGAAGCAGGCTCTAGGCTCCTAGCTGTCAGCACAGAGCCCGACGCAGGGCTTGAACTCACAAATCACGAGATCATGACCTGAACCGAAGTCAGACGCTCAACCGACTGAGCCACCCAGGCACCCCTAGAGCCCTGGTTCTTAATCACAGTCTTGCTCCTGTTTCCCAGAGGCAATGTTTCACCAAAAATCTACTCCCGGAGGCCAAATCTCTACTGTACCTATTTCTTAGAATTCTCTTTGTCCTATCTCTCCTCTGAATTCACTAACCTCTCCCTAGAGTCCATTCTCCACACTGCAGGCAGAGTGACCTTGTAAAAATGGAAATTGGATTGCTGTTTTCCTGCTCAAAATCTTTTTAGGGTCTTCTCGTTGCCCTTGGGTGCAAATCTAAAATCTGTGCACGGTGTGTGAGACTGTCTATCCTGTCCCTTCCCACCTCTGTGCTATTATTCCCTGTGATCACTCATTCTTGGCTGTAGGGCTTTCTTTTAGGAAATTCATTGGGCCAAACTCATCCTCCTTAGGCCTCTGCTCATGCTGATCTATCTGCTTCCAACATGAATAGCTAAAAGTCTTCCAGCTAACTTTTACTTATTTTCAGAATGCTTCTTAAATATCTCTTCCTCCTGGGAGCCTTCTCTGACTCTGATCCAAATTAAGTTCCCCCAGAAAACTCTTCCATAGCCCGTTCTGGGTTTTTTGAGATTTTTCTTGTTTCTTGAGGTAGACCTGTATTGTTAAAAACTTGCCTCTAGAACTTCTTTTGTTGCATCCCAGATTTAGACTGTTGTGTTTTCATTTTCATTAGTCTCTATCTTTTTTCTCTTCGATTTCTTGGTTTACCCATTCATTGTTCAGTAGAATGTTAGACTCCATGTACTTGTGTTCTTTGGAGATTTTTTTCTTATAATTGACTTCTAGTTTCATACTTTTTTGTGGTTGGAAAAGATGCACGATAAGATTTCAATCTTGTTGAATTTGTTGAAACTTGTTCTGTGGCCTAACATGATCTATCCTGAGGAGTGTTCCATTTGCATTTCAAAAGAATGTATATTCTGTTATTTTTAGATGGAGTGTTGTGTATAGATCTGTTACGTCCATCTGGTCTAATGTGTCATTCAAAAGTACTGTTTACTTGTTGATCTTCTGGATGGTCTGTCCATTGATGTTAGGGTATTAAAGTCCTCTACTATTGTATAACTGTTGATAACTTGCTTTTTATCTGCTAATAGTTGCTTTATGTGTTTAGGTGTTGTGATACTGGAAGGCAGCTATGCTCACCACTATACCACCAATGCTAGGTACCTCCCATATTGGGTGCATAGATACTTAAAATTGTTACACTCTTTTGTTGGGTTTTTCCTTTTATCATTATGTAGTATCCTCTCTGCTTCTGGCTACAGTCTGTTTTTTTTATTTAAAAAATTTTTTTTTCAACGTTTTACTTACTTTTGGGACAGAGAGAGACAGAGCATGAACTGGGGAGGGGCAGAGAGAGAGGGAGACACAGAATCGGAAACAGGCTCCAGGCTCTGAGCCATCAGCCCAGAGCCCGACGCGGGGCTTGAACTCCCGGACCGCGAGATCGTGACCTGGCTGAAGTCGGACGCCTAACCGACTGCGCCACCCAGGCGCCCCTACAGTCTTTGTTTTAAAGCCTATTTTGTCAAAGTATTGTTACCCAGCTTTCTTGTTTTCATTTGCATAATAAATGTTTTTCTAGCTCTTCAGTTTGAATCTGCATGTGTCTTTAGGTCTGAAGTGAGTCTCCTGTGAGTAGCATATAAATGAGCCTTGCTTTCTTATCCATTCAGTCACCTTATATTTTTTGATAGGAGCATTTAGTCCATTTACATTAAAATTCATTATTGATAGACATGTACTTCTATTTTGTTACATACTTGTTTTGTGGTTGTTTTTGTAGTTCCTTCTCTTGCTCTCTTCCTTTGTGGTTTGATGATTGTCTTTAGTGTTAGCTTTGAATTCATTACTCTTTATTTTTTCATGTATCTATTACAGGTTTCTCACTTGTGGTTACTGTTGGAGTCATACATAACATCTTCAGATACAGCAGTTGATAGCTGATGGTCACTTAAATTTGAACCCATTCTGAAAGCACTGAAGCGCTGAAATCTTTACTCCCTTGCCCTGTTTGCTGTTTGTCCTATTTTTACGTCCTTTTATTTTGTGAGTCCCTTGACCGATTTTTGTAGACAGAATTGATTTTTAATGCTTCTGAGTTAAACTCAATACTGGTTTTCTAAGTGATTAATCTACCTTTATCATGTTTGCCTTTACTTGTGAAATATTTTTTTCATGATTTTCCTACTTCCTCTTCTGGCCTTTTCTTTCCACTTAAAGGGTTTCCTTTAAAACTTCTTAAAAGTCCTGGGACACCTGGCTGGCTCAGTTAGCGGAGCGTCTGATTTTGGCTCAGCTCATAATCTCATGGTTTGTGAGTTTGAGCCCTGCATTGGGCTCTGTGTGGACAGCTCAGAGCCTGGAGCCTGCTTCGGATTCTGTCTCCTTCTCCTTCTCTGCCCCACCCCCTCCATCTGTCTGTCTAAAAAAAATATATTAAAAAATTTTTTTAATTTCTTAAAAGTCTGGTTTATTGGTGTTGAACTCTTTTACCTTTTGTTTGGCTAGGAAACTCTTGCTGTCCTTCTATAGTAAATGAGAGCCTTGCCAGATAAAGTTTTCTTGGATGCAGTTTTTTTCCTTTCAGCACTTTGAATATATCCTGCTACTCCCTTCTGGCGTACAGAATTTCTGCTGGTTAATATGCCGAGAGCTGTAGGGGGTTTCCCTTGTATGTAACTGTTTGCTTTTGCTGCCACTCAAATTCTATTGATCATTACTTCTTGCAATTTTAATTACTACATGTATTGGTGTGCATCTCCTTGGATTAATAGTAAAGGCTTTCTGTGCTTCCTGGATCTGGATGCCTGTTTTGTTGCCTAAATTATGGATATTTTTAGCTATTCTTTAAATACATTTTCTGCCCCTTTTTCTCTCTTCTCCTTTTGGGATCTCTATAATGCAAATATTCTTTTTTTTTTTTAATTTTTTTTTCAATGTTTATTTATTTTTGGGACAGAGAGACAGAGCATGAACTGGGGAGGGGCAGAGAGAGAGGGAGACACAGAATCAGAAACAGGCTCCAGGCTCTGAGCCATCAGCCCAGAGCCTGACGCGGGGCTCGAACTCACAGACCGCGAAATCGTGACCTGGCTGAAGTCGGACGCCTAACCGACTGCGCCACCCAGGCGCCCCTATAATGCAAATATTATTCTTGATGTTGCTGAGTTGCCTTAATGGATTCCTATTTTTTAGTTATTTATTTTTGGCTGTTAGGCTAGTGTTCCATTACCCTGTCTTCCAAATTGCTGATCCATTCTTCATCTTCTAATGTGCTTACGATTCCCTCTAGTGTATTTTAAAATTTCAGTTACTAAGTTCTTCATCTCTGACTGGTTCCTTTTTTTTTTTTTAATGTTTTTATTTATTTTTGAGAGAGAGCACGAGCTGGGGAGAGGCAGAGAGGGAAATCAAGAATTTGAAGCAGACTCCACGCTCTGAGCTGTCAGCACAGAGCCTGATGTGGGGCTTAAACCATGAAATGTGAGACTGTAACCTGAGCCAAAGTTGGATGCTTAACTGACTGAGCCACCCAGGTGCCCCAGGTGCCACCCCCCCACTTTTTTTTTTAACTTTGAGGTTGAGTTGAAAACGTCACTGATACTGGCATAAAAACAGACACTCAGATCAATGGAACAGAATAGAGAACCCAGAAATGGACCCACAAAGTATGGCCAACTAATCTTTGACAAAACAGGAAAGAATATCCAATGGAATAAAGACAGTCTCTTCAGCAAGTGGTGCTGGGAAAACTGGACAGCGACATGCAGAAGAATGAACCTGGACCACTTTCTTACACCATACACAAAAATAAACTCAAAATGGATGAAAGACCTCCATGTGAGACAGGAAGCCATCAAAATCCTCGAGGACAAAGCAGGCCAAAACCTCATTGATCTTGCCTGCAGCAACTTCTTACTCAACACGTCTCTGGAGGCAAGGGAAACAAAAGCAGAAATGAACTACTGGGACCTCATCAAAATAAAAAGCTTCTGCACAGCAAAGGAAACAATCAGCAAAACTAAAAGGCAACCGATGGAATGGGAGAAGATATCTGCAAATGACATAACAAGTAAAGGGTTAGTATCCAAAATCTATAAAGAACTTAACAAAATCCAACACCCAAAAACCAAATATTACAGTGAAGAAATGGGCAAAAGACCTGAACAGACACTTCTCGGAAGAAGACATCCAGATGGCCAACTAATACATGAAAAGATGCTCGACATCACTCATCACCAGGGAAATAGAAATAAAAACCACAATGAGATCCCACCTCACACCTGTCAGAATGGCTAACATTAACAACTCCAGCAACAACAGATGCTGGTGAAGCTGTGGAGAAAGAGTATCTCTTTTGCACTGCTAGTGGGAATGCAAACTGGTGCAGCCACTCTGGAAAACAGTATGGAGGTTCCTCAAAAAGGTAAAAATAGAACTATCCTACGACCCAGCAATTGCACTGCTAGGTATTTACCCAAGGGATATAGGTATGGTATTTCAGAGGGGCACATGAACCCCAGTGTTTCTAGCAGCACTATCAACAATAGCCAAAGTATGGAAAGAGCCCAAATGTCCATGGATGGATAAATAGATGAAGATGTGGTGTGTATATATGTACAATGGAAGATTACTGGGCAATCAAAAAGAATGAAATCTTGCCGTTTGCAACTATGTGGTTGGAACTAGAGGGTATTATGCTAAGTGAAATTAGAGAAAGATAGAAATCCTATGACTTAACTCCTATGAGGACTTTAAGAGACAAAACAGTTGAACATAAGGGAGGCAAAAATAATATAAAAACAGGGAGGGGGACAATACAGAACAGACTCCTTAAATATGGAGAACAAACAGGGTTATTGAAGGGGTTGTGGGAGGAGGGATGGGCTAAATCTACCCCTGAAATCACTATTGCACTATATGCTAACTAACTTGGATGTAAATTAAAAATAATAATAATGAATAAAAAAAAAAAAGGAAACCTCACTGAGATCCTCCACTCTTAAGTCCAGTGAGTGTCTTTATAAGCATGACTCTGACTTTTTAAAATCAGGCATATTTCTTACCTTTGTTTCATTCAGCTCTTTTGCTAGGCTTCTCTTATCCTATTCTTTATTGGGTACATATTCCTCTGTCTCCTGATTTTGTCTCTGTGTTTATTGCTATATGTTACGAAGGTCAGCAACATCTACAGATCTTGAAAGTAGCGGCCTTATGATGGAAGAGGTCCTGTGGTGCCCTGTGTGCAGGGTGCCCTGGTCACCAGAACCACGTGCTCCAAGGGCTGTCTGCTGTGTGGGTTGTGGGCACTCTGCTGTTGTGGCTGAGCAGTGTTTGCCTTTGGTCCAGTCCACAGCAGTGACCTGCTTGGCCCGCTCTGCATGCACCAGGCAGGTTTGGTCCCTGTGCTTGGAGGAGCCTGTCTTTGGCTATGTTAGGCCTGCAGGCCAGTGGTGTTGGCAATTGGGCTACCTGTCCGCATTCTCCGTCTGTTGTGTGCACACTGGATGGTAGGGTACTCTGTGTGTGGCCCCCGGAGCTACTTGAGTTGGTGGTGGCATGGCAGTCATCCCAGATATTAGCCTGGGATGGAGTCCTACCATCCCAGTGCATGGGGCACTCTCCCTGCACTGCCAGCTTAAAGGCTTGGCTGCTGGAACTGCTGGCATGTTGGTGTATGGTTATGTCCCTGTCCCCGTAGGGTGGTAGGCACTTGGGAGTGGTGGCAGTCCCTTCCAGGGCTGTTTGCGGGGTATATTGGGGTAGGAGCTGCTTTGGGGGAATGCGTGGCAGTTGGGGTGGGGTGGGGTTGGATGGTCAGGGCTGCAGAGGAATGTGGGACCAAGCACACAGTCTGAGCAAGATGCGCGGAGAGTGTTTATGCTGGTTCCTGCAAGTGTCTAGCTATTTAGGCTTGGGAAAGGGTGCCCACCAGCACTTTTTGTTCTTAGAGAAGTCTCTTGAGGATCTCTGCACCTCTGGGGCACATTCTGAGGTTAGTGAACAAATCTCCTTCACATATACCCCAGGCACTTTTCAAACTGTGGCTTGTGAGCTGTGTCTCAGCGGAGTTACTTATTATGCTGGTTCTTTAAGGGCAGGGACCCAGTTTCTGATTGCCCTCTGGCTCTCCTGGAGCTCAACACGCTGATTTTAAAAGTACCTGAAGTTAAGCCCCACTGGTTTTTAAAAGCTCACAAAGTTAAACCCCGCAGGTTTTCAAAGCCAAATGTTAGGGGGATTTGTCTTCCCAGTGTGTGTCCGCTGTGCATGGGGTGCCTGGGGTGGGCCTGATCCTCTCCCTTCTCTGTACTTGAAATGACCCTCGCACTTGTAATCCGTCTAACTGGGGGTTTAGTTCCCAGCAGAGTCTCTGCCCCTCCTATTCTCTTCAGTGTGGCCTCGTCTCCACAATTAACTGTGGAAGGTCTGTTCTGCCAGTCTTCCGGCTGTTTTCAGAGTTAGTTGTACGAATGGAGCTGTTGTCTTAAAGTGTCCTCGGGATGAGGTAAGGTCAGGATTCTCCTATTCTGCCATCTTTCAGACCTCCTCCGTGTTTCTTTTTTAAAATCATGCTCACCCTGGTTTGAAACGGTTTCTGATAGTGTATTTACAATGGGTATTTCCTTATAGTCTCTAAATTTTGTGGGGTGTAGGGACTATCGGAATCAGTGAATCTTCAGCATTTCATATAGTGCCCGGGTGTTCCAGAAACATTTGCTAAACAAATAATTAGCCATGTGGTATCAACATTCTCATGTAAAAAAAAGGGCTATTTTAACCACAAAAAGTGGAAAAGGCTTATTCTTAGTAGAAGATAGTGTTCTAATTTTTTTTACATTTATTTATTTTTGAGAGAGAGCCCAAGTGGGTGAGTGGCAGAGAGTGAGAAAGAGACACAGAATCTGAAGCAGGTTCCAGGTTCTGAGCTGTCAGCACAGAGCCCAACATGGGGCTTTAACTCACGAACTGTGAAATCATGACCTGAGTTGAAGTCGGACGCTTAACGGACTGAGCCACCCAGGTGCCCCGAAGATAGCATTTTATATGGAATAAGCCTATGACTATTGGTCCGTTTTAAACTTTTACTTTTAGGCTAATGAACTTCATTACGTACTGACACTGGACTATGAGCTGACGTTCTGGAACAAATGATCTATGCATGCATCTTACTTGTTTCTTAAGCTTTTAGATTTATGCACAGAAGTGGATACTGTCAATATTAAAAAAAAAAATTTTTTTTTTTTTACTCTCTTAAAAAGAAAACCACAGGCCCAAAATGACGTCACTTAGGTTAAGGCCCCAAGTCTGTAAACCAAGACTTAATACCTAACCTAATTGCAGTTTCAGTACCTCTAGATCCGTAACCTTTAACCAGTCCATGTTGGTTAACGCGAGAATTTCCTGGTCAGCGCTGGGAAATGTACTGATCGACCCCTTCCATTCCCCTTTTAGGCAAGTTTGCCTAAAACAACAGATTCTTTGCTAATAATTTCCTTTTCCCTCACTTTCTACCTTTTAAAAACCTTTTATGTAGCCCTTTGGAACTTTGTTCTATTTATTAGATGTGATGCTGTTCAGTTCATGAGTTGGTTAATAAAACCAATTAGATCTTTGAAATTTACTGAGTTGAATTTTTGTTACCAACTTGAAAAGTGGCATATTTGTAGCAGAGGCCGCCAGCAGTTTTCTGAACGTGTGTTTTTCCTCCTTCTGTAATACGAGAAGTTTTATCTGGGCCATGGACACCCAGGTAAAGACTGTTGTTTCTCAGCTTGCCTGCTGTTAGGTGTGGTCATGTGGCTAAGTTATAGCCCATGAGATGTAAACTGTGGTCATACAGGCAATTTTTGAGTTGTGACCTTAAAGGAGCCTTTCTTCCCTTGTGTAGAACGATGCTAATGTTGGAAGGAGCTAGAGCAACATCTTTTACCATGAGATGGAAGTTGGGTGTTAAGGAAGAAAAAGTAAGAGGGTAGAAAATGTCCCTAAAACCCTGAAACTTCCATATTAGCCCTGAGCTAGGAATGACAGGGCTCTTGTAATAAATAGTGCTAAACTGGTATCCTGGCTAATACAATACTAGACATTCTGTTCTACAGTTACCGTTTGAATTCTCCATGATCGATCTGGAAGTTTTTCCCCAGTCACTTGCAATTCTAAGGCACAGAAATCAGAATGTAGTGTGTGTGTGGGGGAGGGGCGCGGAATCTAAGGTATAATGATATGGGCCAGCTGGTGGGCAGCGCTGTATCTGGGGCTCTCATTCTCTGTCATGAACATTGTACTGATCTGTGACAGACTTGCCAGGATTTTCTGCAACTGAGTTGTCAGATGTCAGGGGCTTTGCTGTGAGCAAATAAACATTTGAAGCTGCTGGTTGTAATTGATAGGGAGTTTATGAAAACTGAAAAATATAAAAAACCTGGCTTTCCTAAGCATGTAATTGTTCATTTTAATTTTTAAAAGTCTAGAAATTTTTTGTATAAAAATAATCATGCAGGGGCGCCTGGGTGGCTCAGTTGGTTGAGCGTCCGACTTCGGCTCAGGTCATGATCTCACGGTCTGTGAGTTCAAGCCCCGCATCAGGCTCTGTGCTGACAGCTCAGAGCCTGGAGCCTGTTTCAGATTCTGTGTCTCCCTCTCTCTGACCCTCCCCCGTTCATGCTGTCTCTCCCTGTCTCAAAAATAAACATTAAAAAAAATTTAAAAAAAATCATGCATTTCACTTAATTCTTTGGGTTGGTAACCTACTAAGTTAACTCACAGGGAAATAAGCGATTAAATTTCCTTTAAATGTTTTAAAACCTATTTATACATTTAAAAACCTGAGGATCATATATTTCAAGCTTCCGACAAAGGGGGCAAATAAGAGCTAAACATTTAAGATGTGCCAGTAGATCTTTAAAGTTAGAGGTTAAATTCTACCTCTAAGTAGAGGTAATCCTACCTAAAGTAGAGGTAGAGGTACCTCTAAAGTAGAGGTAATCCTGCTCTTTTAACATTCAATATATGATCTATAAATGTAATAAAATACTATTTCTAAAAGAAATAATCACTTATACTTTTAATTCTTGTAAATTTATCACAACTCTAATAGATTACTTCATAAAAGATTGAATGCCCTCAATAACACAAAACTCAGTCCTGACTCCTGGCTTCCATATTTACTCCTGAACTTGAGTAGAAGTACTACATGTTTGGTTGACTTATTCATACAGGGCTTGCAAAGCTCAACCCAACCAAGAAGACATTTAGAATCTCAGACTGAGAAGATGGTTTTTCAAGCCCAGGCTTCCCCCCACCCCCCCTCCTACCCCAAACCAAAGCATCACTTCCTCCTATATTCCAACTTTACTATTGTAAAAAAAAATATATATATGTATATCTTACTTCCCTAATCTTAATTCACTGGATTCTGTATGCCCTCTCACCTACGATGACAACAAGTTTCTTCACCCCCTGATTTGTACTGAAGAGACTCCTTTCTTTCTTTTCTTTTTCTTTTCTTTCTCTTTCTTTGCTTTTTTCTTTGCTTTTTTTCTTTGCTTTCTTTGCTTTTTTTTTCTTTCCTCCTTTCCTCCTTTCTCTTTCCCTCCTTTCTCTTTCCCTCCTTTCTCTTTCCCTCCTTTCCTTTCAAGAGAAACAAGGACACAGTGGGGGGGAGGGGAGAGAGAATTCCAAGCAGGTTCCTCGCTGTCAGTACAGAGCCTGATGTGGGGCTCTAACTCAAGATATCATGAGATCATGACCTGAGCCAAAACTGAGAGTTGGATGCTTAACCAACTGAGCCACCCAGTTGCTCCTTTGTTGAAGAGATGCTGTACTTTCTAAGTTCTTCTGTCTCGAGACCATCATTTCTTTTACTGTCCCTGAACTCGAAAGAAGAAAAATTCAGATCACAGACCCAGGAGATGAGAGAGGTGAGGTCATGTCTTAATGCTTGCCTGTATTCTGCTTTTGGATATGCTGAGTTTGAACACATCAGTCTAACACTGCTGGCACGTTTTTTCCCCCTTTCTGTGGAAACTTTAGGCCATTTATTGATTTTAAAAAACACAAGATGAAATGGAGTGAATTAAATATGAAGTTCTAATCACAAATCATGAACTAGCAAAAACTCCACTAGCTGCAAACCTTCACATCAAGTACTTGGGTTTAAATGCTGCTGCTTCTAAAACGTCTAAAAGTTGATTGACTCACTCCTTTTAATAACTTCTCTCTCTTTGTATTTGTCACTGTGGAATTGGGGGGCTATCTATACGTAGCTCGTGCATGAAAAAACTGCTCAAACTTTCTATGACCATTTTCAAATTACCATTCATTTAAGGTAATGAGCAAGTTTTTTCTTCCTTGCAAATTGGTGTTAGAATTGGAGGATGGACAGGCAGAGAAAATGAGGAGGGAAGCTATGGTTTATTTGACCCAAGTTCTACAGGGTAGGACTGGACACTAAAGGTAATGTCTACCAATTGGGAATGGCCCCAATGAAACAAATTTATTGTATGTGTGTGGGCGTGTGACGAGACACATGTACGCATACCACCCCAGATAACTTGAAATCGATTAGCACTTACAAGGCAGTCTGAATTTGCTATTAGAATTAAACCACTTCTGTCTATGATGGAATTGTGTCTTGGTACAAACCAGAAAATGGCCAGAAAGCTTTTTATCCAAGGAAAGTATATTTATTCAAAGTTTTTATCTCGAGTGTCTCAATTTCTGTTTAAAGTCCTCTTCCTCTTCAAGGAGAGTCATGTTGGCCAAAACGAAGGGTTTTGCATTCATTATGATGGTGAAAACTCAGTACCTTAATTTAGATTACATCTCTCAAGCTATAATTGGAAATAATTTCTAATTTGTGTTTTTTTCCAGAATTCTAAACATTCCTTATTATACTTACTGCATTGACTGTTTAATGAATTGCTTTTCCCCTTAATACTCTTTAAAAAAGCTGGATGTCGTCTAAAGCTTTGTGGGTAAATTGCCAAAAACCTTTGGCATGAATCCCAGTTTGGCTTCTAATTTGTAGTGTGACCTTGGGCAAGTCACAAAATCATAGGGGCTCCTCATCCATAAAACACGCAGCCTGGATTGAGCGGTCTATAAATTCTTCTAGCTCTGAGTTGCCATGGTGATTCTTCATTCATAGCATAAGCGTTAGTTACCTTGATGACTCAGGATAGACATGACTCTGTGTGTGTGTGTTTGTGTGTGTGTGTGTGTGTGTGTGTGTGTAGCGTGTCTCCACAAATGAAGAAATAGTATCTGGTTGCTGTTTGCCTTGGTGATAGATGACAGAAAGAGTTCTTCGTATTCCTTTGTTCTCTAATTGTGTTTGAATTTTCACGTAACATGAGACTTTACATGTGCAGGAATCTTAGTGTATTAGAACAGGTTTGTCAGGGACAGAAATGTATTGCATTGGTAATCTGGAACTTCTGATGGTAGAAATATCTATTGACATAAAGATGACTCCAAAACTAACACTATTTGTCACTAGCCAGAACCCTTCCAACCTTAAATTTATTTTAAAATAGATAAGCACCTGAATAATAATAAGAATGTAATAATAGTAAATTTAAAAATCCCTTAGAATTGTATCTGGCATATAGTCAGTGTTCTATATCTACTAATGCATTTCATCTTTGCAAGTTAGTGAGGTATGGAATAAACTTTTTTCTATCTTAGGAAAATGAGGTAAAGAAAGACTGAATGAGCTGCCTAAAGCTACTAAGTGTGGGGCTGGGATTTGACTGACCCGGGTAGTTAAGAGTAAGGAATTCCTAGAACCTACCACTCTTCCCCACTGCCCCTGGTAAAGAACTCGCTATAGAAGCACCTGGATGACTCAGTCACTTAAGTGTCCGACTTGATTTTTCACTCAGGTCATGATCTCATGGTCAAGAGATTGAGCTGGCATCGGGCTCCATGCTAAGCATGGAGCTTGCTTAAGAGTCTCTCCCTCTGCTCCTCCTCTGCTTGTGAACTGCTTATGTGTGTGTGCTCTTTCTTGTAAAAACAAACAAACAAAAAACCCTCACAAAAAAAACAAAACAAAAACCCTCATTGTAGTGCATCCATAGCTGGATTGGGCATTAGAGAGAAGTCTGAATGGAGGAAGGGTTCTGGTGTGTGGTCGTCTGTCTTCCATTACATGCAGTGTGTCCTTGGGTAAGTCCTTCAACCTCACTGAACCAGTGTTATTCAATGGAAATGGAATATTTGCTGGAAGTGTGAGCCACATATGTAACCTCAAACTTTGAAATAGTCCTATTTAAAAAACATAAAAAGAAACTGGTGAAATTGATTTTAATAATTCTATTTAGCCCAATATATCAATATAATTATTCAACATGATCAATAATATTTAGAAATGGGATCTTACATTTTTACACTTTAAATCCATGAAATCTGATGTGGGTTTTACACTTAAGCACATCTTGGTTCAGAATATGTCTATTTGAAGTGTTCACTGGCCCTATGTAGCTAGAGTCACAGCTCTGAACCCTTGAGAGCTACCATAAAAATGAGACCACAGTGATGGATGATCTCTAAAATGTCAGCTCTGAAGTTCCAGAAATCTATAATGAGAAGTACCTGTACCCCTTAATGGTTTACCATGACATTACTTACTTCTCTGCTTAAGTAGCATGGAGAATGCACTCTAAGATGAAAATTCAACAGTGAAATGATTTTTGAAGCATCACAGAGGCAGTATAATGTCAAGAGACACATCGAGTAAGGACTTTCAGAAAGTGACTGTGCTCTAGTGGGTTAAAAAAAATGATTCCACAAATACCCAAGAGATTACTATGGGTCAGGTCCTGTTGTAGATCTCTGGGATTAGGAAGAGTACAATTCATGGCCTCTGCCTTTATGATACTTAAACTGAAGTGAGACAATAAATGGATGTGTGGATGGTTTAAGTAAGTACCAGAAGGAAAAGTAGAGTAAGGGGTTATAGAGGAGAAACTGAAGACCCAGGGGGTTGGTAGGTCTGGTTTCAACAGGAAGACTTCTCTGAGGAGGTGACTCTTGAATTTGGATGTGGTTGAGAGAAGGGAGAAGCTTCATGAAGACCTGGGAAAGTATACGCCAGAGAGGGATACAGGAGTCTAAGCTGGGAAACAGCCCGAGGTGGAAGAGACTCCATGATGTTGACGAAGAACTAAAGGCATTGTGCTGAGTTGAGCGAGGAGGTGACAGGAAGCATAGTTGGGGAAGTAGGAGTTTGGATTTCATTTTAAGTGCCATAGAAGGCCCAGAGAGAACCAAGGTTGGCAGAGAGGTTGATTGGCTTGTTTTTATGAAAAAACTCTGGTGGACAGAGAATAGTCAGTGTTTGGTCAAAAGACATCCAGATGGCCAACAGACACATGAAAAGATGCTCAACATCACTCATCAGGGAAGTGAAAGTCAAAACCACAATGAGATAATCCCTCATACCCGTCAGAGTGGCTATAAATGAACAACTCGGGCAACAACAGATGTTGGCAAGGATGCAGGGAAAGGGGATCTCTTTTGCACTGCTGGTGGGAATGCAAACTGGTGCAGTCACTCTGGAAGATCGTATGGGGGTTCCTCAAAAAATTAAAAATAGGGCTACCCTACAACCCAGTTATTGCACTGCTAGGTATTTATTCACAGGATACAAAAATGTTGATTCAAAGGGGCACATGCTCCCCAATGTTTATACCAGCACTATGAACAATAGCCAAATTATGGAAAGAGCCCAAATGTCCATTGACTGATGAATGGATAAAGAAGAGGTGGTGTGTATGTATATACAATTACATATATGTACATATGTAACATATACACACACAATGGAATATTACTTGCTAATCAAAAGGAATGAAATCTTGCCATTTGCAGCAACAACATGGATGGAACTAGAATGTATTCTGCTATTCTGACATCAGAGAAAAATACAATATGATTTCACTCGTGTGGAATCAAAGAAACCAAAGAGATGAACATAGGGGAAGGGAAGGGAAAATAAGATAAAAAGAGGGAGGAAAACCATAAGAGACTCTTAAATACAGTGAACAAACTTGAGGGTTGCTGGGGGGGGGTGTTGGGGGGGGGATGGGCTAAATGGGTGAGGGGCATTAAGGAGGGCAGTTGTTGGGATGAGCACTGGGTGTTATACGAATCACTAAATTCTCCTGAAACCATTATTAGACTATATGTTAACTAACTTGGATTTAAATTTTAAAAGATTATTTGGTCTTCCTGCTCCCACTCTGACCAATCAGGATACCACATGATAGTCTAGGTGACTTTTCATGGTGACTTGGAATAGTATGGGAGTTAGGGAGGTTGAATGAGTTGCTTAGGTTGCATATATGTGTTGAAGGTAGACTTGATTGGATGTATTGGTAGATGGCCCAGGGGTATGCAAGGACAGAATCCAAATGGCCCCTGGGTTTTTGGCTTGAATGACTGGGTCAATGGTGGTGCCATTTACCCAGATGGTGATAGTGAGGGGAAAAATGGGTTTGGCAGCAACAAAGGGTTAAGGGGATAGGGAATCAACTGTTCTATTTTTAGACTTTTTGAGATAGGTTTGTATGAATTTAGACAGCAGGATTGAAATTGGGGCACAGAGGTTTATGGTCTTTATCTTAGGCATTCAGAGAGAAGACTTTGCTGTGGTTTCATCTGGGTACTGACTTTGTTTTCTCCAGGATAAAGATGAGGCCTTTATGACACTTAGTTTTGGATAATGATAGAAGTGTTAGGGCTAGGAATCATGACTTAAAGAAATGTTTTCCCTCTAGTGTTAGAAGGTTTTGGCTCTGGGCTTGAGAAAGAGCTGGAACCAGTGCTGGTAATGAGCTGGTGAGCATGAGCACACCTATAGTAGGGGTTAAACACTGACCTATTCTTATGCTAATTGGTAAATAGCCATCAGCCACAGCACCCTTTCCCCCTGAGGCTATCAACCTAGTCATCAGGGCCCCATCTCTGGAACACTCTAGACCTCTCTCTACTAAGTAATGCCTCACACTGCAGTTAACTTGCTTGGCCCCATTCCACCCGCTTAGGAGGAACAGCAACTGTTCTGATTGGTCAGGGCTCATACCATGCCATATGCATCACTAACCTTTTGAGTATTACCTATGGTTCTACCCTAAGTGGGCCATGACCAAACCATTGGAATGGGAAAGAACCACCTTCATGAACCGGTCACTTTGAAAAAATCCGAGGTGTTGAAATCCTTCATCCCTTGCATGAATTATGTTCCTTTTACTTTATTCTGTGAACACCGCACATATTTGGTCTAGTAGTGAAGTTGACAAGGCCTTACATGCTTAGATTACTTGTATCCTGGCATAAATATTGCAGACTGAAGACTCCCTGTATTACTCTGTGACCAAGAACTATGAAATTTCAGACCGAGCCTTTATTCCTTCATACCATGTTTATACCATAAGCTGTGGCTCCAAGACTGAGGAAATACTTGATTTACTATAACAAAACAAAAGAGCTTGCTTGCTCCCTTTGACTCCATGTTCTCTCTTGTACTTTGGGCTTTCTCTGATAAAAGATGAAAAGAACCCCCAAAGAACTGATGATTCTGTACTTCCTTGAAAGCTTGAATTCATAGTGAAGTCTTGGGCCTGGTAAAATTCTAGAGTCATTATTTAAACAACTACACTTAAATGTAACATAAATATAATATGCAAATATCTGTATAATTCCATGTATTTCATTTTCAACCACCAACATTGAGCTGGGATATTCTCAGTATAGAATGCATATGATGATAAAGAGGTTGGTGAAGGGATAAAAAGCCTTGTGACATGGGGTGAGGGGAGTGAACTCAGTTCCTGCTTGCCCATTCTGCTCTAACAGAGGGTCCCATCCTCTTGGAGGGGGGACACAAACATGGAGTAGTGATGTACTGCAGATGAAACACTTGCCGATTGCCTGGTGAGGGCAGAGCAGAATGTGCTATTTCCCAAGGCTTTGGGCCGGAGGTGGGAAGAACTGACCAAGATCTTGACATAGCCATGGTACTTGAGTAGAAAAAGAGAGGAGGCACTTCTGATATTCTAGACTGTAAATAAATGTCCCTTCTGACTGATTTCTCTTCAATGGCTTAAAAAACATTTTCTCTTACCTCTCAGTTGGGGATAATTGATGAGAGGCACTGGGAGAATTTATCCTCTGAAAAGTTGAAGGAATCATGTGGCCAGTCACATTTCTTACTGTATAAAGGTTCTATGATAGTGTTCTTGGCACACCTGTTTCAACAATTTGAGAACTTTATTCCACTGGCAGTTGAGAACTTTCTCTATGCCAAGAACTGCATGTACAGAGAAAAGATAGACAAATGTAAGTGGATTTTTGGTTAAACTAGACTTTTAAACCCCTTGGTCTTTCCAAGTCTATAACCCTTTAGGAGGCAGGCTGGCTTCTATTGCTTTACATACTTTTGGCATTTACATTTGAGAGTGTTTGCAATCTATCACACCCATCTTCCTCTTTGAGGACTATATTCTTTTTGATTAGATCAGGTGATAGGCTCTGGCTCTGGAAAATCCAGGTAGTGGATGGTGCAGCGAGAATGCTAAGGAGAGGTGAGGAAGGCCAAGTTGATTGGTAATACAGAACTGAAGTGGGGGAGAGGAAACACGGGGAAAAGCCAAGTCAGGAGGGCTTCTCTGGATGGGGTGTTGAGACTAGGAAAGTGTCAAGGAACATTTTTCTGATTGTGGAAAATACTAAAAGTAACAGTGATGAAGAGGGATCATTCTGAGAGTACCTTCTGAAAGTTAAGAATTCACCTCCCTGTTGGCATTTTGTAAACATTGGGATGGAATTGGAGAATTAAATCACATTAATTGACTCATTAGTGGTTATTTGAATGTGACACACTGTCAAAATTGAGGCTCATGGGGCACCAGGGTTTAGAGAAATACACTGAAAACACCAAGATAGGAGATTTGGACCCAGACACCCCAAGAATGAGGAGCCAGGGCGGTTTGGCTGGCTGTATAACAGCCACAATGACGTGGATGGACATGTGTCTAGTGTTGGTCATTGGAATGTGGGAGCAAGTGATGTGTACCATTTCCATTTATTAATTGGTACATCAGGATAAAATGGTTTTTAAGCCATTAAAGGGAAATCGATCTTCAGAAAATTACTTACAGTCTTCCCTTTCTACCTAGGGAAGTACCACCTCTTTGGCAATAAAAAATATGTAGCCCATAATAAATCCCCTAGTCACAGTCCTCTTAATCTTTTTCTGTAGTCACATTTGAGTCCATTAGCTAAAGAGAGCAATGCTACAAGATTCACACTGTCCGGTGGTTTGAGTCATCACTTGGGAGGAAAGCTGCCCAATGATGAACAGGGACATTGGGCTTGATATATGGGAGTGAAAAATAAGTTTTTGCTATGTTAAGTCACCGAGATCTTGGGTTTTGTTCGTTGCTGCAACAGAACCTTGCCTTCTCTACTAGTCTATTTTTAAACAAGTTCAACAATAACCCCTCTGCTCCCCTCACTGACTGCGCTGTTAGCTGCTGTTTCTTCCCTTATACTGTGGGAGGAACAGCTGTTAATCTTTAATGACAATGATGCTGTCATCTCCAACATGTTTTCCAACTGGATTAAATTTTTTTTTTTTAATTTACTTAAAAAAATTTTTTTTAATGTTTATTTTTGAGAGAGACAGCATGAGCAGGGGAGGGACAGAGAGAAAGGGAGACACAGAATCTGAAGCAGGCTCCAGGCTCTCCAGACAGCACAGAGCCCGACACACAGCTTGAACTCGTCAACTGCGAGATCATGACCTGAGCTGAAATAGGATACTTAACCGACTAAGCCACCCAGGCACCCCGAATTTTACTCATTTTGATAGAATGTACGAACAGGGGAGGGGCAGAGAGTGAGGGAGAGAGAATCCCAAGCAAGCCCCACATTATGAGCACATAGCCCAACATGGGGCTCGATCTCACTAGCCATGAGGTGCAGACCTGACCTGAAATCCAGAATGGAATGCTTAATCAGTTGAGCCAGCCAGGAGCCCCTTTCCCAACTGGATTCACATTCTTAATGATCCTGCTTTGTTCTAGGGGAAGACTGGGGTAGGGGGGAAGCATATGGAGCAATTCAGTGGCAAATGGTTAGCACATACTGAACTATAATGGAATTTTCCTGAGGCCAGTTCATGTTCTACAAGCCCATGAATGAGTGTCTTACTTTGTTTTGCCCGTGTGTCCTTGTATTTGTTTGCACTTGGTTTTTGTTTTAGTGTTTTTATTACACATTTGGCCTGGTTTTAGACTCAAAGAGCACAAGATCTTGCAGGGAAGCTTTTGGCCTTGCTAGATACAGGTTGTTTGGAGCTGCTTACCCTTCTGGGTTGGTAGAAATGATCTGGAACATGATCTTGGGGGGGGAAACCTTTTCCATAGTTGGGTCATCTTGGCTACCTGCTAGCTATGGTCTTGGGGGAGGATTTTGCATTTGCTTCTGTAGATGGGTGTGATCTTATTTATTTTATTTTTTTTCAGAGACAAAATAGTAGGTTTTGTCAGAGCTCAGTCTTTGGTGTCTATATTCCATCTGTTACTTTCTGTCTATATGACCCTTGATGAGTAACTTAATTTTTTTAGGACTCTATTATTTCCTTATTTGTAAAATAAAGTAAGATTAACATATAGGTCTTTCGCATAGCTTCTACCTAAAAAAAATTTTTTTTAATCTTTATTTTTGAGAAAGAGACAGAGTGTGAGCAGGGGAGGAGCAGAGAAAGAGGGAGACACAGAATCTGAAGCAGGCTCCAGGCTCTGAGCTGTCAGCACAGAGCCCGTTGCAGGGCTCGAACCAATGAATTGCGAGATCATAACCTGAGCCACAGTCAGACGTTCAGCCGACTGAACCACCCAGGTGCCCTGCTTCTGATTTTAAATAAGCATTCAGTAGCTTTTTTTGTTTATATTTTCATTGGCACTACTATGTTTCCTCTTTAGTTTTTCTTTTTTTTTTTTTCAGTTGTGTGTTGATATGGGTCCTTAGTACTTTGTTGAGGCACTTGAAATTTAGAAAATTCTAGATCATGAGAGCATTCTGAGTACATTTGTGAACATAATAGCAGCTCATTGTAGAAGTCCAAATGGCTAAATGCTGTTTGGGTCACTCAGAATATCATCATCTCATTTTTAGCTTGAACATCAGGCTGTGTTGGGTGCAAGAAGAAAGACAAGTTACCCAAATCCACCACCAGCAGAATAATGAATTCTCACTTGTGTTGCCTTGCTTTGCCTCTTCCTTTTTTCTTGGGAGTGACATGTAAGAAAAGGGCTGGAGAGAGTGCAGTACAAATGGAGGGTAAAGTCAAGGGATATTCATTGTCTGAAATCTCTCCTTTCCACCTCACTGGCCAGAGTTGGGAGGCAATTTCCCATGGACCTCTCATGATTCTGCATGTCTTGTAAGCGAGCTACTGATGGCCTTTTTCCAGTACTTTATTTTCAAGGATGTTGGTATAATAAACAGTCTGAAAGATAAAGTGTCTTTCTCCAGATAAAAAACAGGTTGTCTATTGCCCACTATATAGAATTTAAGTTTCCTAAGCCCAGGATTTTCCTATAATGCAGCCACAGAGCTTTCAGGCATCCATCTGGTCCTGTTCACATGGGCTTCTTGGGACTTTGGAGGCAGAAGAACTGATAAAAATTTGCCGATGCTCATGGTTCTTTATATATTATGAGCAATAAAGTTCATTGTCTTGGACCCTGGAGTCTCATGTCTTCTGCCATTGTGCATGAAAACTGTGGCAGCTAACTTGTTAGAGTCAGATCTCAGATCTTTCTTATTTATTTTTATGTTTTATTTATTTAGAGCAGGAGCCAGAGAGGCAGAGAGAGAGAGGGAGGGAGGGAGGGGGAGAGAGAGAGACTCCCAAGCAGGCCTTGCACTGTCAGCGCAGAGCCTAATGTGTGGCTCAGACCCACGAACCATGAGATCATGACCTGAGCTAAAACCAAGAGTTGAAGGCTTAACCCACTGAGCCACTTTGGTGCTCAAGATCTTTCTTACTTCTTGACAGCCATCATCTTACTTTGCTTTTAAGGCAACTCGAAAACTATTGAGAATAAGACAGGCTAAAACAAATGTAGCTGGATTAAAGCCATAAGCTATGTGGTACAGTCTTAGTGTTTCTTTACCACTTCTCATTCCTCCTCCTCTATCTTGATATAACATTGTTAGAAGCCCCGTTTGACAAGGGCAAAATCATCCTCAAGGGGAGAGGGACAACCTTGATTGAAACCAGAACCCTTTTTAAAAAAATTTTTTTTTTCAACATTTATTTATTTTTTGGGACAGAGAGAGACAGAGCATGAACGGGGGAGGGGCAGAGAGAGAGGGAGACACAGAATCGGAAACAGGCTCCAGGCTCCGAGCCATCAGCCCAGAGCCTGACGCGGGGCTCGAACTCATGGACCGCGAGATCGTGACCTGGCTGAAGTCGGACGCTTAACCGACTGCGCCACCCAGGCGCCCCCAGAACCCTTTTTAATACAAGAGAGATGGGGGAAAATAAGGGCATTAATATTTTTTTTAATGTTTTTAAACTTTTAAAATTTATTTTTGAGAGAGAGAGGTGGGGGGAGAGAGACAAAGCATGAGTTGGGGAGGGGCAGAGAGAGAGGGAGACACAGAATCTGAAACAAGCTCCAGGCTCTGAGTTGTCAGCACAGAGCCCGATGTGGGGCTCGAACTCAAAAACCATGAGATAATGACCTGAGTCGAAGTTGGATGCTCAATTGCTTGAGCCACCCAGGCACCCCGGGGCATTAATATGTTAAATCCTCTCTGCTCCATCACAAGTAAGAGTCCAGTCTTTTTAATTTTTTTTTAATCTTTATTTATTTTTGAGAGAGAGGGAGACAGAGTACGAGTGGGGTAGAAGCAGAGAGAGAAGGAGACACAGAATCCAAAGCAGGCTTCAGGTTCTGACTTGTCAATGCAGAGCCCGATGCGGGGCTTGAACTCAGACTGTGAGATCATGACCTAAGCCGGGTGTTGGACACTTAACCAACTGAGTCACCTAGGTGCCCCCAAGAGTCCCATCTTCTATCTCACAAATTGTTAAAATAGATGATTCTTGTTTTCTCTGCTCTAGTCTAGAACGTAACAAAAATATATAACAGAAGTAGTTTATTTAGTTACCTGTATTTAATCAAACTCTTACAGATGTTGGCATTATTGAATGAATGGCTTATTTAGCTTTGGTTGGTGAGTGTAGAGGAGCATGTTTTGGACTGAATGGTTGTGTCCCTCCTAGATTCATAGGATGAAGACTTAATCCTTAATGTGATATAGTTGAAGATAAGCCTTGAGGAGGCAGATACGGTCAGGTTATGAGAGTGGGGCTCTACTCCAGTCAGATGAGTGCTCTCATGAAGAGACACCAGAGAGCTTGTACAGTTGTGCTCTTTGTCTGCCCCCGCCTGTCTCTCTCTCTCCCCCCATTGTCTGAGGACACCTTGAGAAGGTAGCCATCTACAAGCCAGGAAGAAAGCTCTTCACAGGAATAGCAGTGATCAGCACCTTGATCTTGGACTTCCCAGCCTCCAGAAATAGAAATTTCTTTTGGTTAAGCTCCCTAATCTGTGATATTTTGTTATGGCGGCCCTAAGAAACGAATAGAGAGCAGCATGTATGCATTGAAGGGATACTGGGCAGTCAGAAATGTTGGTGAAGGTCTTGGGAGTTGGTATCCTTAAGGAAACTAACTTCTGGTTTCATAGCCATTCTTTATGAGGCACAGATGATGTTAAGCTGCCTAAGGCATACCTGAATGGGTTGGACCCAGCATGCCTTCCTCTAGAACTTTGACTAAGCCATCCCAACTCCCATTCATGCGTACTTGAGTCATCTACCTCAAAGAGTGTTTTCCGCAAGCCACCTTCCCTGTTTATTGATTAACGGTGGGGTTCCCCCCCCCCCTGGAATTTCACTTACTCTGATTTCTTACTCGTGCCTTTTCAGCATGTCCCTTGTTATCTCTGGTGTGTATGAGCCAGTGACTAACTTGAAACTCTCTTACTCTATTTATGTGGTAATCTGTTCATTCTTTTATTATAATAGATTGATGAAGCTCCATAGAACCTCAAATCATTTTATGCAAATCCGTTGTTTTTCCAAGTTTCCTTATAGCGATAAGGAAGGGGAGGTGTCTTAGCTTGAGCTGCTGTAACAAAATAGCACAGACTGGGTGACTTAAAACAGCTGACATTTATTGTTCAGTTCTGGAGGCAGGGACCCAAGATCATGGTGCCATCATGGTTGAGTTCTGGTGAGAGCCATCTTCCTGACTTAGGGATGGCCACTTTGTGGATGTATCCTGATGTGGTAGAGAAAGGAAGCTCTTCTGTCTCTCCATCTTCTTAGAAGGGCACTCATTCCGTCATGGGTACTTTACCCCTATGACCTCATATAAACCAAATTAACTCCCAAAGCCCCCACCTCCTAATATTATCCTACTAAGGTTTAGGGATTTAACGTAAGAATTTTGCAAGGACCCAGACACTCGTTGGAAAACAAAAGGCTTCGGATGAAGTTTTGGAGCCATATAGCACTTTGTTCTTGCGTATCTACCCAGAAAAGAATTCTTCCATGAGCTGCAACTAATTAAGCTCTTTATAGCCCATTTCATGGCAGCGTTCATGCAACAATTCTCTTTTGAGCCTTTGCTAAGACACACTGGGTATACCAATATGCAGAAGACACAGCATCTGAAAATGGATCTCAGTTTTGATATTCATTATACACTCGTTTTAATGGTAATGGCCACTAGACTTCTAAAAAGAAGGAAGCTGTTAAGAAATATCAGCTGTTAAGAAATAATCCAATAGGTTGAGTTTCTGGTTTTGTATAATCACAGGACAATATCCATTAACTATCTCCAAAAATAACAACGACCTTAATGGGTTTGTAGGGAGAGACGTTGCTTGACTTGAAAGAGATTTGTACATACTTGGACTAAAAAGATTTATTAAAAAGGAATCTTGTTTTTTTTTTTAATCATAGTAATTGGAAAATTACCTTCTTTGAATTTTCTTTAGGATAGGAGTTTTTTTTTCTTAGAAAAAAATAATTGCTGGTAATTTTTTGAGAATAATTAGATGCCTTGTTCTGGGTCAAGATCCTAAAAGAGAATAGTTTTCCTTCTTTTGGGACAATAATAAAGCACTTAAAATGTTTCTGCTAGATTTCATGGCTGCCCACCTTAGGATCTAGTTCATTAGGCTTTCTGCCTGCTACCTCTTTTGTTAAAGGGAAAAGGAGAGGTGTCTCAGTATATTACACTTATCAGAAATTGTTCTTTGCTGGGGCACCTGGGTGGCTCAGTTGGTTAAGCGTCTGATACTTGGTTTCAGCTCAGGTCATGACCGCACAGTTTTATGAGTTTGAGCACTGCATCAGGTTCTGTGCACTGACTGGGTGGAGTTTGCTTGGGATTCTCCCTCTCTCCTTCCATTCCTCTCTCCCCCTCTCTCTCTCTCTCTCTGGACCCTCCCTGGCTCCCACTCTGTCTCTCTTGCTCAAAAAAATAAAATTGCTCTTTGCCATTGCATAGTCTTGGATAGTCTTTTACCAAGTTTTGTTTCTGGAATGGAAAAGTAATACTGCTTATAATAGGATCTGAGAACATGGGAGGAACTTAGAAATCATATAGTTGAACTTGATTATCATTATCTCAAATTGAGGTAACCAGCACCCAAAGAGGAAACTTCATAATTCATAAAGACTCAGAACTAGAACCAAGGTTCCTTGGCTTCCAGTCCATTGTGGTTTCTGCCCCATCATACTGCCCTCTTTTCTCATTGGATGGGCCTTTGTCATCCCTATTTCATCCTCATCCATGGTAGAGGACAGAAACAAACAGCAAATCTCATGGCAATGCTGATGCAGTGATTGTTCTTGGAGCCTTCTCCATGATTCAAAGCTATATGCAACATGTCACCAGAAAACAGATACTAACCTCTGGGAAAATTCCACAAATGTTTATGGAGCATTTCTTTGTGCCGTGTGCAATGTAGGTTCCACATCCGTCCCTGATGATCATGCCAAGTAGACATTCTTGCTCAGATTCTTCTTCATGGGATGGGGAGAAAAAAGAAAATCCTGACAGTGACTCTAGTGTGGGAAGGTGTCTGTTAGTCCAGTCAAGAGACGATGGGGGTTTACTATGCCTCAGAGTACAGAGGTCCAGTTCCTGAAACACGAGCGAGTTGTAAAGCTGTGTGCTAGGTTATTCTTTCTCTTTGACTTAGCCTAAGAGAAGTTTCTCTGGGGTTTCCAGCCTCTTCTTCCTTGACCTTTTCACCTTGTGCTCATTCTTTCCCTTACCAGAACTTTGGAACATACTTTCCCATGCACCTGCTGGCTTCCCTGCATGAAGGGAAGACTCCCTTGCTGGGCATTTGCAGCTTATAATTGAAGCCAATCATTCTTGTTTACCAGGGCTATTTATTTTTTAAGCCTAATCTCCGGAAGTTGTGGAAGGAAAGCTTTTTTTCATGGAAGGGCAGGGACCCAAGCTTTTAAAAATCTGGAGTGGCTGTGAAGTCTTCTGTGTATCAACATCTTCATCCAAGCACTTAAAGTTGAAGTAAGGAGTCTCTTGTGGCCATCTTTCCATCCTAGAATTGGTAATCTTTTCAGTCAACATAGCTGAGATGCAGATAGACTCTTTATTGTAGAAAATTTGACAAATATATGAACAAAATGGAGCACTGGTTCCCTTAGTCATGTTAGCCCAGTTGGTCTTGCATATTTAAATATTTTAATTTGGGGCACCTGGGTGGCTGTCTCCATTGAGTGTCAGACTCTTGATTTTGGTTCAGGTCATAATCTCATGATCTGTGGGACCGAGCCCCAGCTCAGGCTCTGCTGACAACTCAGACTGCTTGGGGGGTCTCCTCCCTCCCTCTCTCTCTCTGCCTGCCTGCCTTTCCCCTACATGTGTGCATTCCCTCTCCCTCTCCCTCTCCAATCTCAAATCTCCTCTCTATCTCAAATAAACATTAAAAAAAATAGTAAATATTTTAGTTAAAAATGAACGGTGAGGTATTTAGGTAGTTTTTATAGGGTTATAGACCAATTTTTATTAAGTTGGACTGTTGGGCAATGCTGAAATCAATGAGGGTAGAAAAAATAATTGTTACCATCCTACAGTTCACAAAGTGATTTCCTCTCTTTAGTTTGATCCTTATAATGATCCAATAGGCAGTCAGGCATTATTTGTATGTTCCTTTTGCAGAAACTCAGACACCTTTTAAAAATGTTTGGTGTTTGTTTAATGTTGAGAGACAGAGTGTGAGTGGGGGAGGGGCAGAGAGAGGGAGACACAGAATCCGAAGCAGGCTCTGGGCTCTGAGCTGTCAGCACAGACCATGAGATCATGACCTGAGCTGAAATCAGACATTCAACTGACTGAGCTACCCAGGTGCCCCCAAACTCAGACACCTTTAACCAATGGTGGAGCCATGACTTGATCCTGGAATTTGGAGCTCTGTATTATGTATTTTTGCTTCATGTTCTTCTGCTTCCTTGATAAGAAATGAAATGTAGGCCAGCAGGACTACCAGGTGGTGAGTGATGAGAGAGAAGCCAGGTGAAGTTGATCATGCCATGTTTTCAGACCATATCCATGGCAACGTGGACTTGAGAGAGTAATTGGCCAGTCCTGTTGCCCGTGTGCCCAGATTCACCTTAGTGATGATGTGTGTAAGGAATAGCATCCGCTCAAAATCCCACTCTCCTTGGCTGACTTTGCACTTCTACCTAGGGTTTTACCAAAATGAGAGTGGCTCAGCTTGAACTTTTGAAGTCGTCACTTTAATTGGTTTTGGGAACCTCTTTTTCCACCGGATCGGTGCTTCTAAATACAAATCACGGACTGTCCTCCTGTGAGAGCTTGTCATTGCTCTAGTTTTGGGCATAGCAGAACTGAATATCTCAAACTTGTTCATCAGAGTATCCTTAACAGCAGGGGAGAATAAAGGATGCATCCTGGACATAAGCTCAAGCAACCGTGTGTCAGCAGGAAATATCTCTGAAATCTCACGTTCATGAAAATTAATAGGGAGTTTATATGATGCTCTGAAATACTTATTTCTACATTAAAGATTACATTACAGGGGCGCTAGGGTGGCTCAGTTGGTTAAGCGTCCAACTTCGGCTCAGGTCATGATCTCATGGTTCTTGAGTTTGAGCCCCATGTCCAGCTCTGTGCTGACAGCTCAGATCCTGGAGCCTGCTTTGGATTCTGTGTTTCCCTCTCTGCCCCTCCCCTGCTCATGCTCTGTCTCCCTCTCTCTCAAAAATTAATCAACGTTAAAAAAAAATTTCCAGATGAATTATGGTGAGTGATGGTGACATTTTGTCTGTGATTTTGTGTACCCAGCTGCCCTTAGGTTGTTTTTCCCCGATTGAATGAGCATAGACCCAAGCTAGCACTGGAGCTCCTCCTGTTTCCATCAGGACTATAGGATTCTGGGGTCATTCCTGATAAACAGGTAGGTGTGGTTTGGGGTCTGCATCAATGGCTCTTAGATAATTACAGTCACCAGACCCAAATGTTAGATCCCACACCAACTTGTCATTTTCCACACACGAACCATCACAGTGGAATAGCTAGGAGGAAGGACATTGCTTTAGTTAACAGGAGGAAGTGATGTCTGGTTTTAATATAAATGTAATTGTTCTTGGGAGAAGAATCTAACCATGCCCATGTTACTTCCGTATGAGCCTGCTGACTGGGTCAAACTTTGACAACCATTGATTTGTCTGGAGTCTGGTGTGACCAGATGTTTGCCCTACTTTAAAGAAGGCAATAAATAGCTGGCAGCGAGGAAATCAAATCCATTACATGTAGGGCGTTTATGAGTTGGGTGCCAGGTTAAATAATATTCAGGAGTGGCTACATAATTGGTGGGCCGGTGCAAAATGAAACTGTCACATCCTCTCCAAAAATTAGAGATTGCAAGATGGCAACAACAGGCATTAAATCAAGCACAGAGCCCTCTCTGCATGAAGCCCTGTACAATTGACAGCCTGATCAAGTTTGTTAAGTTGGGAAAGTTCTGTGTCTAGCTAGAATGAGAAGGAAGAAACCACAACCACAAAGGTTATAAGAGAAAAAGGGAAGGAGAATGACCAGGGGAATAAAGTTTTCCTGTAGGTGGAGTGCAGAACGGCTGTGGTCCACATGTGACGTGTGGGAGAGGAAAGGAGAATGTTGCAGCTGGGAAGAATGGAAGCGGATGGAACACTGATGTTGTAAACCAGGTCTATCCCAGAAATTTACTGTAATGGCTAGTGGTTACATCCTAGTGGACAGCATAACACACAAAGCACAGTATTGGTTGATTGATTGATGGTAAGATTCTGTTTTACACCATTCATGAAAACTTAGTGGCATTTAGTTGCACTTGCTATGAGGTCAGAGAATTGCGAGTTACTACTGTCAGTTTTGTCCACCTTGGAACAATATTTATAGTGTGGAGAGATTCAGGAAATTGGCATGGATGGGGGTTACGGTGTCTTTCTAAAAGATGGAAACTTGAACATCAGTGAAGTATAAAGAGCATGAGCATGATGCAGGCTTTATGGAAGATGGTAATCAAATGCAGTGCTCATTTATTGTTCAGTCAATATCATTAATGGGATGAGAGGCAAAACTCAAACATAAATAAGACCAGACAGGGAAGGTGTATGCGTGAAGACGATGAGGAACACTGGTGACTAAGGCATGCCAGAGAGCATAGAGCCTGTTTAAAGATGCTTGGAATCCTGTAATTGCAAAACACAGAGCAAAATCCTTCCTTAGGTTAGGTTTAATTGCCTGACCATCAGTTTACAACCGCTGATAGATGAGTTTTGGGGAAAAAGCAGTCACATCGGTGGCTCTGGAAACTATTGAAGTGGAGCCTTGTTACCAAGAGTGGAGAGGTTGAGACGATTAATATCCTCTCATGAGCTTAATGCTACCAACCAGGAGGCAGGTGCCAGGGGGTTCTACCAGGTGTATACACACCACCTTCAACTGCTCAACACCTATGTTGTCCTCGGTCCATAAGGTGGCTTTTGGATTCTGTTGCCAAGAGAGATCCCATAGGCTACTAACATGATTGAGTAGGTTTTAAGGACTAATCAGGAAGTTTTCTTTAATTGCTCTGCATAAATTCACTTAAGTTTCAGCCTATTTCCTCATTTTGTAGAGCTATCTACTCTGAAGAATGATGTATTTATGTAGAATAAATCCACTTTGTTACAGGAATGTGTCATTTCCCCTATTTGAAAATATTGGAAACCTTAATTCCTAAAACAGTATGTATGGCCAGAGAGTTTTAATCGAATGCTATTTATTCTATCAGAATAAACGTTCTGTCTGTGAACACTGATATTAGTGACTGATTAATCTTGAGTAAAAAAGATTCTTCCTTTGACTTCTTTCTTTTGCCCCAAATCCCTAGATCTCCTCATCACTCATGTTCTTTTCCATGCTCTGGTTCTCCCAGAGAACCCTGCGTGTCCCAAGCGCAACTGCATGAGAATGTTCTAGCAATTCAGGTTGCCATGTGAAAAGCAGAGTTTGCACATTTGGGGCCCAGGAAGGAGAAAATGGAGGCCACAAATTTCCCAGTTGTGTTGAGAACCCTCACACATACCTGTGTACTCCAGGGGGTAGTGAAGGAGAAATAAATTGCTCTCAAACTGTCCAAAGAAAATAGAGTTTAAAACAAAAAGCAAAAAGAGCTTTACTGACAAAATCTCTCCTTTTGGTAAGCATGCTTGAGCTGTTATGCCAGAATAAGAATTTGGCGATCACTAAGTTTTCCTGGTTTGAATCACAAGGATGGAAAGGATATGCTTGAACTCTCCTCTCTTCCTTTACTCATTAGGTAGATAAAATGTTTGGACCTCAAGAAATCTGGACCTGCAAAAAATTTTTTTTAAGTAGAGAGCTGTGGAAAGTACCCCCAAACAGGGACTTTCAGGTCTAGTTACAGATGGATCTTAATTAAAAATAAGGAGATGGGGGCCTGGGTGGCTCAGTTAAGTGTCAGACTTCTGCTCAGGACACGATCTTGGGGCCCGAGGGTTAGACGATGCTGTGCCCTCAGGACGGGGCATATCTAAATTACAAAACTGGTTGCGTTTGTCCCCACTCAGATGTTTTCTGCATGGTGACCAAATTTTGTTTACCAACAGAGCTGCATTTAGCCTATATTCTACGTGCATAATGGATGTAGTGTCTTTGTGGGAAGTAGGAAAACGGTTGCCTCTCAGAGCTAATGTATTGGGCCAGATTCAGCCATCATTTGCCACCCTTGGTGCTCGGTGTTTGCTCCAGGGTTTAGCCTTTCTCCTTTCCCCCTACTCAACGCTTCCCTGTTGTGTGGCTTTTGCTTCTAGGGCCCTCATTTTACCACATGACCTAATCAGACAGTGAATAACTTCAAACCAAGATCTTAATAGCAATGGCTTTCCCAAGCATGCTGTTACGGTGCCAGTGTTAGTGCCATTGTTTAGAATACTGCTTCCGGACTTTACATCTGGTAAAAAACAAAACAAAAAAATTCTATTCCTTTTTGCAAGGCTTAACTCTGATGACAGTTTCTCTGAGAATTCCTGATGCTCTCAACTGACTTCCCTCCTTCTCTGATTGCTGGTACTTGTTGGTGTGTGAATCTATTTGCATATTTCTTATATTGCTTACTAAGTACTTGCACTTAGTAAGTGGGCTATAATACACTGGTCAGATTTTAGTAAACACAAAAGGAAAGTGGTTCTCTCTGTTCAAAAAAAAAATTTTTTTATGTTTGTCTCTCTCTCAAAAATAGAGTATGAGCAGGGGAGGGGCAGAGAGAGAAGGAGACAAAGAATCCGAAGCAGGCATCAGGCTCTGAGTTGTCTGCACAGAGCCCGATGTGGGGTTCGAACTCACAGACCACCAGATGATGACCCGAGCTGAAGTCGGAGGCTTAACCGACTGAGCTACCCAGGCTCCCCCCAAATTTTTTTTTTTTTAATAAAAAAAACTTGGAGAAAGTTAAAAGGGAGATTTCTATCAAATCTTACTTTTCTGTGTGCTTGGAAAGCTTCTGCTAATAGCACTGAAGATGAACACCAGGCTAGACCAGTATTTGAAAACTGGCTGAAGAAGATGGATCAGAAGGAGAATCTTTTATTTTTTTTTTTAATATTATTTTTGAGAGAGGGAGGGAGGGAGACAACGTGTGAGCAGTGGAGGAGTAGAGAGAGGGAGACCTAGAATCCAAACCAGGCTCCAGGCTCCAAGCTGTCATCACCGACCCCGACGTGGGGCTCGAATCCACTAGCCATGAGGTCATGACCTGAGCCAGTCAGATGCATAACCGACCCAGCCACCCAGGGGCCCCAAGAAAATCTTGAATTGAGGCAGAAGCTGGTCGTCAGGTTTGTCAACACGACTGAGTACGGTACTGCTGGTTTTGTTAGCAAACCTCTGCTTCATCTTGGAAGTTATCTTATGCCGGTCAGGTCCACTTGATGAGCCATTTCTGTGAACCTTGTTCTGCCACCTGCTAAGGAGTTCAGACTGTGAGACCCACAGGGTTTCCTGTGGGACAAATGCCACATCTTTAGAAGGGACCTGGATGCGACCAAGAGGAACTTGAGTGTGTCAGGGAAGTTGTGAGTCGTCAAGGTAGGTCCTGAATAATGTGGTCTGTCTGGAGTGCAGCCAATAGCTATAAAGTCATCTTTGAACAAATTCACCCAGGCTTGAAACTCAAAGCTGGGAAGAAGATAATAAAATGGCCAAATACTTTTTTTCCCCTCCATTGTGATTATTTGAGGGTCTGTTGACTCCCTCATTCCTGTTTCTTTCCCCTTATATGTGCACCTGAATATTCCAAGGAGCATTTCATCTATGATACATCACAACCGTATCTGAAGCATGGTTATGGGATGCTGGGGGAGGACACTGAGGGGGGGGAGCAAGAACCTGGGTTAAAAAGGAACTTTTATGACTTCTCAGGTTTCTGTTGCTAACGCTAGATGAAAACTGTCAACAAATAGCTATTGTGCAATAGTATGTTATGTACAACTAGTCCCTTAGACAGAAACAAAGAAATAATTGTCAAACACTGTTGCCCTTTGAAGGTTTTTACCATTCATTTAATGAATGTGACTTAATTTTTTCAGTCATTTAGAAAATTATATTTTTAAATTCCAACATTGATGTTGTATTTGGTACAGTCAATAACATTTGTTTAGGGACCCCATCTGTAGACATAGAGCTTAGGTGTCGCTGGCATTAGGAAAGAAGCATGTCCGAGCATAGGAAAACGTGGAGTGGCTTTGCATTTTTCTGTTCAGAAGCATTTGTGGTGCTGGAAACCTTCGGGTGCATTTCGTGATGTGTCCATGGACTTGGAACAACTTGATCCCTCCAAGTCCGAGAGAGTCCCAGCCTGCCATTTCCAGTCTCCTTGTCCTGGAAGAGAAACCTATCCCTGTGCTTGGGCAGTCTTCCAAAGGACTCCTAGCTTGTCTTTGTTTCAAAAACAAATCAGGCTGGGTCCATGAAGAGGTACTTGTCTTGAAAACCTCCCCAAAAGCCTTGAGTGCTGCTTTCCTGTTTTCCTCTTGTCAGAATGGTTGCAATTGGAATTTTGCCATAGTGAAATGCATTTCCTGTCTGTGGTGCTGTCCAGATTGACTTCCTCACACTCGCATGCCTTTCAAGGGCTAGCGTGGGTGAGTTGAGAGCCGCAGGAAGTGAAAGGAAATGAGAAGCACTGTGTTCTCTAATCACACCATCAGTATTTCACTTTGTACACATCGGTTCGGAAAAGAGTACGATGATGGACTGACAGGCTGCCTAAAAGCGGGGGTTCTGAGGCCAAATCCCACTGCTGCTCCTCCTCACCGTGGGATCACAGGCCCAGAGAAGTTAAATAGCTGCCGGTTTCCTCCTCTTGAAGCTGGGTAGAGTGTGTGTGTGTATTACCCTTAGGACGGTATCCATGGAAAGGCCTCAATGAATGGAAGTTATCATTAATATAAATAAAAAGGAAGAAACAGTGAAGGCATTTGTCACTGAGAATCCTCCCCTGTGCTCATGAAACTGTGACAGCCCCCATTTGGGGTAGAGAAGGCACATTCCCATCTGTAATCCATCCACTTAGCTCCTCGAATCCTTACCGAGCTAAGCCAAGGAATAAATCCAGACATGAATTGAGCAAATATTCATCAAGCATCCGCTGTGTACTTGGGGTTCATGCCAAGTGGCGTGGAGAATGCAAACCTAAAAGATGCGGAAACAGTAGCCAACAGCCCCATGGGAGCGTGAGGCCTGGTGAATGGCTATATCACAGGGCGTGCCTTGTGCCCAGCGAGGGGTGTGAGGTGTTGTGGTTGTTGGGAATTTGTCAGAGAAGATCTCTTGTAAAAGGTGGCATTCGAGCTGGACATTGAAGAGTGGTAGAGATTCTGAGTGGCAACAGTGAAGGTCAGTTTAATTCTCCACAATTCCACACAATCTGCTGGTCCCTTTGTTTCCAGGGGCCTTCAGTATTCTTGATAGCACAGTGTCTTCTTGATTTAAGCAAAAACAGTTGTTGGCAGTGGGCAGGGACTTGATAAGTACAGCCCGCTCTCCCACACATGTGGGGAAGACCCCAAAACTTGAGCAAACTTGCCAGGGTCAAGGTCAAGTCTGGGGTCTTACTTTCTAAGCAACGGTTGCTAGTGACAAATTCAGTTATAACTCAGGAGAAGGTTTCTCATGATCACAGTGTCCTTCAATTTCTTTTCCCTTTCAAAGACACCAAAGTATTAACTTTTCAAAGCCTGCTGGGATCCTTATCAAAATGGGGAGGTTAAGGAAGAAGAACATTTCACCACGGTTGATGGGGTCCATGGCTTTGGTGTCCTCTAAGGTTGTTCAGGACTTAGAAGCCTATCCAAGGACACCTGAAACTGTGGGTGTAAGACCATTGTGATTTTAGTTGTTAACCTATTTAGGGCCAGCTAGAGGGCAGAGCAGGAGTGTGATCTATGGAGACCTACCTTTTCTGTCCACTGCTCTGAGCTGTGGTAGGAAAGCCTGGGGAGTGACGTACTTTGGAAACTCTGACCCTGACTCAGCAGAGTGGACGTAATCTCTATCTTGGACTAGAATAACTGGAAAAACAGAAACCCAGATTTCAGAAATGGGCGTTTCCCAATCTCTAAACTCAGTTTCTGTTCCCTGAGCCTTTTTAAAAATTTTTTTAAAAAGTTTGTTTATTTTGAGAGAGAGTGTGAAATGCGGAGAGGGTCAGAGAGGGAGAGAATCCCATGCAGCCTCAAAGCTGTCAGCATAGAGCTGGACACGGGGCTCGAACCCACGAACCGTGAGATGAGCCAAAACCAAGAGTAAAGTCAGTCTCTTAAGCAACTGAGCCACCCAGGTGCAAACCCCTACCAGTTCCCCCCCCCACCCCTGCCAGATTTCTTGAGTCCTGTTGTTCCAGCACATTACTGCTGAGTTATTTCCTTATCCCTGGCAGTGATGCATTCTGGTCCTTCCCCACCACCCTGATCAGAAGCCTCCAGCAGATGAGGCCTTGCTGTGAACAAGCTTTTTAGATGCTGACGCATTCGGCAAGTGGAAGTGGTTCTAGGAAGTCTTGTCTGAACAGTGAACAACAGTATAATACAAGGTGCTTTCAGCTTTTTCAGACCTTTGCATTGCCTCACTAAGAGGGAAGAGGAAAAAAAAAACAAAAACCGGCAAACAAAAACTTCCAAGAGAGTTTTGAAAACAGTGTGCATTTTTTGGCCTGGATGTGTCTTTTACCCCCCTTGTCTCTGGTTTGCCAAGATGTAGCTGGAAGTGAGAATCTGTAGAAAGGGAGAGGGGTTGTGAATGTTGGCAGGATGTGTTGTGACAGCCTTGATCACCGTATAGATGGACATACCACCGTCAGCTCGGAGATCGGACATTGGAGTGCTCCCTGCTCTGCCCTGCCCCGTGCAGGGCTGTGCTTCATTTCTGCCTTCAGAAGTTGGGAGCTGTTTGGGAGGACGTTTTGCTCTTGCAAAGTACAGCTTGGGCTTCCAGCTCTAACTAGAGGGAGTAACACTGCCTCCATAGCTCGGGGTTTTTGTGTGATTCTGAAGGAATGGTATCTGTGACAACACAGAACAAAATGAAGTGCTAGCCAGACACAGGGATGCAACGCAGCTGCTAATAAACAGTTGAAGGAATTGCTTCCTGCAGATGAATCTGGGACAAAATTTAAAACTACATATCAGGCCTATAAGTATGGCTGCTTCTTCTTCCTGTCCTCTCCTTCCCCACTGCCAGCTCTTACTATTTTTTTTTTTTAAGTTTATTTTTGAGAATGTGCATGCATGAGTGGGGAAGGTGCAGAAAGGGAGAGAGAATCCCAAACGGGCACCATGCTGTAAGCACAGAGCCCGCTGAGGGGGTCGATTCCATGAACTATGAGATCATGACCTGAGCCGAAACCAAGAGTCAGATGCTTAACTGACTGAGCCCCCCAGACATCCCCTATTCATTTTTCCTAGAAGGAATTGACGGCAAACTTAGCCCAGCCCAGGGGAAAAAAGTCTGCATGCCTTGTGATGTGTGACTTTCCTATGATTAAATTTAGCTGGTTTTTGTTCATTTAAAATGATTAATCCAATACCTGCTTGTATTTGGTGCTAAGCCAGGCACAGTCCAGCCAGGGGTTCCATCTCATGGAGCTTGTACTTGAGGAAGGGCAATACAGCGAAAATATAAAGTGTTGGTTCCAATATACTGCAGTGACACGCACCTTAGCAAATACAGCTGTGAGATCTGAAAATGAAAAAGAAAAATCATTTTGAAGACAGAAGAATCAGGAAAGAAGTCCTGGAGGGCTGAGGACAGATAAGATGTACATGAGGGTTGGCAAACTCCAGACCTTTCAGAGGACCAGGCAGGTAAACTAGTGAGTAAGTGAGGCAGGTGTAATAGTACAGGGAGTGGAGCGACTGGGGTGAACTGGAAAAACTTTGTCTCTCCCAAAGAGGTGGCCACCACTCAAGCCAGGCCAGTGGTTGCCACCTGGAAATAAAGGTCCAAAGTCACCAGATACTTTATTTCATGAGGATGTAGAAGTGCAGTCTTAGAGGTGAGGTGTTCCCATTGACAACTAGTAAAAGCAAGCTAAGATCCTGCGAGAGTAAGCATGCATGTGTGCATGCGTCCACATGGTTCCGTGCACCTACACATTAGCTCACAACCCTGGAGTTAAACGTTAGGGGATGGAGTCTAGCACCCTAGGCACAGAGAGCCAAGTTTTGGATGCAAACAAGAAACTTAGGTGGTTCACAAAAAGCAGGAACATTGAGTATATGCAGGACCTTGTGGGGAATGTATATGGAAAGCAGGTCTGAGGACCTTGAATGCCAAGTAGGAAGTTTGAACCTTATATCAGAATAGAGAGCCAATGAAGATTTTTGAGCAAGGGTGTGTATTTATCAGGTGGAAGAATAAACTGATCTACTGTAAGGGATGCATTAAATCAGAGTGCTAGGCACTATCCTACTTGATGGCATACCACTATGTCACATGTTTTATACACGTTATAGCACTCATCCTAACACACTAAGGTATAGGTATGTGTTAATTCTGTTTATTTAACACTTGAGAAATGGAGGCTTTGGGGGATCCTCTAAAATCTTAGAGCCAGGAAGGGAGGGGACAGGATTTGAATCCGGGAATATTTGATCCCTAAGCTTGGATAGTCAGCCTCTCTGATAGATTCAGATTTAAGAAAGAGAAATATATTTCTTTTAACTTAGTAACTATCTTCCTATAAACTTCACCAGATCTTTAACAATCCAAGAGCAAGGATGGAGCATTCAGTTCCTCCAGCAGGGCTGATAGGACGCAGCAATTTGATGTAGGAGGTAGAGCCCTGGCAGGGGGAAGGGTGTGATCAGTATGGTTTTTCATTTGAATAGCGGGAGATTGTCCTGATAAGGGATTGTCTGCCTCCCTGGAGGGTGAGGCTCCTCTCTTGAGAGCATGTTACCATTGTTGTGGGTCACCTGTTGCTCAACAGGCAAGGACTAAGTTTACCGATTGTTTCCAGGTTGTGACCCATGTCTCCCTATTCCTTTGGGAAGAATGTGGACCTTTTGACAGGAAAGTCCAGTCTCGCATATTGTCTGTGCTCCTGATTTGTGTCAGTAGTGATGTCGGGTGTTTAAAAATAGGTTTAATATGGGTCTGATATCATTCTTAGGTGTATGCTTGACATGTGGTTTTCTAAATGGAAAAATCCATAAGATGAGGTGTGAGATCCACTAACATTTCAGAATTTGTTGTTTGAACATGTGTTGATTGGGGGTGTGGGTATGTTTTGGTAACTAATAGTCTCTTCCTAATGACTTCCTGCATAATCTTTTTTTAAAAGTATGACCCAGGGAGATCTTTTGCTTGTCCCCATAAGTGTATGGATGTTTGAAGAAGTTTCTTCCCTTGCCCTGTGCTGTGCTATGTCTGCCTCTCATTCTGAGGGAGAGACTGGCTCACATGTTTAGACAACTGTCAGGAGACTTCGAGGATAGCAGGGCAGAACATAGAAGTTTGGGCTGCCATGGAAAAAGCAGGCCATCTGGTCACCATCCCCTGACCCTTCCCAGCAGAGATGAAAAGAGGAAGGCAGCTCCATGGCATGTAAAAACAAAACAAAACAAAAACAACGAAACATGAAATTGGGGCAGCTGGGTGGCTAGTTAGTTGAACGTCTGGCTTCCGGTCATGATCTCATAGCTCATGTGTTCAAGCCCTGCATTGGGCTCCGTGCTGACAGCTCAGAGCCTGGAGCCTGCTTCAGATTCTGGGTCTCTCTCTCTCTCTCTCTCTCTCTCTGCCCCTCCCCCACCCATGCTCTGTCTCTTTCTCTCAAAAATAAATATTTATTTGTGTGAAATTGCTGTTCTATAAAATGAAATTATACTTACTACCTATGTCTTGAGGTCATGTGGTTTTGTTATGAATTTTATCTGCCCTCCTTCAACAATGTGGTCCTACCAGCTGCCCTCAGTGCAAAGCCTGAGCCCAGAGACTTTATTTTACAGGGAGAAATCACTCAGGAATTGACTATAAAGGGTTAGGAAAATGATGTTGGCTGAGTTGAAAACTGGCGCTATACTAATTTTCATATCCTTGGTGTTAGTCTCCTTATCCTTTCTGGGGAAAAGGGGCATGACTTTACTCTCAATGTTTCCTGGCTATAAAGGATGTAAGTTGCAGAGCATCATTTTAGGGAGTTACCTTCTCAGTACAGAAGGCAATAACCCTGATGGTTATACTTAATTAATTCCAACTATCAGTGTTAGTTTAGGTAACCTAGAGGTTACCCGGTGTTTACCAACTAAAGGTTATAACCAAGGGGAGAGGAAAAAGGCAATATCCAGCCTTCCTCCGAGCTTTCTCCACCCTGGGTGAACAAACACCCCCTCCCTTTTCGACAAACACTTATCTATAAAGGCAGAGCTGACTCATGCTATGGCTTTTGAGAACGAAACAGTAATACCTGAACCCCAAGAAGATACATGGAACAAAGAGTGTTGTTTGCTCTTCCAGGAACCCTGACTTCCTAATAAAAACCTAGCTCACTCAGTTTTGCATGAATAAAATTTCTAGGTCAAAGTCAAATGAATTGGCAATACTAACAGTTTGTTTAAGGCAGAGGTAGTTAAATAGATTTGCTCTTAAAAGTCTCAGGGAAATGAAGTGGCCTGGCCTATAACAAAGGTACACTCTCTGCACAATTGATGATTTGCTCACTGGGACAACAGGGACCTGGCTCTGTGAAAACCAATGCCAGGTTTTGGTAAACTGGTCCAAAAAGTTAGTGAAAGATTGCTGGGGCATCTGAAGGTTCTATGATTCCAAGTCTGATTAAAAAATATATATATATATCCCAATCGGTAGAAAATGAAAAGGAAGATGTCTTTAAGTGCTAACGGGCGCCTGGGTGGCGCGTCGGTTAAGCGTCCAACTTCAGCCAGGTCACGATCTCGCGGTCCGTGAGTTCGAGCCCTGCGTCAGGCTCTGGGCTGATGGCTCGGAGTCTGGAGCCTGTTTCCGATTCTGTGTCTCCCTCTCTCTCTGCCCCTCCCCCGTTCATGCTCTGTCTCTCTCTGTCCCAAAAATAAATAAAAAACGTTGAAAAAAATTAAAAAAAAATAAGTGCTATCTAAAACAAAATAACTCTCCTTTTTTGGCTCTGCTGGCACTTGACTTTTCTCACTGTAGTTAGCTTGTGAATCCCCCACCCCTACCCCCACTATGTCTCCTGGCACTTTGAGGCAGTGGCTCAGAGGGCTGAAGTGTCTTCCCTCCTTTGAAGAAATGGCCATGGTGATGAGAGTTGAGAGCAATGCAGTAAGTGCTCAGTACATAGGTGTGGAGCAGAGAAAGCTGTTAATTCTGTTTGGGGACAGAAGAATGACTTCCTGGCTGAGGCGACCTGTGATTCAGGTTCAGACTTCAGAGTAAGAGGGTATTACCCTTAAGGGAAGGGGGGGGGGAGTTGTATCTTCCATGCTATATGTGCTTAATTGTGCTCTAACTTGGATTTTATATTGAAAACTTTGTCTTGTTGCCTGACTCTTGTCTGTACAGTCTTATCCTCGCTTCTATGGCCTCTGATGAAGTGTTTGTTAAACTTGCCTAATTTTATTCTCCCCCTTGTATTCATTCAGTCCTTAACTGCTTATTAGGTATCTGCTTATCTGGCTTCCTTGGTCCTTGGGAAAGCACTGTACCAAACATAAAATCCCTATAGATTTCCTCTGCCATTTTGATGTATGGTCAAGAAGTCCTTGGACACTGCTGGCTACTTTCATATTCCCTGTTCATTCAATAAGAAATGCTGAAAAATAACAAGCATTTTATTGGTTGGGGTTCTGTGGTTAAAAGCAACAGAAACTCTCTAACTTAAGCAAAAAAAAAAAAAATTCATTGGAGGGACAAGGGGTATGTTAGATGGAATAATGGCCTCTCCAAAATGTCCATGTCCTAATCCTGAAACGGGTGAATATTTCCTTATATGGCCAAAAAGATTTGGCAGATGGATTACGAATCTTGAAATGGGGAGAGTATTATGGATTATCCACGTCGGTCCAGTGTTATAACAGGGTCTTTATAAGAGGGAGGCCAGAAGGTCAGGGTCTGATGAGGCAGGATGACTGAAGCAGAGGTGAGAGGGCTGCCATCACTGGAGGAGATTACAAGTCAAAGAATACAAGTTGGTCTCTAGAAGATGGAAAAAAATCAAGCTTTTTCTGGATTCTAGAGCCTCCAGAAGAAATGCAGACCTTGACAGGTCTTGATTTCTAGGACTTCTGACCTAAACTGTGAGATCATAAGTGAGTGTGCACATGCATGTGTGTTCACTGAGGTGCAATCTGCCTAACATAAAATTAACCATCTTAAAGTGAATATATCAGTGGCATTCAGTACATTCACAAAGTTGTGCACCCATCACTATCTGGCTTGAAAACATTTTCATCACCCCAGAAGGAAGCTTTGGAGCTATCAGGTAGTTGCTTTCCATCCCTCAATCCCCTTTTCCCCAGTAACCACTAATCTGTATTCTGTCTCAATAATTTTACCTGTTCCAGGTGTTCTGTGTATATTATATATTTATGTGACCTTTTGTGTCTGGCTTCCTTCAATGAGCATAATGTTTTTGAGGTTCATCCATGTTGTAGCATATATCAGTACTTTATTCCTTTTTACGGCTGAGTAATACTTCACTGTATGTCTGCATCAGTTTGTTTATCCATTTGTCTCCGGATGGCCATTTGGGCTGTGTGGACCATCTGGCTGTTGTGAACAGTGCCGCTATAAATATGCATGTGCACATTCCAATGAACACTTGATTTTAAATTTTTAGGTATACCCGTAGGAGTGAAATCGCTAGATCTTGTGATAACTCTGTTTAACTGTTAGAGAGTGTGTGTTTGAGCCAGGGGATGAACAAAGGGGGAGAGAGAGAATCTTCATGCTGAGCCCAACTCAAGGCTCGATCTCAGAGCTGTGATATAGTGACCTGAGTCAAAATCAAGAGCTTAACCGGTGCTTAACTGACTGAGCCACCCAGGTACCCCTCTCTGTTTATCTTTTTGATCAACCATCAAACTGTTGCCCTTAGCACCTGAACCATTTTATATTCCTACCTGCAATACACGAGGGTTTCAATTTCTCCACATCCTTGTTAACATTTATTATTTTCCTTTTTAAAAAAAAATTTAACTATCCTAATGGGATTGTCCATGTGTTTTTCATTTGCATTTCCCTAATGACTAATAATGTTAAATGTCCATTTTTATGTGCATATCTTGTTTGTAGAAAGGTATACTTAAGTCCTTTGCCCACTTTTTAATTGGGGTTTTTATTGAGTTGTAGGAATTTTTTTTATATATTTGGAGGGTAGAACCTCATTCTGTGTTGTTTTAAGATACTAGGTTTGTGGTAATTTGTTACAACAGCAATAAAAAAATGAAAGCAGAGGGATTCACAGAGTTGAAGGAAAAATTGAACAACTAAGTGTGGAAAAGAAGTTCTGGGATTCAGGTAGCAGGAATTAATGGCTGATCCATTTGAGACATTCCTTTTAAGATGTATCTATTCTATATGCCTTCAAGTCTTGTGTCCCTGATTTAAAAGAGGAGAGTGGCTATTGAGCTTGAATAACATACAACTGTTAGGTCAGAAGGAAGCAGCTTCCCTTGATTGCTAGGACCACTAAGACTGCATGTAATTAAAATACAAGTGTTACTACCAGAAGAAGAGCAAATGGAAGCTGCAAAGGCAAAAAATAAAAGGGATCTACATAGGCATCCAAAGAAGGTCATTTTACAGAATAACAAAACAAACCTAATATGATAAAGACTTTAAGAGCTTTGATAGCTAAGGAGATAAATCTGGAATTATAAAATGGGGAAGATGCAGCACCAGGCAAGCACAAGGAAAAAGAAAATCACTTAGGTTTAGTGAATAGACATCATAGACTCTATGAATAGACGCATACCATCTGAGAACAGGGAGGTGGTGATCCTGTTCTGTTCTGCCCTGAGCACAGCTTACTTCAGTGAGGAATTCCACTTGGGGCTCTGTACTTTGAGAGTCATACTGGCCAAGTGGAGCATTTCAGAGAGGAGAGGCCAGAAGATTGGAATCATTCCACTGGAGTGATAAGAGAAAATGGGACGTTGAACTGAAGAAGGCAAGATACTGGGCAAGAGGAGGTAGACCATGATAAATGTACTCAAAGCAGAGAGAATTAAGACCCAAATCTGAGTAGTTTAATAAAATATAAGTATTTCTTGCTTATCTCACAATCCAGGTGGGCCAGTGGTAGTGAGAGCTGAGTTCAGCTTCTTAGGCCATAGTGTTCCACCTTCCTCCAGACCTTTGCCTCCTCATGCAGTTAAGGAAGAGGGGTGGGAAAAAGGATCCTGCGTGCCTGAGTTGTGTATGGGTGTTCTTAGACCACACCTGGCTGTTCTGTACATCACTCCTTGCCTTCCATGGGCTAAAACTCATTCACATGGCCATACCCACTGCAGAGAATGCTGGGAAATGTAGTCTTGCTCAGAAAAAAAAAAAAAGCGACCTAGACATTAGCATGTGTCACTTTCTCAAGACTGTACACAGTGGGCCCACAACTCTGGGGAAGCTAGATTGATTAATTATTGACCCCAGGAGGAAAAAGGGAGGAAGCAAACAGTGCCTTTAGCTGTTTTGTTCTCATTAGCTTGGCTTCTTCATCTTCTTTCTCCCTGCCTTTTCTTTGTCTTTTCCTTCCCTGTCACAGGACTGAGCTTTGTGTTGACTCTGGCTTCATGACTCCTGAACCTTGCTCTCCCTTTTTTGCTCTTTGTCTTAATTATGATTTTGTGGCTACTGGTAAAAGTTGTATTCTATATACAGTGGGTAGAGCACACTGATGACTCATCGTCCAAACATGGCTTGAAGTCTTGGCAAGTTTGTGTGTGTGTGTGTGTGTGTGTGTGTGTGTGCGTGCGCACACGTGCATGTGCATGCATGTATGCAGCATGTTTAAACATTGTATATCCAGGAAAATTTCAAATGTAAGTTTTCCTTGAAATAGATTATCAACTGAGTCTGCACGTCCCCATGGGCAAAGAGTGGAAGGCCAGCATTCTGCTGCCATGGTCTCTACTCCTCTCTACTGCCTTTACAGTACTGGGACCTAGGGTCAATCTCTGCCTGTCACATTTGTGCTGTCATTTTGTTACACTCTTCCCTCCTTATGATTTTGTGATCCCTCCTTGACTCTTGCAGGCATAGGAGTTTGGGATCCCTTGCTTTTCCTCCTGTGACCTCAGCTGAAACCCTTGGTGGCAGTGGAGGATAGGGAGGTCACAAGACCAGAAACTAGGTGTGTGGGGAGAGGGGTTGACCAAAGAACACCAAGATGTTTATTCCATGTGGAATGGAGGGCAGAGAATAGGATAGAGCAGTGGTCTCCAAGGCTTGATTGTGCACCTCATGTGTAAAATCACATGGGCACACATATCCCTCAAAGTAGGAATTATTACTAAAAAATCACATGTATATTCTCCTTTTACTTCTGGATGCAGTGTACTCTCAAGGTCGTAGTTAAAGATGACCATAAGTCCATATTCCAAATAATCTTCATTATAATTTTGGATTTCTGGGCCAACTTTTCAGTTGGCGGATATAGATGCTTAATGTTATCTTTAATTAGCAGTTTCTTGGCATTATTTAAACCTCTTCTACATTTTGTGAGAGTTTTATTGAAGCTAGATAATGTATTCCATAAGCTCTCTGACCTGCAATTCAGCATATTGCAGTAAGCTGAATGGCAATGAACATGTAGGTCTGGCTTTGTCAACCCCTCTGAGATGCAGAATTTTATTTCTACTCTTTTTCTCAGGATTCCTTTGACTCAACCTCATGGGAGGTCATCAGACAGGTGAAAGTACCTGTGTTTAAGACTTAAAAGTTTTAGGGGTGCCTGGGTGCTCAGTTGGTTATGTGTCCAACTTTAGCTCAGGTCATGAGCTCAGTGTTGGTGAGTTCAAGCCCGCATTGGGCTCTGTGCTGACAGCTCAGAGCCTGGAACCTCCTTTGGATTCTGTGTCTCCCCCTCTCTATTCCTCCCCCATTTGCACTCTTTCTCTCTCATTCTCCCATAAATAAACATTTAAAAAAGTTTAAAAAGACTTAAAATTTTTAGGTAGAAACCATTCATGTTAATTTTAATACTTTTTTTTTCCTGTGCATCAATGGAACATCTTGCCTGTTGGTCTTCTGGATGACCCCCTTGGGTCCACTGGTAGAGGGTTAGAGCTTTGCTACTCAAGCAGTGGTCTGTAGGGCAGCGTGGGCATTGCTTGGGAAGATGTTAAAAATGCTAACTCTTAAATCTCACCTCAGACCTACTGAGTCACAATCTGCATTTCAACAAGAGTTCTGGGAGATTTTGTATGCACAGGAAAGATTTCAAAACACTAGTTAAGGGGCCAGCCAAGGATTTGGGGTGGGGAGGGAGGGGACAGTGGAGGGCTGAAGGCATGAAGAAGAGATAATGGGATCTCATCATAACCTATAGACACTGGACACAATAGTTAGGGTGTTAAACATCATGCCTAGACCCACACTCAGAAATGGGTCAGTTGGAACCCAATAGGACTAATCTGGAAAGATCTTCTAAAAAAAATCCCCAACCCCTCCACCAACAAGAAGATAACACAAAAACAATTAAAATTGCAAATAAATGCTTACAGGAATTTCATGAACTTAAACAGAGAAAGCATTTGTTTTGGAATCTGGAGTCAGAGGAGTCCAGATTCCCCCAATGGTATTTTTTTTGGCTGCCAGAGCCTCTGCACATTTCCCAACTGTTTGCAATTAATCAGCCTGAAATGCTAATGACCTCAGATGTAAATTTGATGCTTTCCTGCCTCCCTTGATTGTTTTCTTTCTTTCCCATCCTCTCAAACCTGAGTTCATTCTCGAAGACCTTGCCTCCATTTCCTGAGCAGATTCACAAAACAAAGGCTTGACTGTCTCTTAATTTGTTTGAGAATTAGGCCAATTAGAGAGGGGTGAAACTTTTGCCTATCCCAAGACAGCTAGGCCTTAAACCAGGAAGTGTTGCTGGTAAATTGCTCCACATCCTTCTGTATGCAGTTCGATCAAAACAAATGTCAAATGGCACTGCAGAGATCGGTGTGGGACCTAATTTAGCATGCCTTGGGTGGAGGTGTGAGAACCCAGCCCTTCCAGCCAGACTGGGGTTTCTGTCAGTACAGTCAAGGTTTTGGACCCCTCCTGGAGACTGCTCAATGCCCTGAGAATTAAAAGATGAGCAAGACCAGGCATCTGACTTACAGAGCCCAACGTCAGAGGGCAATTAGAGATACATAGATTCCATGGCAACCATAGATATGTTGCACAACAACCAGAATATGTAGAAGATGTCAAATATTAAGAGTAGAGTGAAGGATCACACTTTCTAGTAACTGAGAGGAGGGGGAAAAGAGGGTTGTTTTTGAAAATTTGGATAATCTTTGTCCAGTGGACTGTCTAGTTCAGCTTCTGCAAGATAGATGTCCAAATCGGCATAGTGTTGGCCAACTTCAAGGCCAAGGTGATGGATAGGGTCTCAGGAGAGGCAGATGGGGACTGGATTTTATCCTGGTGGACAGTGTCTCTTAAACCAGGGTGTACTTCACTGGGGTGTAAAGCAGAGGAGGAGAGGAAAAGGTTGGTAAAATTTTAAGAGGGTAGTGATGACGTTGGGCGAACTGACCAAAATTGAGGGAAAGCATGGCTCTGAGGGCCTGCTGAAATTGTAAGCTATAATTGAGTAGCAGCACACATTTCAAGAATTCTGTCATTTCTTAGAGCCTTTTTGTGTGTGGAGTACAGTCAGTGCAGGTTTAGAAGCTTTGGGTGCCTTGGGCAGACAAATACAGGGAAGTGACGGTCAAATGCCAGGGAAACAGTGTTGAAATGATGAAACACACAATCTGTGCAGAAAAGAAAATGAAGCAATAAGGGAAAATAATTTAAGGAATAGGGAGAGCTTGGAGGAAGTCAAGGTGCTTAGTAGTTCCGGGAGCTGAGCTGAGCTGAAGTTGTGGTCAGAGTGTATGATAGTAGCATTTAGTATTTCACAAGTAGAAGTTTCTAGGTGATGTCAAGATTGGAGTCCCAGATTTTCCTCTGTGTACTAAGTTTGGTCTGTCTACCTATATTGAAGGTGGTAGGGGAGGCACACCAACAGATGAAGTTGGGTAATGGGGAGATTATAACAAGGGTCCACAGGAATTTGGGATCAAGTCTGTTTTTTCTGGGAGTTCAGGAACCCTGGGGCTCAAAGAGTCCATGTATAGGCCAGACTGTGGGAAGAGGAGCTTCCTGTCACTTGAGATTCAAATGCAGTGACCTAACTTGTTATCAAGCATTTCTTTTTTTTAATGTTTGTTTTTGAGGGGGGGGTGGGGGGTGGCGGAGGGAGAGGGAGGGGATGTGTGCACACACATAGGGGAGAGGGGCAGAGAGAGGGGATAGAGGATCAGAAGTATGCTCTGTGCTGACAGCAGAGAGCCTGATGGTGGGGCTCAGACTCATGAATAGTGAGATCATGACCTGAGCTGAAGTCAGTCGCTTAACCAAGTGAGCCACGCAGGTGCCCTAAGCATTTATTTCTTTTTTCAACGTTTATTTATTTTTGGGACAGTGAGAGACAGAGCATGAACAGGCGAGGGGCAGAGAGAGAGGGAGACACAGAATCGGAAACAGGCTCCAGGCTCCGGGCCATCAGCCCAGAGCCTGACGCGGGGCTCGAACTCACGGACCGTGAGATCGTGACCTGGCTGAAGTCGGACGCTTAACCGACTGCGCCACCCAGGCGCCCCTAAGCATTTATTTCTTACAAGAGAATCTGATCTGGTTGGTTTTCGTTAATACCCAAACCAAAGTCACTTGCACTAAATGTCTGAAAGTGGACCTTCCTTTTGTCCGTCCATTATAGTTGTGTGGGACTCGGATATGGATCCAGGGCCATCCTTTGTGGCAGAAAACACTTGATAGCAGTTAGTTTGCTTGGGCACATGGACTCCTTTTATCTTCACAACAACCTCATGACTTTCATACTGTTATATTTTTTGCATGTGAAGAAATAAGCGCTGAGAGGTTACATGACTAACTCGGGTGTATAGGATTCCAAACATGTTTCTTAAAAGTGGCAGCAGGCTTTATGGTTTCTTCCCTCAGCCTGTCACAGAATAGCAGATAACCAAGGTTTCATGTGGTCCCTGTAAATGTGGGTCCTTCTCCTCCCACACACCTTCACATCCCCAGACTCCACACAAGGCCAGCCACATGGTCTGCTCTCCCAGTTTGATAGGAATGCCATAGGAATGCCACTAATGTCCCACATCTCAGAGTTCCCTGGCAGAGACCTGCCCACCCCATCTCCTGCATTTGCCAGGGCTAGATGACCAGAGAACAGGGCAGAGGCAGTGACTTTGCAGGTGCCTCAAACATTATAGTCTGTATCATCCTGTAATCTGAGATGACAGCCATAGCCCACTATAGACCTGTGAGGCTATGTTTTGGATGAGAGTCAGCTTGGAAGGATTTATCACTTATGAAAATGATCAATCTTCAGTTTTACTGGAGTATTCTAGGTGGACTTAGAGTCTCTGCCCCTCTTTCCCAACTGGTTCATTCCTTTTCCAGGTTATAAATCCTCTCTATGTTACTGTGTTTGAAGTGTGTTTCTTTCTAAGGACAAAATTTGTTCAGAGATGAGGTGCTTGAGGGTTTCAACTAAATTCCAATGTGGGAAACATTGTATGAGGACAAGGTTTTAAGTGAGGTCAGCATTGAAAGAATAGTCCTCGTGGCTTAAACTGAGGGTCTGGATGCACTTCCATGAAGTTATATATTTTTTCACCTCCATTCAATTTTTTAAACTTCATGAGTTTTTGTTAATGTTTATTTTTTGAGAGAGAGAACACAAGTTGGGGAGGGGCATAGAGAGGCAGACAGAGAATCCAGAGCAGCTCAGGCTCTGAGCTGTCAGCATAGAGCGCTACGTGGGGCTTGAACCCATGAGCCATGAGATCATGACCTGAGCCAAAGTCAGACAATTAATTGACTGAGCCACCCAGGTGCCCCTTAAATTTCATGAAGTTTAAGGCAACCCTGTTAATCTGTGTCTCCAAATGGTAGCAGTATGAGAACAAACTTGTTCTTTTCACTTTATAGATTGCTGTTTCCCCATTGTTCCTATTGCAACAGTTGAGTCATATTTGAAGCACAGAGTAGAGTAAGTTCTAAACAAGTTTTTCAAGTGATATAAAACTGTCATTGATCCTAGACATAATAATACAGTTTTCTAGAATTATGTGAGAGATAGAAACCACAGAGCCACTGATGCAGGAGAGTCCCAAAGGTCCTCCGATAAAAGCAAGACAAGACTTAATCTTGTTGCTGTGATCATTCGTCATTTCACTCAATCACCCTTGGCCTCCTGTTTGTAGGCTCTGATGATGAGTGTCCTCACACTGCAGTGATAAGAACTCTTAATGGTGAGAGGAGAGTATTTACGATTTCTATCTTTACTTCCATAAAAGACCTAACTCCTTGGAGAACAAGAGTTGTGAGATCATTTTATGGGAAAAACAAGTTTACTCAGAGCTGTGTAAGTAGCAGAGTCAGTCACTGGGGTGCTGGGATCCATCAGAGCCTGAGGCAATAATGAATTTACCATCAAAACAGCCCCTTGGAGCCCTGATACTGCTACCAGCAATTGTGAAATACTCTTTCAAAATCTTTTTCTGTCTTTCTGCTTCTAGATTCTATAGAGCCCTCTTTGGAAGTCTTCAATAAATAGGCTCCCAGAGAGTTTGATAGATAGGAAATACCAGAAGTTTAAGGAGGCTATACTAAAATGATTCTAATTGTGTTGATAGTAAACTAGCTCCCTCCTAAGAGCCCTTTTGGGAAAGAGAAAGAAGTCTTTTTTTTTTTTTTCTTTCAACGTTTATTTATTTTTGCGACAGAGCGAGACAGAGCATGAACGGGGGAGGGGCAGAGAGAGAGGGAGACACAGAATCGGAAACAGGCTCCAGGCTCTGAGCCATCAGCCCAGAGCCTGACGCGGGGCTCGAACTCCCGGACCGCGAGATCGTGACCTGGCTGAAGTCGGACGCTTAACCGACTGCGCCACCCAGGCGCCCCTAAAGAAGTCTTATTTGATGGGTGACAGACTTGGTGGGAGGGTGTCCCAATGCTGGAAGATGGTTGGACTTGGGTATTTTTTTTTCAAAGCACCTTGACTTAAATCCACTAAAAGGCTCATGGCTACCAGACCCACCCATTAAATGTCTGAATATATGAAGGGTAAGGTGTGGTCAAGGTCTGACAACTGTACTCTGTTTTACTGTTAGGATAACCAAATTGGCAAAGCTGTGAACTGTGATTAATGGGAAATGGGATTTATCTGATTGTTTTGAAGTGCAGAGTGTTTAAGAAAGTATGGATTAATTGTTCATTCTGACTGAAGGAGGCAGTAAATGCAGGTGTCCAAACTCATACAGTCTGGTAATAAGTAAAATGAGTTTCTGAGTAATTTTAAGATGAGGGACTATTCTCCCCATTAACTCTTTAAGCATCTTGTGGATCTACATATTAGCAAGTGCCTTGATGTCTAGTGTAAAGCTCTTATTTTCCAATTGCTAGCAGAGGACTAGGAACATAATTGTCCCAAAGATACTCATGCATTATTAGAGTTCTGTGCATACACATACATGCCTTATGGGAAATAATAGAATTTAGCAAGGAAGAGACATATGTTTGGGAGCTATTTGCTGATAATGTGGGATTCAGATGTTTGGCAAGTTTAGGTTACATCAGGCTCCTATTCTTGATATCATTTACTCTGGAAAACATTTTCTATGTTTCTGAGAATGTTCATAAATTTGAGAACACTTAAAACATTCATTTAGCCTTTTTAGCCTTTTTATTACCTAGTTGTTACTTGATAGAGTCATGGAATACATTGCATCTCCATAAAAGTTTGAGGGAGTGAGTGTAGGCTTTTAGACCATGGAGAATAGAAGAAATTACTGAATGGACAACTCACTTGTGATAATGAAGTAAAGAATGTGGAAGAGAATGTGGGAAACATTAACTGTTAGGTCATATCTAATTATTGGTCTTATAACATCACGTTATCTCATTTATCTTAAAAAACTACTCAAATTCATAAACTGGAAATATTCAGTGGTGATATGATTCGGTAATATAAGATGAAGATGTTACTCTCTGAAAATGAGCTATTTCTTTAAAAATGTCACTTCTCTCTTAAGCAGAAAAATGAAAACTATAAGCATCCATGCATTCAAATTGTAGATGGGAAGTAAAGCATCTCATTTTAAAAAATTCTGTTGGTTTACACTGTGGAAACAATATTCAGACACTGTTATCAACTAAAGAAATGTTTGGACTTTCCAAGAGCATCAGTCATACTTACTTTAATCTTTGCCCTATGTAATCTCTGGACAAACAGCAAAGAATCCTCTTGAAACTTAATTCTCTACTCCCCATCCACCCCTCACTATATCCCTCAATCTCTGTCCCTTTACAAGCCAAAATATAAACTGAAAATCCACAGAACAGTTCCTGGATTATCATAAGTTTTATATATCTCCAGTTAAAAAGATACCACCGTGAAAGATTTTATCATCTTAGTAAATGCTCATCACCCCGATGTTAAAAAGTCACAGACATTTCAGCACCACGGACAGCACCACTCAGTGCTGCATCCCCTCCCCCAATTGTAGTCATGTTACCTCTGGTGTGACAAGGGGGTGAGAGATAGCTGTGCTGCCATAAGATGGCAGTTCTTATACTTGACTTCACATTAAAATCACCTGAAGAATTTTTAATATCCCAGAGTCCAGCCCTCACCACCCTGAACCAATTAAATTACAATATGTGGAGTGGATCCCGAGCATTAATTCTTTTTTTTTTTAATTTTTTTTTCAACATTTATTTATTTTTGGGACAGAGAGAGACAGAGAGCATGAACGGGGGAGGGGCAGAGAGAGAGGGAGACACAGAATCGGAAACAGGCTCCAGGCTCTGAGCCATCAGTCCAGAGCCTGACGCGGGGCTCGAACTCCCGGACCGCGAGATCGTGACCTGGCTGAAGTTGGACGCTCAACCAACTGCGCCACCCAGGCGCCCCCCGAGCATTAATTCTTAAAACTTTCCAGCCTTACAACCAATAAATTGGTAATTGCTAGGTGATGATTGAAGTTTGCTTCTAAAATAGAGGTTCTCAAACTTAATTGCATCTTAGAATTATCCAGGTAACTTAAAAAAAAAATTATTGCTGGTACTCATCCCTGGACATTGTAGCTGAGTTGGCCTGAGTTAAGACACAAACATCAGTAGTTTTAAATAGTTCTCCAGGTGATTCTAGATAATAAGGGTTGATTAAACACTACTCTAATGCAAGATCTAGAATTAAAATTTTATTTCACGTGGAATGTTTAGGCAACTTTGATATCTCATAGGAGTCCTACATTCTAGAAGGAAGCAATGTCTAGTTTGCATGACATTGGACTTAAAGTTGGGAAATTTTGGCTCTAGCCAGATTTGCAATCAAAGAAGCTACTTTCTGATCATTGCCTAGGCCAAACCCTACCCTAAATGTTGGATAAGAGCATGATGTATGAATTCATAACTTTCCAACTTGTTGACAAACATCATCTTCTGTCTTTAACACTAGAGATTTCAAACTATGTTCTAGAGAAGTTAAAAATTACCTTAGCAGCTTCCTTTACCTTCCCTCACAATAGGGTATATCTCTGGTTTATTCACTCTAAATAAGTTGAGAGTGTTCGGCAGACATCAAATAGTGTTTACCAAATACTCTACATGCTCCCTTGTGTTTTCAGTCTTATCTGCAGTAACACTGGAGCCGTGTAATTCTGAGCATGGAGTTTCTTCTTGTATGAGGCACATAGAACTCCCATACATGCCCAATTCCCCTTTATTGCTGCGACCACGTGTCGCAGATAAGGTTGCTTCAACATGGAGGAGGGCTGCCTGCCTGCATGAGATTGAGAATAGACTGAAAAGCTACTGAGATTATATGTCAGAGCTTGACTGGTGTGATGGCTGTTGTTAATTATATATAATGAGATATTCAAAGATGAATGAATATTCCTGAGATTTTGAGCTAATGAGAATCCCTATGTTCCCATCTATTCAAATTAAGAGGAGAAACAGTATATACAATATATGGATTCCAGATTGTATAAGTTTTTCCCATTAATCATTATTAGCTGTACTAATGTGTATATTTAACCACCTTTCCAGATTCATGGAAACTTGGGGGAAAAATCCTTCAGTGCACTTGGAATTACCAAACAACTTCTTGAAATCATGAATTAAGGCACTGAAAATCATGATTTCTCTTTACCTTAGTTTGCCTTTTTCTTTATACTTTGAATATTCTTAAGACTAGTTTTAAAGCCATGCCCTTCAATGAGAAAGAATGAAATATGGCCTTTTGTAGCAACGTGGATGGAACTGGAGAGTCTTATGCCAAGTGAAAGAAGTCATGGAGAGAAAGACAGATACCATATGTTTTCACTCTTAGGTGGATCCTGAAAAACTTAACAGAAGACCATGCCCCCAGGGGAAGGGAAAAAAAAAGGGAGGGAGCCAAACCATAAAAGACTCTTAAAAACTGAGAACAATCTGAGGGTTGATAGGGGGTAGGAAGGAGGGGAGGGTGGGTGGTGGGTATTGAGGAGGGCACCTGTTGGGATGAGCACTGGGTGTTGTATGGAAAACAATTTGACAATAAATTTCATGTTAAAAAATAATAAAGCCATGCCCTTATTTACAGTCAGTAGCAACTTGCTCCCCTGTGTTCCTTCCAGGTCTTCTCTTCTGCTGGACTCATTGTGTGCTACATTCCCTACTGGTTCCCTTCTTCCCTGAGGTTAAACTAGTAGCATGCCAACCTCCACATTTCCCCAACTTCTGGTCTAATAACTACAGAGAAGCAGAAACAGGTTAAAACAAAGAAACAGAAGTGGCATTTAAATGGCACAAGAAGTCTAGTGATTAATAATTAAATAATAGAAGATGGTACTCTGTGAAAATGGGCTATTTAGCCCATTTTTGGCCACTGATAATTTTTGAACTATGACGGTTCTTAACCTGATGTCAGGCATCTTAGTCTCTTGGAGGTTTTGATGAAAGATCTTCCTCATTCTATTGCTCATCCTTTGACTTCCCCAATTTCTTGATCACTCCATCACAGAGCCTGCAGATGCCCTGAAAAGTGGAGCCAGCTTATTAATACTCACTTCTTTGAGCATAGGTCAATTACATCCCAATGGGAGCTGTAACCTAGGTCTTAACCATTAGTGCTCGCCTCTCTTGCAACTCCAGCATCCTTTGTACTTAGTCAACTTAGATTATTCTCTGGAAGTTTTCAAGATTTGAGAAAAGTAATTTTCAAGCAGGCTATTAAAGTAAACTATAATCTAATTTTAGCTGAAACAATATCACTAAGTATTTAGCACTAACGGTGTCTTTGTGGTTTATACCTGCAATTCCTAATCACTTAGTTCTATAGAGTTGTGCTTGTCTATCTGCAATACTATTTCCATGAAGCCATCAGTGGAACATTTAGCAAATTATTGCCATAGCTTGCTAAATCATGACCCCAAAGCATTCAGAAGCATACTGTGTTCACTTTTGTAATTGGATTTGGCCTGACCTTGTTTTAAAATGTGTAGACTCCCCAAGAGACACACAGATAGCAGGTTTTTGCAAGATTTTCAAGTCATGGGATACCTTTTAGGCTAATTATTGTTTTAAGATACTTAATTTCTTTGAGAGACTCAATTACCTTGGCTAATTCAAATTATTTGGATATTTATTTGTAGCTAGTTAATTTCCATTTCTAATTAGATTGTGATTTTGATATAAACATTTAAAAAATCTGTGAGTCATGGGTCACAGATCAATTTGTTACGTATTGAAACAAAACTGCCTCTTCTAAGATACCTCTTGAGGTATTCTTAGAAATAGTCTAGTTACATACTTGGTAGACCTAAGAGTATATATTTGTTTTCATCTTATGAAAGAAAGAGGTGGAAAGAAAAATAAAAAGGTAGGAGTGATCCAATATGGGAAGATGTAAGGTTTAGTTTGGATTTCTTTCCCATTCTAAATAGTTTCATAGACACATCTTATAATCTTCTCTCCCTCCCAAGTTGGATCTTCCCCCTGATATTTTTTTTTTTTGGTGAAATATTTTTGTTACTTTGTCCCTTTTCCAATTCCTTATCACTTGCTGGCCCCCAATCACCCACTGCTAATGAAGACCAACTGTAGTTTTTCAAACGACTTTTTTTCCCTGCTTAACTTATTTTCACAGGTTTCCAGTTCACACTGCTCAGTGCTTCCCCTTAGTACGTTGGTCTCCCCACCATTCTCTTTTGATTGCTCCTCAGCATTGACCAACATTTTCATAGTATAAATAAGGGAGCAGGTTGAGATGGGAACACATTCTCCTATAATGCAGCACCCTAGCATTAAAATCGAAGACTTGTGACTTCTGTCCATGCCCTGAAGGGAAAAATCAATACCTATTTTCTTGGCTTGTCTATAAACACAAGTCTCAGCTTGTGGAATTTGAATTCCCAGGATAAAAGTTTTGTTTCAGGCTAGACAAAATGTGCATTCTGCATTCCGTTGTTCTTAGATATTCTCCATATTCCCAGCTACCAGAACCTGGCATATTAGGGGAATATCAGAAAGACTGATGGAATTGAAAAGCAAAAGGATTGAAAGACAACAATTGCTATCTTACTTGTATTAGGTCTCTGTCTTTCCCCCTTAAAAATTGACACATGCTTACCGCTTATGCAAATGACTATTGAGTATAAATATAAGTGGCAAAATGAGTATTTTTTCTTTTGACTGTTAATGGCTCATGATATGTACATGGAACAGATTGGCCTTTGCCGTGTTCTATATTTTCTGGGTCTGATCTCTATGCTTCAGTGTCTGCCTAATCTCTCAGTCTGTCCATCTAGGTTTGCTTTCACTTGTCCCCATTCTGAATTCTTAGTGGGACTTCACTTCTTCATTCTGTGGGCACTTTTGCACCCAGCCCTGTGTACCTCTGGAAAACCTGGGAGTTAGGTGCACTTTGTGAGAGTATGATGGCAGCCCAGTCTTACCTGCCACTTAGCCCCATTCATGGGGATACCTTTCTCTCAATCCAAAAGCAATAGCACCAAACCTTCTTACATGTCCTCAGCCACCTGTGTCCCCACTCCAAAATAGCCCCATTGCCTAAATGAGTATCATTCTGTACCTCTGGTGGACCTCGGTAGCCCTTACCTTTAGAAGAGCCCATCTGAGATTGTCATCATCCCCTAATTCTCCTGCTTTGATCCTTCTTCCTTCCTTGATCTTTAGAATCACTCTTCTGACTTTTTCTAAATGGGTGTTGTTGCTAAAAAGAGATCATTTAACCTGCATCTTCATCGCGGTGACCAACAATCCATTTGTTCCCCTTTCTTCTGCTCTAGCCACTGTGCTGATACTGCTGTTTTTGAGGATTTGGGTAACCCTAAGCCCCATGGCAGAAGCACTGTATCATCTTTGTTTTTTTTTTTTTCTGCTTGTGTTCAGCGTTTGGCACCATTGGCCCTCCCTCCTTAACACGGTCTTGACTTACTACGCAGCCTCATCTCCCAATTTTGTGGTGCTCTTCCTTTACAAGACCCTACATTAGCTCCTTTATCTTTTCACTGACCTCTTTTCCATGCTCATCTCCTTGCCTTCATTGGGAGGACTTTTTCTAGTGTCACTTTTCTGCATATGATTCCATTTCCTATCCTTGTATGTGCAGGGCAGTGACCTGGGTATTGTATTTCATCCAGCATTTTAATGAATTTTTTGGGGGTGTGTGTTCCTAAGCTTCAATTTCAATAATATATTTTATTTCAGTCAGTATACAAAAAGTATTTTAATATGTACTCAATAAACATTGAGGGATATTACTTTTTTTGTACTAAGTCTTTGAAGTCCAGTGTATATTTACAGCACTTTCTGGTTTCAAATGGTCACATTAAAAGTGCTCAATAGCCACATGTGGCTGGTGGCTACCATATGGGATAGAATAGTCTTAGGGTATTGATTTAAGATGCTCTACCCATATGTGCCCAACAAGGCCTACCTTCAGTCCCACTTAACCCAAGATACTGGCAATTCCCCTCTGTCAAAATGAATCTCTGCCTCGTCCAGAGTACTCTTTTTGACTGTGAACTCATAGAACTCATGAACTCCTAGAACTCATATTACCCCTTGTTCGTCTTAGAAAAATGCCATGAATGGGGCACCTGGGTGGCTCAGTCGATTAACCGTCTGACTTGGGCTCCGATGATGATCTCATGGTTCGTGGTTCAAGCCCTGTGTCAGGCTCTGTGCTGACAGCTCAAAGTCTGGAAACTGCTTCCATTTGTGTCTCCATCTCTCTCTCTGCCTCTCCCCTGCTTGTGCTCTCTCTCTCTACTTCAAAAATAAATAAAAATGAAAAAATGAAAAAAAAAACCATGAAAATAGAGAAGAAAATTGGACTTTGGCAGAAAACCGACCCAAATGCAAATGCTAATCCTGCCACCTTGCAATGGTGGTGGCAATATGGTGATAGCCTATTTTTTTTTAATCTCCATTTCCTCATCTATAAAGAAAGGTAATAAATCTCTAAGACTCCCTGAGCATTAAATAAAGTGTGCCTAGTACTTAGTTAGGGCTCAGTAAATAACTTATCACTATAGTTGTGTTATTCTAGGATGCACTAATTTAAGATAGTCCATTAATTTAATAACAAGCCTCTACTAAAGAATATAAAGAGGAGATCCACTATATTAAATGTGCACATGGATTGTAAATCACACACTTATTTTAGAAACATCAAAATTTGAGATATTGCTAGTGGGAATTTAAAATGATGCAGACACTTTAGAAAACACTTTAACAGTTACACGAAAGGTTAGACATGGAGGCACCATATAATCTAGCAAATCTAGTCCTATGTATTCATCCAAGAGAACTGAAACCTATGTCCACACAAAACTTGTACAAGAATGTTCTTCTTAATAGCCAGAAAGTTGAAATGACCCAAATTTCTATCAACTGATGAATAGATGAACAAAATGTGGTTTATCCATACAATAGAATATTTGGCAATAAAAAGGAATGAAGTTCTGAAGCATGCTATCCATGGATGAACCTCAAAACACAAGATGCTAAGTGAAAACTCCACTTGTAAAAGACCACATATTAAATGATCTCACACTGAGATGTGAAAAATAGGCAAATCTCTATAGACTAAGTTGTTTAGTGATTGCCTGGGCTGGGGTGTTGGATATGGGGAATCACTGTTAATAGGTTCAAGGTTTTGGGGGGGATGATGAATATATTCTAAAATGAGATTATGGTGATTGTACAACTCATACTGTACTAAATACATTAAAAACCACTCAATTATACGTATTAAATGGGTAAACTTCACAGTGTGCAGATTAGATCTCAACAGGGATGTTAAAAATTTGAGATGCCTGGGTGGCTCAGTCAGTTAGGCATCTGGCTCTTGATTTCTGCTCAGGTCATGATTCTAGGATTGTGGGATTGAGCCCTGTGTCAGGTTTGGTGCTGGTCATAGAACCTGTTTAAGATTCTTTGCTTACCTTTCCCTCTGCCCCTATCCTGCTTGAGCAGTCTCTCTCTCTCTGTCTGTCTCTCTTTCTCTCAAATAAAAATGGGGGAGGAAATTGGTTTCAAATTAAGGGCAAATATATTTATCTACTTCATAGAGAGATGAACAACTTCCCCAGAACAAGCAAACAACAAAGCAAAAGCTTATCACAATAAAATTCTTAGAGCAACTGCATGGCTCAGTTAAGCATCTGACTTCAGCTCAGGTCGTGATCTTATGGTTCATGGGTTCAAGCCCTGCATCAGGCTCTGTGCTGATAGTGCATGGAGCCTGCTTGGGATTCTCTCTCTCCCTCTCTCTCTGCCCCTTCCCCTGCTCACACACACATTCTCTCAGTCACAATAAATAAATAAATAAACTTAAAAAAAAAATGCCAGTTCTCATGATGGCCACAAAACAAAACAAAACAAAAAAAAAGAATTCTCAGTCCTAAAGTATATGGACACTTTTCTCTGTGCAAGACAAGGAAAGAAAAATAGAGATTTCTCCCTGGAAGATGACTCTTCCTGTGGGTTAGGGACCCAGACACGGAGACTTTTCAAATCCACTGGGCCCAGCAGAGAAACTGAAGCCCAAAGGGAGCTTTGACCCTTAATTTCTCAGGGAATTGACTCGTCTTCTACACACTGAAGTGGTCTCCTGTTGAGTTGTCCCTGCCTCACCATTCTTGAAGCTCCTGGGGAGCACAGACTTTGTCATCTTGTTCACAGCAATTTCTCAGGACCTGACCTGTAGCAGGTGCTTAGGAAACCTGTTGGGTGGGGGCAATTCTGGCACCTCCAGCACTGGAGAGGAGTGACTGAAACACCAGCATGTTCCACCTTCTTGGATCTGGCAATGTGTACTTGACTTTGTGAGTTGTGCTATCTTAAAGGCCCAAGTGCTTATAACCTCTATGCCATCATGCTACCAGGACTACAGTCCTCTCGGTCTCTCTTGTTAGTTGTGAGGCGCCAAGAGCAAGGAGAGGGCATGCCAGATAACTGTTTCAGAAGATGTGAATAGCAAGAGTAAGTTCAAGCCACCTTCTGCAGGGAAGAAACAGGTTTTTCCACCCCTTTTATAAAAAAGAGGCAGCTCATGAATATACATGAGGCTGTATATTCCACTTAAAATTCATTTGGGGGGTTAGAGCCCTAATGTAGGCTAAGAGTGAGCTTCTGGGTTTTGGGTCTGTGATCAAAGCTAAGCTAAATAGAAGACCCTATCTGCCTGGGCATTGGCAAATTTGTCTAATTTGGAGTTGCAATTGAAACTGTCAAGTAGCAGAGACCCCTGTTTATTTCAGAAGCTTCCAAATGGAATCTCGTAAGCGTTTTCTGAAGGGTAATTTTGCCTAAATTGCATCTTTGCTACATCCACCAGACTTGCCAAAGGGAGTTTGCTAGGGGCAGCCATGTTTGTGTTAGAGCCTATAGGGAGGGATGAATAGGCACAGAACATGGGAGGGTCCCCCCTGCTCCCCGACAGATGGGTCCTCCCTCCCCGACAGATTCTTAGAGACTTGACCATTCCTACCCAGCCTCCCAGCTTTGTGGACCCCAGGAAGGCACAGCCAACATCTCTTCCTCAGGATGACTGTTGAGGCAGGCTCTGCCACCCCCCCACCAGCCTATCTAGTGTGCACAGCCTTGCCGGGTCCTCATTCATGCTTCTGAATCAAAGTTTTGGTCTAATTCGTATGCTTTTTTACCTCAGTAAGTATTTTACTCCATCTCCCATTCTTTAATCAAGTATTTCAGTTACACTATATGTGCCAGGTCATGCATTAAGAGCTGTGGGTAAAATGATGAACAAGAGGGGCCATTCCCTTTCCTGGGGGTTTGCAGTACAGCCTTTCTTTCTTTCTCATCTCCCTCTTTCTTCTCCTCCCCTTCCCAATCCCCTTCTTCTTTCTTTTGTTATCTAGAATCTATTAAGCCCCAAATAGGAAAATCAGTAAATACCAGTTGAGACCAAGACATGATGAAGGTCATCACAGCTCTTGGTGGCCATGGTTTGAAAACTTGGACTCTGGAAACTATCCCACAAAACATAATTTTTAAAACGTGGGGGGGTGGGGTGCAGAAATGATGACTCATCAGAACTAATTGTGATTGTTCCAAGGGCTCATCATCTTTTGCATGCTCTCCTGAGAGTGAGTGCATGATTCAACTTCACTCCGGGAAGAAAGTTAAAATGAGCTCTTTATTAGGAGTTCATAGCAGAGGAACCTCAGAAGAGTTACAGTGCTAAAAAAACTTTATGGCTGTAGAATACCTTACATTTGACTTGTCATGGAAAAAACTGGGAACATGAACCATGTTGGCGATGATTTGCATTTTTGTAAATATGGAAATTGAAAATTGGCGAAGGTAAATAATCTTGCTTCCTAAAAAAGACTAGGTAAAATGCAAATAGGGGAGTAATGCATTTCCTATAAATTTTACCTTTGAATTTGCATAACGGATTTAAATCTGTAATGTATTTCTACTTGCTGATGTGTCAAGATCATCTCTAGCTAATAAACACATAGTGTTTGAGAACAAACACCTGGCCCTGGCACATGACTTGTATGATCAGTTACTACACATGAAGGTCATTCCAAGGGCAGCATTTGCTGGGAAAACAGTGCTTTAGGGTCTGTGTGTAAGAGAAAATACAAGTAATTTTTTGAAAATTGGCACAGTATTTAAGACACTCCGCTTACTCTCCCAAGATGCTAATTTTGGCCACAGTTGAAAAGCAGGGAGAGATATTAGTTAGGTTAGTTATATATTAACATTGCAAAGACCCCAAATGAATTATGTTCTGAAACCAAAGAAGACAATTTTTCAAATATTGAAACTCAGGGATTTAGAGTTGCATGATCATTCCTGTTGATACTAGAAACTCAGAAGCCTTTTGAACTTTTCCAGGCTGGATTTATTTATTTGTTCTTTAATGACTGATTAGAATATCCTTCTGCTCTGCTGGGAGAAGAAGCTGGCATATTCATCCTGGAGGACAGTTTTTGGTGTTTGTAAACATCTCAAAAGCACAGACTATTCCATGACTTACGATTTGCCTGTGAGGGGCACCTGGGTGGCTCAGTGGGTTAGTGTCTGACTTTGGCAGGGGCCATGATCTCACAGTTCATGAGTTTGAGCCCCGCGTAGGTCTCTGTGCTGACAGCTCAGAGCCTGGAGCCTGCTTCAGATTCTGTGTCTCCCTCTCTCTCTGCCCTTACCCTGCTTGTGCTCACTTGCTCTCGCTCACTCTTGCTCTCTCTCTCTCTCTCTCAAAAATAAACATTAAAAAAAAATGATTTGTCTTTGAGAAGCACTGTCATAGGCAGACAAGGATTCATACATAACTGAGTTTCTCATCCTCAGCACTGTGGATACTTGGGGCCAGATAATTCTTGCTGTGTGGGCTATTCTGTGTATTGTGAAATGTTTAGCAGAATCCCTTGCCTATACTCACTAGATGCTAGTAGCATCCATAGTTATGACAACCCCAAATGCGTCCAGGCATTGCCAATTGCCCCTGGGGCAAAATCACCATCCCCCCCCCCCCCACCATTTAGAACCACTGATAGATAAGAATGTCCTCCAGAGTACTTTTTTGTAATGTTACCTGAATGCAAATATCCTAAATGCCCATCATTTGGAACAAAGCCATTTGATAGAACGATAGTGTGAGCCACAAAAGTATTTTCCTGTTTTTTTCATACTTTCTTTTTTATAAAAGCTTATTTATTTTAACAGGGAGAGAGAGCAAGAGAAAAAGAGCAAACAAACATGAGTGGGAGAGAGGGAAAGAGAGAATCCCAAGCAGATTCCGTGCTGTTAGCCCAAAGCCCTGTGTGGGGCTTGAACTTATGAACCATGAGATCATGACCTGAACTGAAATCGAGTGGGATACTTAACCTACTGAGCCACCCAGGTTCCCCATGAAATATTTTAACTTTGAAAATGAGGAATATATTGACGTATAACTTGTGCAATATGTGCTTTAAGAAGTGAGCTCACTAGGTCTAATCATCCCCACAGTTTCTTGTTGTCAGTGGTTCTGGTTTCATCCTGGGTTGTGCCTTAAAATCACTAGGGGAGCTCTCTAAAAATATCCTGCTGCCACCCATTTTGAACCAATTAAATAAAAATCCCTGAAGGTCTGACTTCTAAAACTTATAAAATGATTTTAAAGTGTGGACAGGACTGAGAACCACAAATATGGCAGAAGGGGTAAACTTTGTGTCCTTAAAGCATCATCTGTGAACATAGATTTTTTCAAGAGAAAAAAAAAATTCATAAGGATCTGGTAGAAAGTACTTCTGAGGCACATTGTCTGGTCATGGTTTTCTTTTGTTGAATAAGGGCAGATCCGTATTTTAAAGATAAATTAGGGGTGCCTGGGTGGCTCAGTTGATTGTGTCTCACTCTTGATTTTGGCTCAGATCATGATCTCATGGTTCGTGGGTTTGAGCCCCTTAAGGGCTCTGTGCTGATGACACTCAGAGCCTGCTTGGGATTCTCTTTCTC